>NW_026067944.1:25987867-26091242 GCF_014885135.2 Alexandromys fortis
CTCTCTCTCTCTCTCTCTCTCTCTCTCTCTCTCTCTCTCTCTCTCTCTCTCTCTCACACACACACACACACACACACACACACACTAGCCTCTCTCATGAATACTCACCATGAAATGACCACACTGGCAATCCTCCCCTGGATTTTCTTCTGATAGCTGATTGCTAATGTTACATTTGTGGGTTTGACTTTTCAATGCTAGGGGATATTTTGTGTGGCTATACAGCCCTCTTGCCAAAGGAAATGAGAATAGACTCCTGGCTGTTTACTAGTTGAGGCATTGCAAGTAATTAAATACAATGTTCAAGTTCTCTTTTGAAATATATATATATATAGACTGAGGGCTGGAACTCACCCATAGCACAATTACAAGTTACAGGTTCTACAAACTTCCTCTCAGGGCTCACTGACCTCTTCCCTTCTTGTCTAAATTGTTAGGTCTTATGATATATAGCTCTTTGACTAAACATGCCTGTATGAAAAAACAGTATCTCGACAGAAAAGATAGTATTTCAATCCATTCTAGAAAACTGAATATTTACATTTTATTGTCTCTTTCTCCTGGCCCCTAGTGCTGTCACTACTTTATCTATGATTTCTGATGTTGCAATTCAGCCTTTCATTTATTATTTATTTATTTTACACTGAGACATTAGCAACAATGTGATTGTATTATGCCAGTAACTGGTGGGGGGGCATCTTTTTCTTCCTTCTTATATTTAACTAGGAACTTAGCTCTTCAGATAAAGCACTAAGTCATTTCATGTTTCTCTTAAGTTTGAGTAACGCTGTGGAATAGTCATTACACAGTCATAGGGTTTCATGAGTGAAGGACAGAGCAAAATGCTGAGCTGATGTCACATGGCGCTTATGAAGGATGGTGAGGTAAGGTGGAACACGAAACCAGATCATCATATTCCAGGAGATCTTGCCACCAGAAAGGCATGTCCTTAGCTTTCTTCAGTAAGACCATTGTTTCCTCCCTTGTGAATTTATTAAGACACAGTAGCATTGTTTGCACAAAGTAGTTTTTCTTTCTGAGAATATCATTTTCAAAGGGGGGAGATTTCAAGGGTCACTAAACAGAGACCAGTGACTCATGAGAAGGGGGCCCATTTCTCAAGCACTGAAATTCCCTGATGGGCGGTTAAGAGCAGGGAGTGGTAGCTTTGAATAATAAGCTACCCAGGGCAAGAAGGTCATGCAGCCTGATGAGAGTGAGCAAAACGCTCACTACCAACACTTGTCAGACATACTCTTTCCTTCTGTCATCTTGAAAATTCTGGGAAAGGCTGTCAGACAAAATGTTCTATGCCTTCACCCCAGTACATGGAGATGCAGCACGTGCGCGTGCGCGCACACACACACACACACACACACACACATTCTTGGTGTCAGAGTGAGTGGCCTTTTTTACAAGCAGCTCCATCTGCAGCAGGTGGTTTCTGCTGTTTCTCATGATCATCGTCATGGATTCACAGATGAATGCTGCCATTGGTGTTCATTTTCATTAGATTCTGCTTGTTCAGAATGCGGAACATGTCTTACCCTATGTGTTTCTGAGATGCAGGGGTATTTACTGTATAATTTGGATTAGCCCCAGGAGACAGAGAGGACAAAGTTAGCACTGTAGCCAATGGCAGTTCTGACATATATTGGTAAGGTCTCAGTAATAGTTATGTTCCAGTTCACAGTGTTCATGTAATGATCACCATCATTATTTTGAAATAGGTTATCCATGATATTGTTGCCAAAATATATTTATGTATGAGTTAAAGGAAAAACAGTTTTTGTTGGGATTTCTCCAAATACTTCACAGCACTTTCATAAAATTGATACTTTTCTTCTACACATCATCCTTCTGATATTGGCAGGGACAATTTCTAACATGTTAGTGTTGACAATGTTGACAAACTGATAAGATTGCATAGTGCCTAGCTCTGTTTTTCTGGATGTTCTGATAACTGTATATTAATGACATGCAGTTTGCAAAGTGTCTAATATTTGTGATTGTACTATTATCTTCTCATTTGCCTGTAACCTTAAGGAAGTGAGAAGTAAGCAAAAAAGAGTTCAACTGAGGGTTTTGGTTCTTTTCTTTTTTCTTTTTCTTTTTTTTTTGAATGGAGAGGAAAACAAAACAGCCAACAAAGTGCACCCTATTCAGGACTGTCCACTTTGTGCTTCGTTTATTTTGAGGCCCCTGTTTCATTAACTCAGATCTGGCTGGGTCCCCTTGTCATCTGGCAACTGTCCCTTCTTTCTCATGCTCCAGATTCAGAACCAAAGAGCAGCCAGTGCTATGCTCTGAGGTTGGCTCTGTTCTCAATTTGGCATCTGGAATGGCAGTAGCCGTGTGCCCTTTGAGGACTGTAGAGGAGATGAAATCCACTTGGCCCACCCTACCCCCATCTTTGGTTCATCTGGGCATGAAGGTCGCCTTGGCTTCTGCCTGAAGCCAGATTTGGATTGTTGAGTGGCCAGGAGAAGAGGAGAGTATACTTCCACTACATCATAGACAATACAATCAGCCCTCAGGGGGAGCTCACACCAGCTGCTTAGTATGGAAGCTACAGGCACGCCTAGGATGTGAGCTCTTCTTACAGACACCATTAGTAGCCTTCCCATGTCTATCTCAATGTGACTGGCTCACAACAGTGCTAATGACCTCACTTTCCATATAATTGTAGTGAAGATAAATTGGTGAAGCAGTTCTACGTGTTTGTGATACTTTTTCAGACAAGATAATCCTACAAGAAGTATGTTTTAAGAGCTGAAGTTGCATGCTGTCTCCAAGGTATTCACTGTAACAAATGTTGAAGGACCTTAAGCAATTAAATAGTAGAGATAAATCGCTGTCTGCAGATGCAACCTTATGCCAGATGCAGATGTTGATATTAATCCTGTCCCCAAGAATAACCTAGAACCAATGCAATGAACATTGACTACAGAGCTTCTAAATCTCTTACATTTGAATTTCAAAGATTGTTTGATAGTATTTGATTAAAAATAATGCATTTACTTTTAGAAAAGTTTAGCTATTTCTCCAGAGGGTTGTTTTCTCTCTCAATTTTTTAAGTAGTTGAAAAGACCTTGTCACAGATTTAGTGATGGTTATTAATTACATACAACTTGTGTCTTAAATTATTACCCTGATGTCTGAAAATATGGGTGTATTTTACAAGTATTTTATTAGTTTACAAAGATGCAGTATAACCTGGAAGTAAAGCAATTGTCCTTAATACCTTAGGAATTTTTTTATTTGATAAATGTCAACACCAGAGGTCTATGATTCATTTTACACAGTTCTTATCAGATCCAGAAACTACTTTGTCTTTTATAACAGTATTTGCCTACTAAGATATTTTTCATTTTTCCTACATAGTCTTTTTTTTTCTATATTTATCCTACATGGCATATTTCCATTCATAAATAAATGGTTTCTTGTGTTATAATTCATTTTTTTAATATTTCCCCCTACATTGTTCATAAATACTTGGCTTTTCCCCCCTTATCACCTGAGAACATTTATTTGCAAACATCATCACTATTGGTCTGGACCCTAAGTAGAAATGATGGTCACATGGAAAGGACATAGGATAGCACAGAAATACCTTTGCTTGCTTTGGAATTCATTGTTTCCTGGTAAAATGGTGGTAATAATCTCATGGGAGCCTCACTTTTCTGATTAGTTCAGGTAATAGTGCTTGCCTTGTGTCAGGATGCATGATTTGCATATTGAAAAGCATTATTTGCTTCTGTGGAGAAGATAATGAGTTAAATTAAAAGGAATTACCTGGCTTTTTGCAACAGTCTGAACAGCTTTTACCTGTGTTCACATCTATCTCTTTCCCTTTTCCTCCATTCTCTTTCTCACCTTTCTCTGGACCTGGGTGAGAGCCATATTGAACTCCCAGTGCTAATTTAATGCTGAGGAGAGATACAGTGTTGCTACAGGGTTACATAAGCTGCTTTGCTGTCCTGATCTGCCTGAAGCCAAAATGCAAAAGAACACACAGGTCCACGTGTAATTCCATGCTAACCACCTTTGTTTCCATTTCCCATAAGCCTACAATGTCATTGAATATTTTAGCTTGCAGTACTGAGAAATTGCTAGAGGAAGGAAGAACTGTTAGGGGATCTAGATTTCAATTAACTTTGCCA
Source organism: Alexandromys fortis (assembly GCF_014885135.2). Lineage (NCBI taxonomy): Eukaryota > Metazoa > Chordata > Mammalia > Rodentia > Cricetidae > Alexandromys > Alexandromys fortis. The sequence goes on from NW_026067944.1 coordinate 25,992,031, forward strand.
CTGTGGCTGTGTAACTCTCTGTGAATCACTGTTGTTTAGTAAATGAGACTGAGAATCTCCAAGATTAATAAATCTTGCTGAGGTGGCAGTAGAGCAGAACTCTGCTGCTCAAATAACCTCTATCTCTTCCCTTCTACAAGGTCCCTCCCTCCTCATTTCAGTATGAAACAAGGTCAGACCAAACTAAAGGAATTAAAATATGCTAGCATCATTGACATGTACACACAATGATACTCTTCCATTGAAATAACAATGATACTTAGAGGATATTTTTTGATTTCATTTACTGGGCCATATTTTAGTCCTATTTCAAGTGTAGCATTGAGTATGTTTAAATTAACAATGCAACTTTGTTTATGACTCGAATAAAGAAACAAAAATAATCCACATGCATGTCTTATTTAATGCAGGTACCTACCTCCATTTCTTTTCTTTAAAAGACAGACAGGAAACTATAGTCATCTTCTAGAACTGAACAGCAGGCAGCTATGAAGAATTCCATATTGGTTGTCTTGGGGTGAAAATTTTGGGGTATTTTGACTGGTTCATGTCTGATCTGGACAATGCCTGTCCAGGTCAGCTCCTGCTCATCGCCTTTGTCTGCATAGGAAGAGCAAGAATCCGCCTAATGCTGCTTTTTCCTCATGTGGTAGAGTGAGGCGAATCCCTGTGCCCTAACTGAAGCTTATGCTAACATATCAGATGCAGGTTGAAAGTTGATCTCACTAATGACAATGGTTTTGTCACTGAAATTGTAATTTCCTATCTTTCCCATTAGGCAGTGATGTGGTTTGTACTAAGGAGGAAGAAGAGTGGGCATTCTGTGGGCTTAAAGTTATTTTTGTGTTTATGATGTGAGCTATATGAAAAATAGGTAGTTATGTCATTTAGTTTGGGTATAAACAAAGTACAGGTTACAGAAAAGTGGGTGGATATGCAAAAATAACAACTGATATGCTTCCCTTCCTTTCTGGCTCTTTTCCTTCCTTCTATAAATATTTATTAGTCCTCAAGTCAACACTGTTGTAAACCTTATAGCAAGGAAGACAGGCACTCAAAAGATAATAAATTAATTACCTTTATAATGAAATATAATGAGGAAGGGTTTAGAGTACCATGACTACATGTTTCAGGTAAATTTAACTTAGTCTATAGAACTAGGAAAGTATTCCCATAATCAACTGATGCATAATTAGAGTTTGAGTGAAAAGTGAGATTTTGATATGTAAAAGGAGGCTTAGACAGAGATCTCACAGCCAAAGGGAAACCCACAAAGGCTTCAATGTACTGCACAGACCACCATATTCAAGAAATCTAAGGAATAGAAGGAGGACAAAATCCAATAGGGAAGGAAATGACAGAAGTCAAGGCTGGAGGAGTGTGGTATGCCTCGCCCCATGGAATCCAGAGGAGCAGTAGAGACAGATGTAGCTTCTTATAAAGTAGAAGTATTTTCTAATAAAGAGAAAGTATTAGAAAGTTCAAGTAGGGATTTGCTACCTGCACTGTGAGCTTCTGGGAGAGACTTCAAGTTGCCTTAAAGAGAAAGGAAGAGATTAACTGAAAAGGAGCCGCCCAGGGGTGATGTGGATGGGGGTGATGGGAGGAAATGTGCAGTCATTGTCATAGAGGAACACATTGAGGAGATTGAGGCAGAGTCCTGAGAAGGTTAGGCAGAGGATCCACATTTACAATTGGGTTTACAATTGAAAATGGATGTGTATGGATATTTCTTCTCCTCCAACTCTAGCCTTAACCTAAAAGCTTTCAAAGTCATGCTCCCTTGCAACATCTGAGGACAGAGATGTAAAGCAAGTTCACGAGGAGTTGACATTGAAGCCCAGGCTCCTGTCTCCAGATGTAGGCACTTTCCATTGTACTATGCTTCCCACTATAACCAATAGTTTAAATGGGAAAGGCTTACAGAGCTAAACAGAAGACTGGTCTCTGGTTCTCCACCTATGTGGCCTTGGGCAAGCCACTCTCTGATTCTGGACATAGTCTGTGAGTTGCCTTTGCATTCCAAATATGAGGTGAGTCTATAATTTTACTGCGACTGGGGAGAAGTCTAGTCTTAATTAGCAAAGCAATGGAATTAAACACTATTCCAAAAGCAATGCACTTTTATTAGATTCAAGTACGTACAGAAAAAACAATTCCTTACAAATAATTTCAAGGAGAATATCATCTTGCTGATTTTCTTTTGCGTGACCAGATTAAAAATGAAAAAAATTTTTGTAATTGATGGCAGCATCATGTATTTACAATTCACAGTCACAGAAATTATAGCATTAGCTCTTCCCGGCACACATCATACCTGATTTGTGTGATAATATAAAAGTGGACACTATGTTCAGTCAATATAAATTTGTGAGTGGTCAATATTCTAATGTTTTCTTGTATATAAATAGAGAAAAAATGATAAATTTTAACACAGACCGATTTGGAAATAAATGATGGGACCATATCCTGGACATGGAGCAAAGTCTGGTGGTAGGACAAAAATGAAAGAATTTTCTAGGGGAAGTGATGGAAATATAGTAAGAATATTTCTCTGACTTTTTAAAACTGTAGTACAGACTCCAGCCTGCATGGAGTTAAGGACTTATGTCGGTAAGGATTGCCAAAGAAGCTTCCAGAAGCAGAGTGAATCTTGGATGCTAGACTGAACCATTTGTGCCCGATCCTTAAAGAAATAAAGGGCCTTTGATTAGCACAGGAAGGAAGTGACATGAAGGAAATGCAGTGCCTGCGGGACAAATTTGGTGCCCAGATACAATTTGCAAACAGAATACTGAGTCAAAATCAGCCCTGGCCTTTATTTTTTTTCCTTTTAATTACAAACTCTGAAGTAACGTTCTTTTCTTTTTTTTACATAAAATATATAAATATGTAAGCCAAGACTATCCTTTTACTATTTTTTAAGATTGCATTATTTTTATGTGTATGAGTGTTTTCCTGAACTTGTGTACGTAAACCATATTTGTGCCTATTGTGTTTCGAAGCCATAAGAGGATATCATATCCTTTGAAACATGATGGGTGGTGGTGACCCACTATGTAGGTGTAGGGAACTGAACTCAGGTCTTCTGAAAGAGCAGCAAATGCCTTTAACTGTTGAGCCATCTTCCAGCTCCAAGAGTATAGTGTTTAATGCCATGGGCTTACATAATAAGATGCTATGCCTGTATCTTGTCATCTTTTGGGCAAACATATTTATGTGTTCTGTAGATTGATATTATTATGCAAGTCCTACATGTGGCATAGATATGCATCTTGATGAGGTTACAAAGAGTTAATGGGTGCGTGAGTGCACGTGGAAAATATGTATCACATAGTGTATGACAAGTAGGTACAGCTAGGAGAGATTTCCTCGATTGCTGGATTCCCGATGTAGACCATCTGTTTAGTTCTGTTCTTGTATAATATATGGTGAGAAAATATTGTTAAATAAACCTTGGCAACATTGAAGGAAGTTTGAAGTACTTCCCACCACATTCAGAAGCAACACTCGCGTATTTATGTTCTTAGAATGAGTGAAACTACACTTCTCTCTGATGTGCTTTCTAAAATGGCTTGTCTCTCTAGAAATTTCATTATAAATTAATGTGCTCGTTGTATAAAATGGGAAAACATCAAGGAATACAAGAAAGCAAAGGAAAAATTAAACAGATATTAAATACCAGAGAAACATTAATAATTTTATTATTCAACATTCCCAGTTCTCTTTCAACAAAAGATACATGTAAGTTAACAAACCAAACCAGGAGCGTAGTTTCCATATATCTTCCCCTTAATTATTTTCTCTTAGTAGTTTATCATTAACTTTTCTTTTATTAAATACTTAATTACTGTATCTCTGTTAATGGTTATATAGCAGCCTGTACCATAATTTCTTCATCACTATCCTGTTCTTGAAAACAACATTTGGTAAGTGCTGTTATTTTTAAAATTGGAAGACATTACTTTTAATTTTCTCTTGCTTTGTGACCGTAATGCTATTTTACAGTCTTAGAAAATAGGCTAGAAGGATAGTGCTCTCTTGTTTCCTTGTTCAGGTATATGCTCTGTTAGAGTCTACCATAGCTCCACAGATACTCGAGGGCTCACAGTTACTGACATTCAATGAAACGCTGCTCTATCTGTTAACTAATTATGAACCCAGAAAAGCTCTGGGGGACTAGAAAGCTAAGAATATTGAACAAATACACAGGAAACACTTAGGACTGTGCTTAGGATTGTAGGGAAAGCACTGAAATATTAGTTATTGTTATTATTTGACAACCACAGCTAAATTATTTCCTTGAATCATTTTCTCAGGTAAATTAGTTTACTCTAGTTTTATAGTTTTATTTATTTATTCTCCGTGTTAGTGTGCACAATCATAAGTGTCTTGGTTACCCCCGGAGGCCAGGGGACAACTTTCTTGGGGTTGTTTTTCTCCTACCACTATTTGAGTCCCGTTGATCAAATCTTTGCTGTCAGACCTAACAACAGATATCTTTCCCTCTTGAGCCATTTCTCCAACCCACTCTCCAGTATATTCATAAATAGAGACTCCAGATGTCTGACAGTAGTGTGGTGTCATCTTCCTTACCACCTAACCCTTTTCCTCTCTCCACTTAGTTGTTTCTTGTTTGACTCAAGCACCATTTGCCTAATGCTTTTGGCTGGCACATGACTTCATTGTGAAAGGGACTGTCACCTGGCTTTTGTTCATGAGCGGTTGTGGGAAAATCACTCTGGCAACTTTCAAATTGTTTAGAACTGTGGCAGTTTAAAAGCACATCTACATTGATCTACTAACTCAAGGTCTCACCTCTGTGTTACTTTTAGAATTTATAGATGGATACTGTCCAGCAGAGATGAGTCATCTACATTCGGTTGTCAATTTGTTTTCAGAGATCATACACCTAGCACACTTAGATTTGAATGTTCTTTTAAAATGTGAAACGAGTAAGGGCCTTCAGAAAAGATTATGGCAAAACTTTCTAGTTTCTTGGCATTTTCCTTTGATCCTGGCCCCATGTCTCTTTCTCACGGTTATGTGTGTTTTATGATTCCTTACCTAGTGTTTTCCCTTTGCTTGATCTCAGGAACATCTCCTGGGCTTTTCGGGCCATATGGCACAACATTCCTCATTTTCTTTTATACTTTAGAGCTGTGTCTATTTTCATTTAAAATCTATTTATATTTAAATATATTTATTTATATATTTTCTGTCTACCTTTAGATATTTCTTATACTTACCAGTTAGCAATAATAATATTTTATGAACTATGTCTTTACTTTTGGTTTCCTGGTTTCATGCTCATTCAGAGTTTTAAGATCTCGTTAAAGGTGCTTTAAGGCTTTTTCTGTGTTATTTATGCTTACAATTTTTCTTTAATATTGATGTCATTTTGTCATTGTTTCCTTTTCTAAAATCAGACAATATGACAGTTTGATTGATCCCTATGGATTTCACTTATCAGGATGTGGTCTTGAGTTTGGCTACATGGAATGTCACCTCTGTTCATCTGTACTGATCTGTTTATAGACACCTTCCTTCTCAGCCCTATAGTTCAGTTCATAGGCAGCAGGTAGAGAGGCTTACCTATAGAATCTTCTTTTTGTGTTTTCAATTCTATATTTTACTTTTCTTTTAGTTTAATTAATCATAGAGTCTTTTTATTATTAATATACGTTTGGCTTCAGTTTTAATGAAAAGTAGTTTTATTATCATAATATGGCTCACAGTAGAGAATTGTGAATTATTTAGAAGTAGAATATCTAACCACACATATCCCCTAAGATTAATGTGTCCATACCTCAAATACTCATATTTTATCTCATTTCTTATTTCAAAGGCTGAATCTTCTGCTTGTTAGTTTTTCTTTAAATACTCATGGACACTTATAGAATATGTCTAATTTTCTTTATTCTTGTTGTACCTGTTCTTACTATATATAGAATTATCAACTATTCAGATAATTGCTACAGTTTTCTAACAAAGTCCATAAAAGTTATTTATCTATATCGAGGCCGGGTGACTCTCATGGTCTTTTCATTAAACCCAAAGTCAGTATGGTTGGTGGGAGGTCCTGAAAAGCCTGATTCCAGTTTGGGCTGTGGCAAACATCACTTGGGGAGCTTACTTATCATCTTTGCAATTTAACTGCAGCATGTGCGGAGAAGATGCTGGAGAGGATTAGAATCCAGCATCTGCAATGTTCCATCCACCTCTGGGTGTGTTTCAAACTGTCCAAGACTCTGCCTATATTTTCTGTAATAGGTTTTTCTGCTGAAATTTGAAAATTTTTATCTCATATTCCATTGTCGGGATATTTCAAAGACGTCACTAATTTGTAGGACACGGTAAGCGTGCCACTAAACAGTGAGTGTCATTGAGGGTGATAGAGTTTGTATGTAAAAGTCTGCACTTGTTATCACCTGACATCTTTCAGCAGTGTAGGTGTCATTGTTTCCAGAAGGAGGTGAGAATCTGACTTTCTGATGGACTCCATCTTCATCATACTGCTTTCAGGTGTAGTTACTATGGTCTCAGCTTTATTTTCAGGTTTAGGTTATATATGATGCCTTTATTCTCAGGTTTAGGATTTTTCTGGTCTTTCGCAAAATTGTCCTTCAGAATCAGAGGCCCCCAAAGCAGAAACAACTAATGAATTTTCTCAAAGTGTGGTCTTCCAAGATGATCATTTTAACTTGAAGGAGAGACATATTCTTATTGATTCAGTGACTTAGTATATATATATATTTATATATATATATATAGATAGAGAGAGAGAGAGAGAGAGAGAGAGAGAGACAGACAGACAGACAGAGAGAGACAGAGACAGAGAGACAGAGACAGAGAGACAGAGAGAGACAAAGAGAGAAAGTAAACAGGGTCAGCATTTCAGTCAACATCCAGATCTGAAAATATTCTTTTCTGATGCAAAAGGCATCCCCTCTACAAAATATTGACTACATTAATAATGTATTAAATGTATATTTCTTGGATAATGTTTAGTTCAGAACTGATTCAATATAGTACATGGGCTATGTTAACAGATTTAAGAAGTGACAAAATTAGTGTAGTCTCTAATTTTGTATATTAATGCTTATATGTTCTAATGAGTGAAATTGGTGTGATGTTGCTTACTACAGTGGGTAGAAAGATTAAGTAGCATGGTTGGAATAATTCAGAGCATCATATTTATTTAGGCTGTCCGTAAATAAATGTAATTTTTATATCATATCCATGTGCTAGCCTCGTCCTTCTAAGTTTGCCGTTTGTGATCCTTTTACCTTGTTTATGTTGCAAGCAAGAATTTTCTATTAATCCAGCTAAAGAGACTGACTGATGTGTAACCTTTCCTTGCTTTTTCAAATAGAGATATGCTCGGTTGTTTACAGCACTGTCAATGTTTATCCAGTTCTGCTGCTTAGATTCCACGTCTCCCCAAGCCCCTGCTTTAAAAGGCTTTCCTTTCCAAGATCCTTGTAAACAAGACTTGCCTGTCAGTCAGTGACACACACACACACACACACACACACACACACACACACACACACACACACCTTAAAAAAAAAGCTTAAACCATCCGCTGCTCCGCTACAGTATTTGAAGTCTGGCTTCAGTGGATCTTTGAAGGCTGATTTCATCCTCCTGGCTGCGTTAAGTCCCACTCCACCTCATCTTACCCCATCTGCAGAAATCCTCCTGCCAGTCAGTTTCCACGCAAGCCCTGACTTCCTGAGTTATGGAGGTTAGAGAGGCATGCCTGCTATTCAGGGTGGCTGACTCCATTGTTTTAGAGACAAACTCTCAACAAATGAGAGCAGTCAGGATGTGGCTGTCATATGGAATAAATCAACCCTTAGCATCCGTAAGGTAAGGGTGTGGTGTGCAAGACAAGTATTCCTGTTTTGACTCATTGATGAAAGCTTGTATTTGTGCGTGTGTGTGCACGTGCCTGTGTGTGTTGTGCGTGCACGCATAAACAGCACATGCACACACATACACACTCATGACCCTATATGGGTGGGTGTTTTCATGAACTAAGTCCAAGAGAGGGTGCTGAATCCCTTAAAGATGACCTACATGCATTTGTAAGAAGCTGGGTTTCGTACATGGGATTCTGAATTCTGGTCCTCATCATTGTGCAACATTTTACTCTAACTCCAATTATTTTGTAACACGTTTTGATGGAGTTCTGCTTGAGACTTGGCTGGCTGTTTCTCTTCATGTTAAAGTGAGATTCCTTCTATTCTTGTAGTTAATTTTTAAGATGACATTTTTATTCTCTATTCATTCTCTCAGCCTGAGACAGTGTCTTACAAATTTTTTACTTTTTTAAACTCAACTTTTCATCTCCTCTTATATTCAATGAGTTTTTCTTCTCATTCTATAAAGCAGATATGACTTACCTGTAAGATGAGCTTTTCTGGATTCTATCAGAACACAGGTCATTTTTGACAATTTTGATCACAAAAGTATTTTTTTATTTAATAGAAGCCATATAGCATCTACTGGATCCCATGCATCCTTTTTGCTTCTGCATTGGTTATATTGCTAAATCCAAAGTAGAGTATATATTCACTAGCAAATGTGAAAGAAAGTCATTATAGAATGACACTTGCCCCTTTTTCATTCCACATTCCAGAGGCCTGGTTTCTTGTAACTGATAGGCCTGATGTATTTTCCTTAACAATAAAAATTTGAGTTATAGGTATCACTTATTTCAGTATGATATTTTTCTCAAAGAAAAGCAGGAGTTGAAAGCAATGGAATTGTGTTTCTAAGAGTGCAAAGTCTGTATCTGGCAGATCAAAGGAGTTTCAGACCCACAGGTTCACTCCAATCTTCAGAGTACTTCAGACCCAAAGATGCAGATGTTCCTGAGAACTTTAGCCGGCACGTGACTTAAAACTTTCTATTATGCATAGTACTTGAATCTAAGAACATGGACAAGCCAGGGACTGTATATGATGAATCATGGAAACAATCTACATAATGTTTTCTCACATTTTATTGGTTTGAAATAGAATGATATAGCCACAATTCATTTTCCTGAACATTTAGGAATGTCTTAAAGGATGAAACACATTTTGATAAATGAAAATCACTGTGACAGAATCCTGTTTTCCACATAAGAGAGAATTTGTTTACAAGGTTGGATTGTGTATATGTCTATACTCTAGTGGAAGTCTATAAGGATAAAGAATATCCTGTTAGCCCACCAAATAAATTTACTTTGCAAATAGATTGGGGGTCTCTAGTAGAAAGTGTCTGCCATCCAAAGTAGGACATAGGTAACAAGTGAATTGTTGAAGTTACATGTACATTAATTTGGATCCCTGAGGGTCCTTTGCATCTCTGGCACCTATTGAGTTGAACTGATATATGTCACCACACATTATTAAACTCATTTTCAGTTATCAGATGTATAGTCTCAAAAAAAATCAATTTGCCTAAAGTATAAAAAATTGTGCAGGGGGCAAGAGTTGGGGGACTCAGGGAATTCTATGTTCTGGACATAACCTAAATGCCCATCAGCTGAAGAATGGATAAAGAAAATGTGGTACATTTACACAATGGATTACTATGCAGTGGTTAAAAAAACTATGGCATCTTGATATTTGCATGCAAATGGATGGAACTAGAAAAAAAATCACCCTGAGTGAGGTAACCCAGAAAGTGAGGTTCAGAAAGATGAACAAGCTATGTACTCACTCATTAGTGGATACTAGCTATAAAGCAAAGGATAACGAGTCTATAACCCTAGAAAATCTAAGCAACAAGGGGAAACCTACGAAAAACATACATAGATCATCTGGGAAGCGGAAATAGACAAGATCTCCTGACAAAATTGAGAGCATGGGGATTGGAGGAGAAGAGCAGGTGGAAGGGAAGAAGGAGGGGAGAAGAGGAGGATGGAGGAGAACTTGGGGGAATAAGATAGTCGAGTTGGAGGAAGAACAGAGACAGAGAGCAAGAAAAGAGATATTTGTATTGAGGGAGCCATTATAAGGCTAGCAGGAAACCTGGCACTAGAGAAATTCTGAGGAATCCTCAAGGATGACCACACCTAAGACCCAAAACAGTAGTGGAGAGGGTGCTTGAACTGGCCTTGCCCTGTAGTCAGATTGATGCCTATCTTAAATGTCACCATAGAGCCTTCATCCAGCAATTGATGGAAACAGAGGCAGAGACCTGCATTGGAGCACTAAACTGAGCTCCCGAAGTCCAGTTGAAGAGTGGGAGGAAAGAGAATCCGAGCAAAGAGGTCAAGACTATGTTGGGTACAAACACTGGAAACAGTCTTCCTGAGCTAATAGGAGCTCACCAATTCCAGCCAGACAAGGAAGGAACCAGCATAGGACCAAACTAGATCCTCTGAATGTGAGTGACTGTTGTATGGCTGGGGCAGACTGCAGGGTCACTGGCAGTGGCACAAGGATTTATCCCTACTGCTTGTACTGGCTTTTTCAATCCATTCTCTTTGGATGGATACCTTACTCAACCTAGATGTAGTAGGGAGGACCTTGAATCTTCCCCAAAGCAATGTGCCTTACCCTCTTTGAGAGGTGTGTGGGAGAGGGGGGGAAGAGAGTGGGAACTGTGATTGGTATGTAACATGACAAAAGATAGTTTGTTTTCTTTTTTTAAAACATAAAAGAAAAATATGTGGGTGTACTAAATATGAACTAACTTTTCTGTAAAATGATATGAAGTTTGGATGAGTTATTTAAATGATCTCTTCCAGTGTTAAATGACAATAAAGAAAATAATTTTATAATACATGTCAACAAACATTTCCTAACTATGTCCAAGATATTCCAAAAAATGCTAGACAGCACAGTGGACAGATCTTTACGAGTCTATGGATAATATGTGGAGAAAGTAAACGTTATCAAATTACTATTAAGCAAAGCAGAGCCTAAATTGGCTTGTAATTAAAAACTGATGTGTTATAATAAAATTATAAAGAAATCGAGGTCTATTAAAGAAAATATTGGAGTAATGACTTTGTTTATTTCCATAATTTATGTATCTCCATGTCTAACTGAAAGCCATTAATAACACAAATCACTATTGTTTGGGAAATAGCAATCTATTGTTCTTTTGCTAAGAACGCTAGCACATTGAATATTTCTTAAGCAAATCCAGCAATCTCCCCCACCTCTATCCTTTTTCAAAACAAATCGACTCTATACTAAATTAAATGAAGCTAAACATGACTGGTTACTTTAAACTGTCTGCATGAAGAAGAAAGTTTAGAAAATGCACAAAAAAGATTTGTAAGGTTTTTCTGCCTCAAACTTTCTGCTGTATATGCTTGTTGATATGTTTTCAGAAGCATTTATAACTCTGATAGAACACTGGGTGGCTATTTATTAAATCTTAGCTTCGAACACTAATTGACATACAAAGCTTTGTAAGCCCTTTACATGTGAGTGAGTATAAACTAAAAACTAAATGCAGAGAGACTTAGAAAGACTCCAATTCTAATTCCATGTTACATACTTTTATATACTAGAGGGATCCCTTTGTCTCCTTATTACCCAGAATTACTGCTATAGAAACAAATACTAAACACAAAATTTATTTCAATCATGATGGTTAGTTTATATACAGTATCTTTTCTCAAAAGTAGATGCAAGGGTTTTTCTTGCAGTAATACTAAAATAACAAACAAACAAACAAAAGTGCATCATGTTAAGGCAGCAGAACTCATGACCCATTATCTGTTATCTCCATCCTTGATATTAATAAGTCTTCTATTTTCTATTATACTAAACATCTGGGATCTAAATACTGACACCTATTAGTTACTGTGGCTTCCTTTTACCTTTGAAGCAATGTCATAGATAAACCTCCAGGAATTCTCCAAAATTGGACCCTTCATTGACCAAATGAATGGCTGTTTCTCTTCTTCAGTCTAAATTGAAAGGTGAGCTTGCTCCCATGAGGGGAGACATAACTTGGAAAGATAGCCAGCTGTGATTCCCCTTTCACATTAGTGTGACCTTATAATCTCACCAAAAGCTATTCTACCAACAGCAGGACAAAATGATTCCTCTAAACCCTACACCTATCTTCAAATGATCCATCTCAAATTTGTCTTCTTTATCTCTTTAGAAATATCCTAAAACTTCATTTACTGTCATGAGTTTTAAGTAACAATTAGAGATCACCTAATGTTTAAAATAATCTCTTCAAACAACATGACCACTGAAAAGGCACCTAAAAAGTTGGTAATTTCTCATGTGACTTCCTTGCAGATACTGGTAGAGCCTGTGCAGTAGTTTAAGCCCAATCTATAAAATGTCAATTTTGAATGCTGTATGGCTAGGCTTCTTCAAATACTAGATATATTAGAAATTATAATTCATATTCAGTGGCGATATGAGAATTTAACATTGTTCAAATAAAAACAATCTAAATTCATTTCAAAAAAACCAATTCAATTACAATTAAGTAACTGGGTAATATTTTCACAAAAATCCATTAAATCATATTCTTTCATTAAAATAGTTTATACATTTTTAATGCAAAATGAAAAACAGAAGGAAAGAGATAATAAAATAGCAGCAGAAACTAATTAACTGGAAACAAAAAGAGTTTATAAAATCTTTGGATAAAAATCAATCCAATAAGCAAATGTCTTGCAATTTCAATAAAAATGAAAAAAATAAAGCATGCAAAATTAACAAATGATAAAGAGGCCATAACTACTGATAGTAAGATTTAGAACTATGAAAAATTTATTTTCCAGAAGCCCATTTTCACATACTAAAATTCCTAATAAGTTGTATGAGATATTTTGGGAAATTATAATTATAACAATTCACTTACAGATTACATGAGTGGGGGTTGAGAAAACAGAAAATAAAGTTCCAAAGAGTTACTTCTTATAATGCCTTTTCCCTTCATGTGCTCAGAAACAGACTAGTCGAAACGATAAGATAAAATTAATTCTTATGTCAATTTAAAAGATATAAAAATAAAAAAATCTTTCACCTATTATTAAGCTGTGTAACCTCAGTGTTTACTCACAATAGAAAAGAGACAAAAATACACTTTGCTATATCTACAAAATATAGAGGTATTAAGCAGAGGGTATAATAACAGTTACTAGGGATGTGAGGTAGGAGAGAGAAATTTTGTTTACATATTGGTCCAATGATAGAGAGTCTTAGTTAGATTCAAGAAATACAGTTAAATTGAAGAAATCAATGACAAGAGTTTTAGGACTGAGGCTATAGCTCTGGGAAAAACTGTCCCTTCTGTACCTTTGTATAGTTTCACCTTTGTATAGTTTCTCTTATATACATTGAAGTTCTGGCTTCAATCCACAACACTACAAAAACAAATGAAGAGTTAAGTAGATGTATGCTACAGGGTGAAGACTATAATTAATCAAAATATGTTTTTGAAAATTACTAAAATTATAGATGTTAACTATTAAGAACACAAAATGACAAATAACGTAATCAGGTATGTGTTTTACCTCATTACCTCTATGTATCCACTCCACAGTGTATACATTTCGGAACATCACACAGACAGTAAATAGAACATACACTCACATATAAAACTCCAAAATAAAACAGGAATAAATAAAATAATTCATTAATTTATAAATCATATTATGTTACTATAAAGAAGAATCTGTTCCAGGAATGCAGAATTTAATATAGAGACTTTTCTTATACCTACTATTGCTCAAAGAGTGAAAAGTTGTATTTACCATACACTACCAGGAAAAAAGAAGTTAGGGATGGAAAAAAGAATACGTTGTTACTTCTATTTATATGAAAGAAAGCACACGGACCACAACAAAGCTTCATTTTGATATGTGCTTGTTTATAAAGTTTTAAATTTGAAATCTTCAGTTTTTGTTGTGAAAGGAGTTAGTGATGATAGTTATTCATGGTTGTATATCATTAATGAACTAATGTTACTTGAACTGTCTGAATAAAATAATTGAGGATATAAGTTTCAGGGTATGTTAATGTCCTATAGGAGTTAGATATGTTTTCATATGGAGAATTATGTCATCATTCAATAACTATACCTATATTCCAGATTTTTAAAACTTATTTTTATAAATCTTTCATTTTCTAAATTAATAATTTGTAGAACATTACATTGATATTAAACAGTTAATTAAATATCTGGCTGACAATAGCAAACTGTGATTTATCCATGTATGTACTGCTTAGCATATTATAATCTGTGAACCCTTCATTGCATTAGCTAAACTATTCCACATAAATCCTTCACAAAATAAACATGTTATCTCAGCATGAATACAGTTTAAGGAACAAAGACTCAATGGTTTTCACAATACATTTATATCTACTGAAACCCAAAATGATATATCTTGTATTGAAGCTAGGGTTTTTCATTCCAGGGAGCAAGCTCATAACAATTCATTTATTTCTGTATGTTTTTCAATAACAATAAAGTAATGGTAATAGTATTGATAATAACAGTTTAAAACCTGTGTCTGGATTGATGTGAAAGAAAGGCATCATATGATATTTAATGATGAAATACTTTATAAAGCAGTATTAGTCAATCAATCAATCAGTAAGAACAGAGGGGATTGTTCATATTTGTAAATCAAAGAAAGTTCGTAGTGTGATGAGTTGAGAAAAGCAAAGTTGTTTCTTTACTTTATGCCAAGGTCATGTGAAATGAAAAAAAATTAAACATTAAGGAACATGTGTGAGAGAGAGAACCTCATAACAGGGAAAGATTAAAAATATGGCCTGTTTTACACAAGTTATTTATTTTGTGCACTTATATGTAAGTGTGCACACGCCCACAAGCATGTGTGGAGACCAGAGCAGCTAGTGGGAGTTGATCTCTACCATGTGGTACTAGGAATCAAAATACAGGCTTGGCTGTAGGCACCTTTTCCTGCTGAGGCATTCTACTCAGTCAAAGTATTAATATATTTTAAGTGATTACAATAAAATGCATGCGTTTAGATAATAAAAATATCATTTCAAGATAAAAGTGAGCAAAATATTCCAATATTTTGTATATTAAAACCTTATAAAGGCCTATAAAATATGTCTAGGTAACACAGACAACATAAAAATTGGATGGGCAATAATACCAATCATAATTAGTCTCACCATTGAAAAAGTAAAGTTCAGCAACGTTAAGGATAAAGCAGTGTAAATTTGTGCTTATCTTGTGGTATCATGGCTCAACCATGGGTTTCAGAGCCCTTGATTCATTTGTCCCCAATTTACTCACTGCATAAAAAGGAAAATTCCTTAACACTTCTGATTCATTGTCCCAATGGAGACAATATAAAACATCACAGTTGCCTTCCGAGTGTGCTCCTCTGTGGCCATACACCCTTTGCTAAGACAGAACTGTGATGCTCTCAGTTACAATTCTGTCAGTAACGTGAGATGCAGAAGGACCCCTGCACTAGTCATTTGGAGATGTCCCTGTAATGCTGCCCCTTTAATTAGGGTCAGAGTGTATGGCAGATTATCTCCTCTTCTCTGCACAGCATGTGAATAGACTCATTTGCTAGTGCATTTCTGAAGGTTTCAGGTGTTTACTGGAATCTCTTTGTGGCTGTGGCAGGAGAGTGAGACAGGATGGGGTCTGGAGAAAGTTTGAAATGCTGTAGCAGACCGCAACATCTGCCACTTCCACAAATCTGCCCATGGTGTCACTAATAACAATGCCACTGATGGAGAAGATATACTGGAGGAGTTGATTTCAAAATTGATCTCCTTTGACAAATAGTTTTTCCAAGATGTGCTCTCTAAAAAATGACCTTAACTGGGGGGCTGTTTCTTCACAAGAAGGCACTTTTCATACCTCCATAGCAATACTTACTTGTAGGGTTTATGTGCAGATGACATCATTCATGTCAGGTATGTAGAGAGAAAAAAATCGAGTGAACTATTGTGTGTTCCTTTGTCCTTGATTTCCCTTCCATTTCATACAACCTGCTATCACTAAATACACTAACACACACAAATAAGCAAAAGACCAATAGAATTTGATATTTCTAAAGGAATTAAGTTGTGTTTTTTTCCAAGAATAATATCACTGTGTTTTCTCCCAGCTTAACAGATTTCCCATTGTGCTGTAATAATTGATAATAAATTTCCCTTTGTCCTCTCTAAGTGATTTTTAATAATAATAATAATAATATTATTATTATTTCAGACATTCATTACTGCTGAGCTCCCTACACTGGTAAATGGTGTTGACAAATTTGTTCTAGAACCAACACGTGATCCAGTTGCTATAGAGTTAACAGGATCATCGTGCTAACGAAGTAAATTGTAAACTGTCACCAAACGGCGCGTTTGTTAGTTAATGGCCCATAGTGTCCAGTTGCAAGCTTACAATGTGTGAATACTGTACTTGGTTCTCTAATGCAGTGCTGTCAGGTAGAAGCTGACGTCGTGATCATTTTGAACTAAGTTCCTCCTTGGCTAGATTTCCCACAAACTCAAGTGCCTCTGGGCTGATGATTGTGCAGCGTGAGTTGAGTTCCATGCTCTCCTGAATATCTGAGAATGTGACTGCTCCTCGAGCAGGATGATTGGCATGCAGCAATCCCTCAATGGCTGCAACCACGACCTCTGGATGCATTTACCATCTGTCAGGCAGAGATAGTATTTCAGGATACCAGAATGTATTTATTAACTTCTGCAAGGTTCTTCCTTGATTTCCCAAGATGATTACTGAAAATATTGAATAAAATTGGTCTCTAGGTAGGGCTCTATCTATTTCACAATAACATGATGTGTTTTCTTTACAAATGGACACTCTGTTGAAATACAGATTTACTCAGGAATTGACAATGTGATTTTAACATAAAGATGAGGCTCTTCAGATAGCTTTCTCACGTGTTGCTTCACTAAGAAAGTCAAAGGATATTTTGTAGTATCAGTTAAAGGTAACAGACTTTTTTTGCTTTTTAAAAATCTTATTCAATGAGTTCTGTGGGTGTCATCTTCAGGAATGGGGTCTTGCTCTCAGTTTGTGGAGAACAACCTATAGTCTTGGCAATAGCCTGGGTTGTTTGGAGCCCATGGGAACCCTTGGGCAAATAACTTAATTAGATGTAACACAATTCTGCTACTAGAAGCTTCTTTTGGTGACAAGAGATGTCTATCTGGCATTCTGTCCCCCTCATTATTTGCTGATTTTATTTAGATCACCTTCATATGTGTATATATTTTAGCAATCTTGTCCTGCATTAATTTTCCAAACTATCCCTTAAATGATGCTAATTTTCTATCTCTCTTCCAAGATTTCTTCCACTATCCCTTTCTGTCTTATTGAGCATAGAGAAGTTGAGCTGGTACCAACATAGAGCTCTCGCCCCTACAAGCTAACTTCTTGGGTATAGGAAGGTACTCTGCACAACACCAAGAAAGAAATCTAAACATGAGCTCAGCCACCACAACTCTTTTATCTACCATTGTTTACTGCCCCACTGATACTGCAATATGTAGGACAATGATGGCATAGAGCATGCGGAAGCAATCAACCAATAGCTGGTTGACTTCAGGCCCACTCCACAAAATTGGAGGTGGGTGGTCCTTGGACTTCCCACAGGGCAGGGAACCCAGTCTGCTCTTCAGGCTGATGAGAGAGGGGGAGTTGATTGGGGGAGGGGGGAGGATATGGGAGGCAGGGGCGGGGAAGAGACAGAAATTTTTAAGGAAGAAAAGAAAGAAAGAAAGAAAGAAAGAAAGAAAGAAAGAAAGAAAGAAAGAAAGAAAGAAAGAGTAAGAAAGATCCTTAGACTAGGTAGTACAAGGGCCTACCTAGAATAAACAAACACACACACACACACACACACACACACAAAAAAAAAATCCAAGCGTATCACTCTAAAAAAAAAAAAAAGCAATGGAATGACTCCTACTGACATTCTGCTGTACCCATAGATCAGCGTCTTGCTCAGCCATCATCAGAGAAGCCTCTTCCTGCAGCAGATGAAAATAAATATCCTTCCCATATGGCTCAGAAAGACCTAAAGAACAGTAGGCAAAAAGAGTGTAAGAGCCAAATAGCATGGAAAACACCAAGGAAACAAAACTCTCTAAATTAACCTGATGAAGGAAAGCACCTGTAAACTCATGGAGATTGAAACAACGTGCACAGGGTTGGTCTGCCCAGGTCTGTACCAGAACCTCCATGTATACATTATAACTTCCAAATTAGTATTCTAATGGGATTTCTGAGTGTGCAAACTAATGGCTCTCTGATTCTTGTGCTTCCTTTTAGACACTACTAATTCTGTTTCTTTGTTTTGTCAAATTACAATGTGTTAGATTTGTTTTATGTTATTATTTTATATTATGATATATTATGTTTTCTTTTAGTTGTATCCCTTAGAAGCCTGGTTGTTTTCTGATGAGAGAGAGAAAAGGAATGGATGTGAATGGGAGGAGAGGAGGTGAGGAACAGGTAGCAGAAGAGAAAGGGGAGATCACAATCACGATATATTATGTGAGAAAAAATCCTCTGTTGTCACTAAAAAGAGAAAAAAGAATTGTGCAAAAATATTATTAAGAATATTTGCATCAGTTTAAAGAAGGATGACAGGCATTTTCCAAAGCTATCATTCTCTGTTTTGTTTTTTAAAATGGTAGATAATAAAGGTTAAAACAATGTTAACCTTAAATTCCACCTTTTTCTACTTGAAATTTCCTGGTGGAGCAGTACTTTGATTCCCTGCTCTTCCCCATGGTCTCTGCACATGTAAGGTACTAGTTAAGGTTTTTCCTTTAAAGAAGCATTTTATGGTTGTTCAGATACCATCAGGTTGATCATGGTGGGAGGAATCTTCAAGCACAACTTACATCTGTGTCTTTAAGTATCTGATTGATATGAAGATTGTAAAATATGTCAATCTTAAGCACACTTGTAGACTTTGTATTAAAATTCAGAATCTGACATGACTGAGTAGCTGACGCTTTGGTGAGTTGCTGTGCACATTGACAATGGATTTTAACATTCACTTTCAAAAAGTGAATTGTATAGGCATCTTCCTGACATTTCAGGGAATTTTAAGTAGCTGCTTTTCAATTTTATTTAGCCTTGAGGATATGATTGCATTACAGGCAACTCAGACATAACTGCCTACAGCTAATGTAGAAAGTTCCTGGGATCATTGACGGAACAACCAAGTAGATGTGAATGCATACTGCTTTGATGGAGTAGAGAACGGACCCACCATGGATGTTTGCATTGACCAGCTGTTTGCATGGATGAATAAAACTGATGGTATGATTAGTTGGAAATAAATGAAAACACAGAGATCGACTCTAGTAGTTAGTATTAGAGAGGAGGCTTCTGATTTGAAGGGTGAAATGCAATAGGCAATGAGGCTGCATATATGAAATATTTTAATATAAGCTCTCATAGGGTGGTGCTGCTGCCCCCCCCCATTTTTCTGCACATTAGGACTATCTCTGGAGAAAGGCCATATTAAATGTGTGAGAGTCCAGTACCCTTATAGGGTAATTGTATTGTTGATATAAAACATTTTGATTTATGGTATTAACAAATTTCTACCAAGATTCATATAAGATTAAAGTTATGGTAAATGACAGACATGACACAATTACTCATTGATCACTCAGGAGCATAATCTTTGCTGGTGGTCTTTGGAAGGCCAATGTAGTTTGGAGATATAAATAGTAAAAATAGATTCTCTTGAGTTGTCTTCATTATTATCCCTGCCCATGTAATGCAAATCTCATTCATAAATTCTAGACTCTAATTTACACAACATCAGGTGTAATATGTAGTATCTTGTGTAAAATATGGATTTTTCTAATAGTATTGAGATCCAGGAATTCTACAACATAGGATATAAAAATGACATAGAGACATTTTTAAGTTTTAAAGTACCATGTATTTAATAAAACAAATGTCGGAAGCCTTCCAGCCCAGAGACTTCTCAAGTAAGATTAATTGAGCTGATTATAGTTTATCAATCATAGATCAACACACTTATCTTCATATTCAGTTTCAGGGAAATCATAAAGTTGATTATAATTTCCCCTAACCTGAAGGCATCTATGTACTATTTTGCCAACATCAGTAGGATCCAACACTGGGAAAGCAAAATAGCTGAACTTTTCAATCTATGACCCTCATTTTACTAGTTTTAAGCAGAAGGCAATATAATTTATGAAAGATAAAAAGGGAAGGAAAGGCATACATTTTATGGAGGTTATTCCAAAGGTTTTAATTTCTTTTCAACACTAAATATTTTTCAAAAGCGCACTAACTACTGGGCATGGCAGTCACATACCAAAAGATTCATTGTTTCACAGTCTATCAAGAGGCTTTGTTTTCCAAATTAGAATAAATGATTGGAGCCCCTTATCTTATCAAATTAGTTGCTGAATAATAGATTTTCATCCATTCTAAAGAAATAGGTCAAAGTTCTAATTCTTCTTTTCTTGAAACACAAAGGAGAGTGGAGAGTCATCTACTGAGTAAAACAGGAAGATATAAGAAATAGTGATTACAGCCTCTTCCTAATGTCAATCACCCCAGGTCAGATACATTTTTTAGTCTTCCTCCAAATGTGTTACCCAACCCAGACTTGGATATGCATTTCCTTCCATTTCTGTTAAACAGGTGATAACAGCAAAGAAGAAGGGAGAGGATGCTCTCAAATGAGAACCCGAGAGTATACTGTCCTCGCTGCTTTTCTGAATTAATACAGAGTTAGCAAGAGATTATTCAATGATTTTTCCATTGTCTTGACTTTGCCCACGACTCTGCCACATAGGAAAGCGATTATAAAAGTGGCAGGTAACTGGCCCCAGGAAATAGATGCTTCCTTTTCACGTAAACACTTCTTGTAAAGATGCCTCATGATGTTTAGTTGGAGTCACCTCCTGCATATCTGAGTGTATGAGACAAACTCTCCTTTGAGCTTCCTTCACTATGTTGTGCTACAAAAATAGGAATTAGCTTCGGGTTTTCCCTCTCAACCCCCATGTGCCCCCACAATGGTAGTAATGAAAACAGCACTACGTAATATTTTCTTTGATAGAATGTTCCAAGGGGAGCCCTGGGTGCATATCGCTTGGCTTTGTTTTCATTCAAACCCTTAGGCAAGAAGCCATTTGCTTTAGCATTTAGGTAAGACCGTGATAAATGCGCAATACAGAATAGAAATCCCAGTCTGTCAATTCAAATAGTATTCGCCAAGAGAAAATATCAGAATACTTTAATATTTCTCCAGGCATTTAAGCAAGGTGCAAATGCTCTAGTGGAACTTTCCATTTCCTTCATCCTCAGAAGAAATTTGAGGTTCATAAAATATGTCCAGATAAGTGATCTACATCTCTGTCCAAGAAAATATACTTAGAAAGTTGAGGAAATAGACATAGACAAATACAGGGCATGAGAACACTGTTTCTTTCTATATCTTACTGATCAACCTGGTTTAAGCCCAGTCTTCTCTTGTAGCTGGCTGTAATCATATTTTACTGTCTATGCTCTTCCTTCTACTTAGAGTATACCCCTTTCTTTGGTAGCTCCTAGGTATTTTGTGAGGGGCATTCTTTTTATATGAGGATGTCTTCCCTGACCCACTCAAATTTTCTTTCAATTCATAGTATTTATTTGCTGTCCTCAGTTCTCTTGTAATTTTTTGTGGTTTTATATTTATCTTTGTGTCTGTTGTTTTGGTGCCTATACCACACTGTGTACTTCATGGAGAAAATGGACATTTCACAGGTGGATAATGATGAATTCTTTTTCATATGATGCATAAGAAGACTGCTCATTTATTTCCTGGCTGCCTGGACCTTAATAATCACACAGAAACTACATTAATTACAACACTGTTTGGCCAACAGATTAGGTATTAGGTTCTTTCTAGCTAGGTCATATATCTTAAATTAATCCATTTCTTTGAATCTATATATCACCACTGGGTTGTGGTTTACTGGTAAGTTTCTGGTCTGGAGTCTTCCTTCTTTGGCAGCTACATTGTATCTGTCTTCTTCTTCTTCTTCTTCTTCTTCTTCTTCTTCTTCTTCTTCTTCTTCTTCTTCTTCTTCTTCTTCTTCTTCTTCTTCTTCTTCTTCGATTTTTCGAGACAGGGTTTCTCCATAGAGATCCGCTTGCCTCTGCCTCCAGAGTGCTGGGATTAAAGGTGTGCATGACCACCGCCTGGCTTGTATCTGTCTTCTTGATTCTGCCTACTCTCTCTCTCTCTCTCTCTCTCTCTCTCTCTATATATATATATATATATATATATATGTTCAGATGTCCCATTTGGCTTTAATATGCTAAATTATTGGTTCAAACAGCTTTATTCATCAACCTATAAAAGCAACACATATACAGAAGGACATCCCACATCCAAGTATATTTTGTTTGCCTACCCATTTTTAAGAATTTTGAGTACATATTCAGTTTTGCATCTTAATTATGGAAAAACACTCAGTAATTATTTATTTAATGAACAAAAATGAGTAAATTTGTGTAGGTGCTGACATTGTCAGTCTCTTCTGCCCTTTCCTATAGTCTTACAAACTTCCAACTGTATCCAAACCCTCTAAAATTGACACAGCCTTCATAAGGATGAATTAGCTGCTGGACTTACCTGTGCTGAGCTTGCCAAGACATACCTTATCAACAGTCAGTCACAGAAGGAGACTGGCCTTATGGAGCCATGCCCATTTCTGCTGACTTGTTTGCAATTGATAGAATCTTGGTACTTGGACTCCTTCTAGTTGAGCCCATGAGGCTCTGATAAGTATCTCCAAATGTGTGACCAATAGCACTGCCCTAGTTAAACTTTGTAGGAAGCAAAACAACAATAACCAAAACAAATGCAGTAGGCATGAATGTGAAAAAGTTTTCTAAAGGGGGAGAGGTAGATGGGGGTAGTAGGAAGGTGGGAGAGCCGTGAGAGTTTGAGAGTAGTCAGGTTGCCTTATGTACACTTATGAAATTGGTAAATAACAGATAAGAGAATTAAATAAGATGAAACAAGTCTGTCTGTGAGGTGCTGAGGATGTCTCCAAGTTTTTGCCCATTTTTGTACAGATAAATTAAATCTCTTCACTAGTAAAATTTTCATATCAGTGGATCCAGATTTTATAATTCCTGAGAAGACTTGTGAATGATAATAATAACAAAGAGTCAAAAAAGAAAGGATTATTGGGATTATTTTTGTTGTACTTATAAAGGTGAAACAATTTATTATGCTAATATATCGATTGAGATTTCAAAGTAAAGATTTTAAGGCCTTAAATCGGTTATTGTTTATGCAGTTCCTTGGGCTAAGAGTTAAGAGTATGGGCACGTTACACTGACTTTTTGAGCTATGCTATCTCCAACCAGACAGTTAGCCTATTTCTTGCAAATTATCTTTCCCTTGTGAGGTTAAATTAATGCTTGTACACAGGACTGAGAATGAGCTATTTCAATAGAAGATGTTTCGGAAATGCAAAGTGTTATTGTTACAATTTGTGCATATGTAGAATACATCTTTACTTTCCGTGCTGGGCCATGATTGTTCAGGGATGGCTAAACCTCAGACTGAAAGTTTATATAATGAGATGAGATATTTTCACAGTTTCTTGAATCTGAGAACCTCAAAATATTCAGTCCCCATGCAAATGCGAATTGAGTAGCAAGCATGTATCTAGATAAAATGTCACCTGATTTCAGCAGGAGTTATGGGCAGATGGTAGGGACAGAACTAAGTATTCTGTTCTCACTGTCTGGCTACCTGGTGCGCGAGCTGGAAAGACAAAGAGAATATCTAGTTTATAAAGGTTTGAACATGCAAAATAAAATTACAAGATAAATCTCCATAAATCAAGTGGTTTTTAAAATTTAACATGTTTTAATTTTATGAAAATAGTGAGAGTTGATTTTTTTTTCTTTCCCAGTCCTCTTACAGAACCTGCTGGTTTTTTTTATTCTTTCACTGTTTGTCATTACACTTAATCATATCTCTTTGGTTTTATTACCTGTTTCATGGGTTTATATCATCTTTCTAATTAGAGTATAAACATCCATGAAATATTGTCCTGTCCCCTAAAATAAATCGTCTCATTATCTTGTTTGTGTTTGACTCATGCTGAGTTATCCACATATAATTTTCATGTAACTTCAAAGGGGACCACGAAGGTACTATGCTATGATTATTATATATGCTATGATTATTATAGAGGCTTTTCCATGTCAAATTCACTTGGGAATTTCCATTCAAGCAAAACTTCCATATGCATTATCTTCCATTGCTATGTCTCATTATATGAATTTCAGATTAAAAGCATGGTTTTCAAAGAATGAATGACATCACCCCTACTCATTTTAGACAAAGCTAATGCTTTTAGCTTGGCACTTTTTATTCATTCAAGAGAGGGTGTTAGAATTCAGGAGAAGCCTATGCTTGAAGAAATTGTTTGTCATTACTTAGTACTTCCATAACCCTATGCTCTATTTTTTTTTTAAATCAGGGAAAATGCCTTCATTATTTATATATGGATGCTACTTCTATTACACCTCAGGAACATTGTAAGAATAATAGTATATAAATAGTGTATAAACAGCCTCAGAGAGGCTACAAAAACCCCATATCAAAATCAGTGTCCCTCCTTTTAATCTGGTTGCATGCAAGCCATATATTCTCAGCTAATTGCCCTTCTGAACATTTGTACATACTGAATGAGAAGCCCACTTCACTCTGCTCTTTCAGGTGTGATAGTAATTATATTATATGGGCACCACACTCTGAATCAGAGATTAGTAATTTCTGAAGGGTGTTTGAAGCAACAATCTTTGTGTAGGAGGTTAATAGGTATTGCTAGGAGAACAACACTTTATGGTCATTGACGTTTAGAACAATTCTGAGCTTGGGACTAAGCTAAATATTAAATAGTTTAACTCTGGGGCTTTTTAGAGCCTATGATGTGCCAATGTGTTGTTGAAATTTTCACAAAGGTCACATATTATACAGTGATTTCCAAATCATTTAATCACAGAAAAAAATTCCAAAGCATACAGTGGAGCTGATGTTTCTTTGAGTATTCTTTCAGAAATACTTAAAATATTTCACTGCTAATTATCTCTTTCTGTGTATACTGGGTTTTGCCGTGATATTTTTATGGAGGACACTATACTTAAAACAGAGTTTCTGTTACAAGAAAGTGGAATGTCCTCAATATATCTTTAGGGTGTGTCAACCTTTATTATGATAACAAAAACCTTATACAACAACAAACATGATAATAAGTAAACATAAGCATGATTCTTACAGTATTCAGGAAATATGTGTTCTTAAAATTAAGCATCCAAAAGCTAAAGATTTCTTTTTACAAAGTAAATGATCATTGCCCCCCAATCATTTTTATTTGTTGACAGTATTGTTGTTTTTAAAAAAGTAAGGTTGCCATTCATTTTCATAGAATTCTAGGAAGTAGAGAGTTGATAATTTGATGCTGATTTGGCTTTTTTTCTGTCTAAAGTACAAAAGTATATTATTTGTCTTTTTCCCTGATCCTGTAGAATTTCACAGAATTCCATCGAGTCTAATTTTTAATTTCTATGAAACATCAACTCTTTGTTAGATCATTGTTTGTCCCAGTTTACAGTCTGGAATATTTAGATTTTAGTGAGAAAAGTCCCTCATCAGATCATTTCCCTTCTACACTCTCAATAAACTCCTCAGAGAAGATAACTCACATTGCTTTGGGGAAGGAAAAAGACCCTCCTTACTATATCTAGGCTGAGCAAGGTATCCATCCCAAGAGATTGGGTTCCCTAAAAGCCAATCAAAACAGTAGGGATAAATCCTGGTGCCAATGCGAGTGACCCCATTGTCTACCCCAGCCATACATCTGTCACCCACACTTAGAGGGTCTAGTTTGGTCCTATTCTGGTTCTTTCTGTGTCCAGCTGGAGTTGGTGAGCTCCCATTAACTCAGGAAAACTGTTTCAGTGCATGTCCCCATTATCGTCTTGACCTCTTTGCTCATATTCTCACTCATTCCTCTCTTCAACTGGACTTCGGGATCTTCACCAACCCCATATCAATAATAATTAAGTAAATTAGACATCAAATTCCAAATAATCGAATTAAAAAAATGAGCTGCAGAACTAAACGGAATTCTCAACAGAAGAACCTTAAATTACCAAAAGACACTTAAGGAAATGTTTAACATCCTTAGCCATCAGGGAAATGTAAATCAAAATGGCTCTGAGATACCATCTTACACCAATCAATAGCTAAGATAAACAACATCAATGATAGATTATGCTGGAAAGGATGTAGTATAAGGGCAATACTCCTCCTTTGCTTGTAGGAATATAAACTTGTGAGGTCATTCTGAAAATCAGTATGGCAGTTTCTTAGAAAATTGAGAGTCAACCTACCTCAGGATCCAGTAATACAATTCTTGCACATACACCCAAAGGATGCTCAATCATATTATAAGAACATTTGTTCAACTATGTTCAAACAGTTTTTTTTATAATCTACTTCCTCCATTGAACATGTTTTTAAATTAAAGAGTTGAGATTCTAATAAATCATTTATCTAATCTAATCTAATTATCAAATCTAATAAAACATTTTATCCTCCCCTCTTTTAAAACTATATCATATATTTCTCCCTCTTCTCTTTCATATTCCTAAATATAATCTGTTCAATCCATATAATGTTTGTTACCTGTGTGTGCATTCAGGGAGGAATGTTGGGCATAAGGCAAACCTCATGCCTGTTTCAGGAAATCTAGATAATTACTCAGTATTTTCAAAATCATGATTATTAGAGAATTTACAGCTTATAATTCACTAAATCAGCATCATTGCTAACAACCATCTATAATCATTTGCCCTTATAACTAGAGATAAACGTGGCTTTTACCTCTCATCAAGGAAACTTCACTTTGCGACAGTGGAGATTACTACAGTAAACAACAACCAATTAAAATGCAGTGTTGTGGTGCCTAATCCCAATACATCTAAACTATGGCCAAATTCCTAAGCCTCAGGGAACTTTGTAGAGGAGGGTGTTGGAAGATTATAAGATCCAGAGAATCAGAGATTTTGCTACAAGTTTATATCTCTTAGAAACAGTATAAGTTACATCTATAAAGACTTCTGACCTCATTGATGCTGTCGGGTATCTATTTTATCTCAAGGAGTAGACCTTAAATCTAATTTTTTAAAAAAAAATAGTTGGTTAGTTCCAAAACATTAATGCCACTATTTCCCCAGGGTCTCACATCTTGCCAGCCTAGTAAATATTGTGATTTGCAGGGTTCACATCTGTGTAAAATGGATATTTACTTTTTCCCTCTGCTTGTATGTATAGTACCTGCAAACACTATGAATGTAAGCTTGCAAGGGTTAAGCTTCTGGTTTAGTATTAGGTTGATTCTCTATGTTCTATGATGCAAATATGGGATAGCTTCAGCAATAGGGTCTTATTATCACATTTTGGAAGGTGTCTTAGTTATAAATTTTATTGTTCTGAGAAGACACCTTGACAACAGCAACATTTATAAAGAAAACAAATAATTTGGGTGGCTCACTTACAGTTCAGAGGTTTATTCCATTTTCGTCATGACTGGGAACAGGGCAGCATACAGGAAGACATAATGGGACAAGAAGAAGATATAAATACAGAAACTAAAAACAATAAGCTTCCTGACACACTTTGACCATGGTTTCTTTCTCTCTCTCTCTCTCTCTCTCTCTCTCTCTCTCTCTCTCTCTCTCTCTCTNTATATATATATATATATATATATATGTTCAGATGTCCCATTTGGCTTTAATATGCTAAATTATTGGTTCAAACAGCTTTATTCATCAACCTATAAAAGCAACACATATACAGAAGGACATCCCACATCCAAGTATATTTTGTTTGCCTACCCATTTTTAAGAATTTTGAGTACATATTCAGTTTTGCATCTTAATTATGGAAAAACACTCAGTAATTATTTATTTAATGAACAAAAATGAGTAAATTTGTGTAGGTGCTGACATTGTCAGTCTCTTCTGCCCTTTCCTATAGTCTTACAAACTTCCAACTGTATCCAAACCCTCTAAAATTGACACAGCCTTCATAAGGATGAATTAGCTGCTGGACTTACCTGTGCTGAGCTTGCCAAGACATACCTTATCAACAGTCAGTCACAGAAGGAGACTGGCCTTATGGAGCCATGCCCATTTCTGCTGACTTGTTTGCAATTGATAGAATCTTGGTACTTGGACTCCTTCTAGTTGAGCCCATGAGGCTCTGATAAGTATCTCCAAATGTGTGACCAATAGCACTGCCCTAGTTAAACTTTGTAGGAAGCAAAACAACAATAACCAAAACAAATGCAGTAGGCATGAATGTGAAAAAGTTTTCTAAAGGGGGAGAGGTAGATGGGGGTAGTAGGAAGGTGGGAGAGCCGTGAGAGTTTGAGAGTAGTCAGGTTGCCTTATGTACACTTATGAAATTGGTAAATAACAGATAAGAGAATTAAATAAGATGAAACAAGTCTGTCTGTGAGGTGCTGAGGATGTCTCCAAGTTTTTGCCCATTTTTGTACAGATAAATTAAATCTCTTCACTAGTAAAATTTTCATATCAGTGGATCCAGATTTTATAATTCCTGAGAAGACTTGTGAATGATAATAATAACAAAGAGTCAAAAAAGAAAGGATTATTGGGATTATTTTTGTTGTACTTATAAAGGTGAAACAATTTATTATGCTAATATATCGATTGAGATTTCAAAGTAAAGATTTTAAGGCCTTAAATCGGTTATTGTTTATGCAGTTCCTTGGGCTAAGAGTTAAGAGTATGGGCACGTTACACTGACTTTTTGAGCTATGCTATCTCCAACCAGACAGTTAGCCTATTTCTTGCAAATTATCTTTCCCTTGTGAGGTTAAATTAATGCTTGTACACAGGACTGAGAATGAGCTATTTCAATAGAAGATGTTTCGGAAATGCAAAGTGTTATTGTTACAATTTGTGCATATGTAGAATACATCTTTACTTTCCGTGCTGGGCCATGATTGTTCAGGGATGGCTAAACCTCAGACTGAAAGTTTATATAATGAGATGAGATATTTTCACAGTTTCTTGAATCTGAGAACCTCAAAATATTCAGTCCCCATGCAAATGCGAATTGAGTAGCAAGCATGTATCTAGATAAAATGTCACCTGATTTCAGCAGGAGTTATGGGCAGATGGTAGGGACAGAACTAAGTATTCTGTTCTCACTGTCTGGCTACCTGGTGCGCGAGCTGGAAAGACAAAGAGAATATCTAGTTTATAAAGGTTTGAACATGCAAAATAAAATTACAAGATAAATCTCCATAAATCAAGTGGTTTTTAAAATTTAACATGTTTTAATTTTATGAAAATAGTGAGAGTTGATTTTTTTTTCTTTCCCAGTCCTCTTACAGAACCTGCTGGTTTTTTTTATTCTTTCACTGTTTGTCATTACACTTAATCATATCTCTTTGGTTTTATTACCTGTTTCATGGGTTTATATCATCTTTCTAATTAGAGTATAAACATCCATGAAATATTGTCCTGTCCCCTAAAATAAATCGTCTCATTATCTTGTTTGTGTTTGACTCATGCTGAGTTATCCACATATAATTTTCATGTAACTTCAAAGGGGACCACGAAGGTACTATGCTATGATTATTATATATGCTATGATTATTATAGAGGCTTTTCCATGTCAAATTCACTTGGGAATTTCCATTCAAGCAAAACTTCCATATGCATTATCTTCCATTGCTATGTCTCATTATATGAATTTCAGATTAAAAGCATGGTTTTCAAAGAATGAATGACATCACCCCTACTCATTTTAGACAAAGCTAATGCTTTTAGCTTGGCACTTTTTATTCATTCAAGAGAGGGTGTTAGAATTCAGGAGAAGCCTATGCTTGAAGAAATTGTTTGTCATTACTTAGTACTTCCATAACCCTATGCTCTATTTTTTTTTTAAATCAGGGAAAATGCCTTCATTATTTATATATGGATGCTACTTCTATTACACCTCAGGAACATTGTAAGAATAATAGTATATAAATAGTGTATAAACAGCCTCAGAGAGGCTACAAAAACCCCATATCAAAATCAGTGTCCCTCCTTTTAATCTGGTTGCATGCAAGCCATATATTCTCAGCTAATTGCCCTTCTGAACATTTGTACATACTGAATGAGAAGCCCACTTCACTCTGCTCTTTCAGGTGTGATAGTAATTATATTATATGGGCACCACACTCTGAATCAGAGATTAGTAATTTCTGAAGGGTGTTTGAAGCAACAATCTTTGTGTAGGAGGTTAATAGGTATTGCTAGGAGAACAACACTTTATGGTCATTGACGTTTAGAACAATTCTGAGCTTGGGACTAAGCTAAATATTAAATAGTTTAACTCTGGGGCTTTTTAGAGCCTATGATGTGCCAATGTGTTGTTGAAATTTTCACAAAGGTCACATATTATACAGTGATTTCCAAATCATTTAATCACAGAAAAAAATTCCAAAGCATACAGTGGAGCTGATGTTTCTTTGAGTATTCTTTCAGAAATACTTAAAATATTTCACTGCTAATTATCTCTTTCTGTGTATACTGGGTTTTGCCGTGATATTTTTATGGAGGACACTATACTTAAAACAGAGTTTCTGTTACAAGAAAGTGGAATGTCCTCAATATATCTTTAGGGTGTGTCAACCTTTATTATGATAACAAAAACCTTATACAACAACAAACATGATAATAAGTAAACATAAGCATGATTCTTACAGTATTCAGGAAATATGTGTTCTTAAAATTAAGCATCCAAAAGCTAAAGATTTCTTTTTACAAAGTAAATGATCATTGCCCCCCAATCATTTTTATTTGTTGACAGTATTGTTGTTTTTAAAAAAGTAAGGTTGCCATTCATTTTCATAGAATTCTAGGAAGTAGAGAGTTGATAATTTGATGCTGATTTGGCTTTTTTTCTGTCTAAAGTACAAAAGTATATTATTTGTCTTTTTCCCTGATCCTGTAGAATTTCACAGAATTCCATCGAGTCTAATTTTTAATTTCTATGAAACATCAACTCTTTGTTAGATCATTGTTTGTCCCAGTTTACAGTCTGGAATATTTAGATTTTAGTGAGAAAAGTCCCTCATCAGATCATTTCCCTTCTACACTCTCAATAAACTCCTCAGAGAAGATAACTCACATTGCTTTGGGGAAGGAAAAAGACCCTCCTTACTATATCTAGGCTGAGCAAGGTATCCATCCCAAGAGATTGGGTTCCCTAAAAGCCAATCAAAACAGTAGGGATAAATCCTGGTGCCAATGCGAGTGACCCCATTGTCTACCCCAGCCATACATCTGTCACCCACACTTAGAGGGTCTAGTTTGGTCCTATTCTGGTTCTTTCTGTGTCCAGCTGGAGTTGGTGAGCTCCCATTAACTCAGGAAAACTGTTTCAGTGCATGTCCCCATTATCGTCTTGACCTCTTTGCTCATATTCTCACTCATTCCTCTCTTCAACTGGACTTCGGGATCTTCACCAACCCCATATCAATAATAATTAAGTAAATTAGACATCAAATTCCAAATAATCGAATTAAAAAAATGAGCTGCAGAACTAAACGGAATTCTCAACAGAAGAACCTTAAATTACCAAAAGACACTTAAGGAAATGTTTAACATCCTTAGCCATCAGGGAAATGTAAATCAAAATGGCTCTGAGATACCATCTTACACCAATCAATAGCTAAGATAAACAACATCAATGATAGATTATGCTGGAAAGGATGTAGTATAAGGGCAATACTCCTCCTTTGCTTGTAGGAATATAAACTTGTGAGGTCATTCTGAAAATCAGTATGGCAGTTTCTTAGAAAATTGAGAGTCAACCTACCTCAGGATCCAGTAATACAATTCTTGCACATACACCCAAAGGATGCTCAATCATATTATAAGAACATTTGTTCAACTATGTTCAAACAGTTTTTTTTATAATCTACTTCCTCCATTGAACATGTTTTTAAATTAAAGAGTTGAGATTCTAATAAATCATTTATCTAATCTAATCTAATTATCAAATCTAATAAAACATTTTATCCTCCCCTCTTTTAAAACTATATCATATATTTCTCCCTCTTCTCTTTCATATTCCTAAATATAATCTGTTCAATCCATATAATGTTTGTTACCTGTGTGTGCATTCAGGGAGGAATGTTGGGCATAAGGCAAACCTCATGCCTGTTTCAGGAAATCTAGATAATTACTCAGTATTTTCAAAATCATGATTATTAGAGAATTTACAGCTTATAATTCACTAAATCAGCATCATTGCTAACAACCATCTATAATCATTTGCCCTTATAACTAGAGATAAACGTGGCTTTTACCTCTCATCAAGGAAACTTCACTTTGCGACAGTGGAGATTACTACAGTAAACAACAACCAATTAAAATGCAGTGTTGTGGTGCCTAATCCCAATACATCTAAACTATGGCCAAATTCCTAAGCCTCAGGGAACTTTGTAGAGGAGGGTGTTGGAAGATTATAAGATCCAGAGAATCAGAGATTTTGCTACAAGTTTATATCTCTTAGAAACAGTATAAGTTACATCTATAAAGACTTCTGACCTCATTGATGCTGTCGGGTATCTATTTTATCTCAAGGAGTAGACCTTAAATCTAATTTTTTTTAAAAAAATAGTTGGTTAGTTCCAAAACATTAATGCCACTATTTCCCCAGGGTCTCACATCTTGCCAGCCTAGTAAATATTGTGATTTGCAGGGTTCACATCTGTGTAAAATGGATATTTACTTTTTCCCTCTGCTTGT
Organism: Alexandromys fortis; assembly: GCF_014885135.2. NCBI lineage: Eukaryota > Metazoa > Chordata > Mammalia > Rodentia > Cricetidae > Alexandromys > Alexandromys fortis. The sequence continues at coordinate 26,024,893 of NW_026067944.1, forward strand.
ATGTATAGTACCTGCAAACACTATGAATGTAAGCTTGCAAGGGTTAAGCTTCTGGTTTAGTATTAGGTTGATTCTCTATGTTCTATGATGCAAATATGGGATAGCTTCAGCAATAGGGTCTTATTATCACATTTTGGAAGGTGTCTTAGTTATAAATTTTATTGTTCTGAGAAGACACCTTGACAACAGCAACATTTATAAAGAAAACAAATAATTTGGGTGGCTCACTTACAGTTCAGAGGTTTATTCCATTTTCGTCATGACTGGGAACAGGGCAGCATACAGGAAGACATAATGGGACAAGAAGAAGATATAAATACAGAAACTAAAAACAATAAGCTTCCTGACACACTTTGACCATGGTTTCTCTCTCTCTCTCTCTCTCTCTCTCTCTCTCTCTCTCTCTCTCTCTCTCTCTCTCTCTCAAATTTTCATTTTCATTTTCATTTTTTCCTATACATAGGTCTTCAATATGATTGTGATTATTTTTCAGTATATTAATTCTCTTTTGCTATCATACCACTCTTTCCCAGGTCAAGTCTTGAGAACATCTAGACAATGTTTTCTTTTATAGTACTGGTTACCTTGTACCTTTGAACACCTTTGGTTTACCTATCTGTATTTTTAGGGTCTACTTTTACAAACATGATGTCACTTTGTATTTATAATCTCTAGAATAGAGACAGGCAGTGGCTATATTTTGTCCTGCATTTTAATTTGGGCAACAGAACTTCATCAAGGTTGTATGATTGTTGAACTAAAACAGTGCCTATATATAGACCATTAGAGAAAAATGAACAAATATTGGACACCTCTTTCCAGAGAATTATCTCTGTAACAGTGATTTCAAATTTTATATTTTTAAAACAGATTTCCTCCTATGAGTTGATATCTGAAAATATGAAGACAAAACCAGACATCCTCCCAAATTGAATCTATTGAACCCAGAATCCAATCTTCTTGGCTTCCTTGTGGCTATTAATGTTCTCTTGACTCTAAGAAACCAAAGAGTTTAATGGAAGTAACGTATTATGAATAAATTCTTTTCAACAGACTCCAAGTAGTTTCAGTGCTCAGAGAAATATATACAGATATCTATATAGAGGGATTATACAACACTTATTTTAACAGGGAGAAAGAATGACACAAACTACAGGGAAATGAATGTGACTCTGAATAAAAAAAGGAAAAAAAACAGTTTGGTTTCTTAGGGATTGGCCCTGGAACCTCTCTTATTTAACATTTTCATAAATGATTTGGAAGAGAGAATGCATGGTAAATTATCCAAGTTTGCAGATGACACCAAGCTCTTCCAGGTAGTGAAATGCCAAGCAGATGGAGATAAACTACAGGGAGGACTTGCCAGCCTGCATGAGTGGGCAGAAAAGTGGTAGATGATATTCGATGTGGGCAATAAAAGGTAACTCACTTAGGAAAAAAAAATAATAAAGGCTATGCTTACCAAAAAGTGGGTTGAGTTAGCCTTTATTCTCATAAAAATGGGCATTATTATAAATCAGTCTGTAAAATCCCTCCTCTGTACTGATAAATCAAAAAGGGATCAAAAGTAAACACACCGAAACATTTATCTTGAACTAACAGATACATCACAACACAAGCTATTTAGTCTATTTGTCAAATAATGCTAATTGATCATGAAGTGTCAGGCTCCCTTCTGGGTGTTGAAATCTGGTTGTGGCATCTCAAAGACAAAATCAAATGGGAATCTAAAAAATATTTAGAGAAAGCTTACAAAACTAGACTAAAATTCAGGTAGCAAACATCAAACTGGAAAAGAAGACTAAAGACTGACAGAATGTTGTATGTAGAAAGCTTTTCTCCGTTGGTACTATAAATGCCTATGCTGACTATTGCAATGTTTCTTTTCTCATAGACCATAGATGAGAGGCTGTAGCATATGATGCAATGTATGACAACCAAATGTTTATAAAATAGCAGAGGGTAAAGACTAAAGCACAGCTTTTGTTGATTCCATTTTTTCCCTTTCCATTGGTCCATAAGAGCACCATTTATCAAGAATCAAAGAGAAGGAACTTGTCATGCACAAAGGTGGAAATACTAGAATGGGAATAAGTCCTGGTGAGTATATAGTAAGAGTTTTGCAGATAAAGCCAATGCTAGCAGAGAAGTCATAATTTTTTAGAATCTCCTGTGTGCCTTTTTTAAAAAAATGATTGTATGTGACTTTGAATAATAATTAATGTGGTAATTTGAATGTAATTGGGCCCCATAATTTCAAAGGGAGTGGCACTATTAGGAGGTATGGCTTTAGTGGGTATGGCCTTGTTGGAGGAAGTGTGTCAATGTGGGGGTAGGCTTTGTCATTTCCTTTGCTCAGGATAACTCCCTGTGTTTCAGTTGACTTCCTGTTGCCTGTAAGATATAGGACTCTCAATTGCTTAGCCAGCACCAATTCTGCTTATATGATGCTACAATTCCCATCATGATGATAATGGACTGAATCTCTGAAACTGGAAGTGAGTCACCCCAATTAAATATTTTCTTTATAGTAGCTGCCTGTTCATGTTGCCAAACATGATATAAAACCCTAACAAAACAATGATTAAATTCCAAGTTGTGACCATTTACAGTTAGGTCATGCAAAAGAATTGAGAGTTCTAAAAGAAGCCAAAATCCATGAAACATAGAGCTCAAAATACCAAGTCAAGAACAAACATCGATTTATATTCCAGGTTAGCCTTCTGTGCATGTTGTGTAGTGGGATTCTTGACACTATGCATTTTGACAATACATGAGTGAGTGATGTTCAGATCAGAGAACAATTACATCAGACAATCATATCAGGTAAATTAGGTGGACAATGGTCTACAGTTCAAAGAGAAACTCAGAAGTGAAAAATGACAACCCACAGAAGCAAAGAGTGGAGAAATTGAAAGAGAGGAATGAGGAAAGGCTGATGTGAGATTCAAGAGAGCATCAATGAAGTGTCAGCACTAGGCATAGTATATACCTGGCCTTGTTTTGTTGGGTATTTGAATCATTAAATTTAGAAACAATTACCCTGAAATAAATTTTGATTATAATCACAAATTTGTATTTAGTGTTTCTTCTTTTAGAAACAAATGGGATCAGTGTAAATGTGTGGAACTGCATATAATAGGGAGGGAAATAAAATAAAAATGTTGTACAAATTCATATAAAAACATAAAACCATTATTCTTTTAGTTTTGCTTTTGTGAGACAGGGTTTCCCTGTATACCAGTCCTAGCTGTCCTGGAACTAGCTCTTGTAGAACAGGCTGGCCTCCATCTCATGGGGATTCACCTGCCTCTGCCTCCCAGTGCTGGGATTAAAGGAGAGTGCCATCACTACCAGACCAAACCATTATATTTAAAATATGACAATAAAAAGTAAGTATTAATAAGATATGTATATGTTTCATGCCTCCAGAACTTCTTTTCGGCAAGAGCTTGTTCCTCCGTGTATAGTGTCACATAGCTTTAACCCTAGCACTTGGGATACAGAGACAAGTGGATTTCTGTGAGTTCATGGTCAACCTTGTCTACACTGAGAGTTTTGAGGAAACCAGAGCTGCTTCATTGTGAGACTCTTGTCCAATTGAAATAACTGTGAAAATTTAAAGAAGAGCATTGAGTTAGAAAGACATTGCTGTTGGGAAAATATGACATTTTGGAATGAGGAAAAGGAAGGAGGAAATGATATAATTGCATTATAATCTCTAAAAATTACTTAAAAGTAAACTTGAACTTGTTTGTATTGTGCTGACAAGTGGCTGAACCCCTTCTCTGTCCCACCAGCCAACAGCCAATTCATGACATGGAGAATTGCTGATTATGAATGCTCTATCTTCTCTTGGGCTTCTTTCTAACTAGCTTTATTTAAAAACTTAAATAAACCCATTTCTATTAATCTAGGTGCTCTTGCAGGCCCCTTTGCCTCATCTATGTACTGTCCAACCTGCTTCCCTTCTTTCTCTGTGTCTGTCTGGCTCACAAATGGCTCACCCTTGACTGGCTGGCTGACTCGTTCCCCTTTTCTCTCTGCACACCAGCCTCTCTTATCCCGCCTCTGACTAGCTATTGGCTCTTATTTTTATTAGGCCAGGCAGGTGTCTTGGGCAGGCAAGGTAAAACATTCATACATCATTAATAGTTAAATAAATATAGTAGAAACAATAACAATACATCTTTACATAGTTAAACCATGCCGTATAAGCAAAAGCAACACATCTTCACACAGTTAAACAGATGCACCATAACCAAGTTCAACACATATTTACACAGATAAACAAATACTTTTTTCAACAAGTGTGACAGTCTTTAGTACCAGATCTCATTGTTTCATGTAGTCTCTTCTCTCTTAAACCTAGTGTAAGAAGTATACACATCTGTGTCTGCACTAACTTATGAAGCACCACCTCTCTCTCAATATCAAATTAAACCGGTGTTCAGATTTTTGTACATTTTCTCATTTATCCTTTCAACAAATATTTAGTACTAAACGTTGATACCAAGGAAACTTTATTCTCTTAAGTACATAGGTTTAAATAAATTTTTCAGTGAAGTTGTGTGCATTGATTTTGTCACAGATAAACAGGAAATATATACAAATTGCTGGAGAAAGGGAACCATGTTTCTGAACTTTTTTGTTTCTGTTGTCTAAAGGGCTAAAATACATCGGAAAGTCTAGCCTGATTATCTTCAACATGAAAATTATTTTTAAAGAGAAACCAACCACAGAGAGAGAGAGAGAGAGAGAGAGAGAGAGAGAGAGAGAGACTAAATTTGAGAGTAACTATGGATTTGTTTTAATAATAATTTATCTTCAACTTCACAAGTGATAGTTCTGAAATGCTAAGGACAAATAAGAAAAGGGGAAGGGATGAAAAATAGGAAAAAATAAGGGTGGAAAGAAAGAAAGAAAGAAAGAAAGAAAGAAAGAAAGAAAGAAAGAAAGAAAGAAAGAAAGAAAGAAAGAAAGAGGGAGGGAGGGAGGGAGGGAGGAAGGAAGGAAGGAAGGAAGGAAGGAAGGAAGAAAACTTCACATATGGTACTGTTTCTGCCTGAGATTTATATTTATTACACTTCCTCAATTTTGCACTTAAAACTATCATTTGATTTTAGTTGTTTTCCTAACTTCAGCAAGCAAAGCTTTTTTTTTTTTTTGAAAAAGTCACATTGACATCTTGTTCTTCTTTCATAATCATAAATTGTTTTATGAATAGTTTTGGACTTTTTCCTAGAAAAATCCTGTTGTGACAAGTGGGTGTCATAGCACCTGGTGTTGGTCATTTAAAATGTAAAGCTGAGAAATATGTGCTGCTTTCAGATTACCTATGATAAATGACAGGATTATATACACAAACAGTAGGGGTGTAATAGGGAGGTTAGCACATAAAAGAGAGTTTAGAGTGGGTTGTGAGAAGCAAAGAGCGTGGAAAGGACATTAGATGGAGTCCCAGATATGAGTATCTCCTCCTGGATCATGACAACGTTCCCCTCACACATGTAATACTCACAGGCAGCAAAGGTGAATTAGGCATTTAGAAATGTTTAGGTAATCTGAAACAAGACATCTCAGCAATGGCAATGCTATTTGGACCAGTACCCCAGAGACTAAGCTAAATCTGGACACTTCTCTTGTCCCAACTGGACAAGCTGAGGTGACTGTATTCATGTTGCATGCATATCTATACCTTTTGCAGTATCTGTCTTGTAATGGTCAGTAACTGGAAGTTATTAAATTAAGCTAGATTGACATTAGAAATAGCTATAAGCCTGGAAGACATTGTTTGCGAACTATCAGAAAAATACTGGTTGCATGTTGGTCTAGAATCAGACAGCATTAAACAAAGGATGGCCATGAAAATGTTGATAGAAAGGTCTTATGCATGGATATTTAGTTTAATAATTGCATGCAGGATCATCGCTTTAGTATGAAAACAAGCTTGGTAATTCTCTTTCAAAACTGCTCTAACATTCTGTTTTCCTTTGCCTATAAATTTTCAGTTTCAAAAATTCATCCAATTATTTCCTCTAGCTTATCCCATTGTACTGTGCTCAATAAATCTAGCAGGGGACTCCTAATTTGTAAATGTTCAGTTGTTCCAAGTGTTTTCTTACCAGCCTTGCATCAATAGCTATTTGAGCACTGTCTTCATTATTTCCTAATTGTCTTCTGGTTTTTGGCATATCATTAAAAATAAGAATTCAGTATTTTAGCCATTATTGAGTAGGCATTGATTTCATGCCTTGCCCATTTATTTAGAATCTATTTTCTCTTACTACCTTTTCTTTACTCAAAACTTTTACATATATTTGGTTTTCATATTATATCAAAATGTTTAGTAGGTTATTATGATTGCATTTATTCTTTGTGACCATTATCTGCCTTTAGCTATGAGGAACGGATTTATACTCTTCCTCAATAAACTATTGGCTTCATTGGATGGTGGTTAATTGTCATGATGGTGATGCAATAGAAGAGATGATTCTAGTCTTGTAGTGATCATAGTCAAATGCAACAAGACAGGCCTACAGAAAGAAACCATGTCTGCCCGCACCTAAGTTGTTACTGCCTAGTGAGCAACAATTCAAGGATCCAGGGAAGAACGCTTGACAGCTGACTAAACCAAGTAAGTGATGTCAGCAGGTGGATGCAGGTACCGGACTAAGCTAATCTCTTTACTAATGAAAGCAAGTGAGAGAGAAGGGCACAAGGCACAAGGAATCCCTTTAAAAACATTTGTGTATTTCAAAATGATTTAGCACTTGAATCTCAAAGGTCTTGTTTGGAAACTCAGTGCTGGCAGTGGAAAAAGGAAATGCAAGATTTGATCCTAGAATTGAACTAGATGTTTCCTTGGCTGTTCAGATCAAGTAGGGATACTTTTAGATGTTTTCATACTAAAGAAAGCATTGCTTATCTTTTTTCATCATTACAGTTGCTTTCTTTTTTTCCCACAGAAAATAAGAAAGGGTTTGTAGATATTTTTCTAATATCATTTACTGTTCTTACATGCACTCAATGCATTATAAATAAGACACATTAAAATAGAGATGATAAACATTCGAAGAATTTTAATATTTATACCATGTTTTCATTATGACCAAATATCCATGCAAATTTTCTAGAGCATATGGAAGAAATCTCCTCTATATCTATTGCAATTCTGTTTTTTTTTAATCTCCTTTTAAAATCAGGGTCATTGAGATAGATCGATGGGTAAATACATTTGCTACCAAGACTAATGATTATGGTTCAACCCCAAGTCTCACATGAAGGAAGAAAAGAACCAGCTCATGAAAGTAGTCTTCTGACTTTCCTGACTGCATACTATGGCATACTCATGTATATATACGTGTACTCACCATGTGACCATACACACAGTAAATAAATATTAAATAAATTAAAATAAATATCACTTTACTGTCTTAGTTCTTAATGTGTATTTATTATCACAGACAATTTTTCTTTGCACTGTTTCTTTTCTGTTCTTTTAAACTTTTGGCATCTTTTACATGTAGGAAAGATCAAACTTTAATATTCAAAACTCTCTTTTTTAATTATTCTAGATAGTCACTTAAAATTAATGGCATGATGAGTTTCTGCCAACTTGATGCAAATCTAGAGATATCAGGGAACGGGGAATTCTTAACTGAGAAAATGTCTCCATAAGATTAGAATGTAGGCAAATATGTGGAGCATTTTACTGATTAATGACTGACATCGGAGACCTAGTCCACTTGTGGCAGTGCCAGCCCTGGAGAGATGGGACTGAGTTGTATAGGACGTAGGCTGAGCAAGCCACGAAGAGCAAGTCAGTAAGTAGCCTAAGGGACTTCTGCTTCAGTTCTGCCTCCATATTCCTGCCATGAGTTTCCCTCCCTGACCTCCCTCAGTGATGGAGTTTGATCTGAGAATTGTAAACTTAAATAATTCATTTCCTTCTGAGTTTACTTTGGTCTTGATGTTTTATCAAAGCAACAAAAATTGTAACAAGACAATTATCACAAGAGGGATCATAATAATATTAGATACTTAGTATATCTGATTTTTGGCATGATTTTTATTAATAAAAGCAGGCAGTCATTATAATAAGTGTAGGACTAATTGCTTATCCAATAGTGGCAAGAAGGTAGCAAAAGGTGTGACGATTTTCTCATACACATTTTTGGGTTCAACATATGGAACTAGCTCTTGTAGACCAGGCTGGGCTTGAAATCACAGAGATCTGCTTGCCTCTGCCTCCTGGGATTAAAGGTGTGTACCATCACCGCACATCATGGAAATGAACTAATCCTTCATGTTGTAAAGGCAAACGAGGAAAGATAAGATAGGGGTATGACCTTTTAATTGCCTCTAAGGACTCTGTATATGAATTTTGACTTAATAGCTAACTAAGTACTAAGCCATAGCCCCAGTATTTCCAAGGAGTACAGAAATCAACTACTGCTTAGTGAACATAAAATGTTACTCACTTGTAGAGTCAATTCTTCCCAATGAGGCTTTATTTTCTCTTCTGAAGGCTTATAACATTGTGTGTTATTGATTTCTGTCTGCAACAACCCAGTGCTGTTTTCCTGGCATTAAATAATAACAATGACAGCAACAGATAACAAAGTGATCCATTCCTTTTAATATCAGAATACTCTGAAGGGAATTCAGACATTCATTGGATGGCTTGCTGGAGGAGTGACTATATAATTTATTGCTCCAACTGAGACAATCCTGAGACAGAAAGTGGATTCTATTAGTAATGACCCTAGGACCTTGTATAAAACAACAACGAGAAAGACAACTAAAGTATATGACTAACCTCAAACTAGAATTTCTTAACTTGCTTTTGGAGTATTAAGAAAGGTGACAGAGATGTCCTGCATTTTACTATCTTACTCCCCCATCCTCCCTTTCATAAACAATTTCTTGGAAGCTTCTTGATTGTCAACAGGAATTGCAGTCATTAAAATGCCCCTCCTGTAGCAAGGCAGTACAGGCATTTATTCAGTTCTGCAGTCTATAAGACAGCTCTTTCTAGTATTATGTAAATGGTCACTTTCCTTCTTCCCATTATATACTTTATGCTCAATTGATTTTTTATAATGGTGTTATTCTCATTATTCATATTCAGGACTTTAAAATTTTTCATATAGCTAGGGTATAGTACATGGTAGGTTATTCTCAAGAGTTACACAGGCTAATGGTCCTGTGTTGTTATTATACAGCTGTACATATTCCCTAAGTTAGTATAAATAGAGTTATTATAAAACATGTGTATACCACACATTTTTTTTTTGCCAGAATAAGTATTATTTATCTCTTGTGCCTTTGGGAGAAGTCACATTTAGAAGGCCATTTTGAACCAAAAGTACTCTTGTTATATACAGCAGGCAAACATTTTGTGACTAGTTGGACCTAACACCCTATAACAACAGTGATTCAAATGTATCCCTTGAATTATAGTAAGTGCAAGAGCTTTCTGTAATAGTAGTTTTAAGTCTGTACCTTGAATATTACAAGAATTTTAGGAAAACCAATAGAGAGTTATAAATGTACAAACAAGAAGCATTATTTGAAAATCTCCCAGAGTTAGCAAAATTTACTCAATTGAAATGAAATCTTATTTTTCTAGATGACACTTTCCAGAAGTAACATTTTAAGACAGTTTGTGGGAATCACTCAAATGTGAAGGTCACATTCTCAGGGATTATGCAAGGACATCATATTGGCATACATCAAAGAAGAATCAGAGCTTGGAGATATTAAGACAGAAGCCGCACAGAGATGGTTAGATGCCTTCATCTTGGCCTGTTGCAAAATATGGAGTACTTTATGGTGTAAGAGAAGACGCAGGTAATTTGACACCCTTTTCTTCCAGCAAGAATATTATATTGCTTTATGATTGGAGAGAGATGTGTTGGTCCTTTGACATAAAGCCAGTTCCTCAGTCCCTCTGATATCACATCCCAGTCCATCCTATGCTATCTTGACTGTGAACTCTTATGGGCATCCCTCCTTTCAATGCCTTGATCTGCAGCCTAAATCCTTCGGTCTTCTCTCTGATAAGAACCGATGCTGAATCGCACAATGTTTATGAAGATTTACTTCATTTTTTACAAACTCATTATTATTGTCACCTAGTTTGCTTAATTAAGTAATTTGTTGACATAAACAGGATCTTTGGTCCAACAGAAGCTGTAACAGATGGATTCTAAAGCCAAAAATAATCGTTAACCTGTCCCATGGAAGGTGTGAAGCTGCATGTTTAGAAACAAATGTGGCTATAAGATGTTTCTTTATAAATATCTTGAAAACATATTCTTTGGGCATGTATCAAATAAGAAGATACAAACGAAGGGTAGTGAGACATCAGCCGTTATGATATCAACAAGGGGCTGAGATTACCCAAGATGCTAAAGGTTCTTAACATTTTACAATTTAATACTGAAATCTGTTGTAATATGCGGAACATGTTTGCCCAAAATGATGGATGCAGCCTTACACATATTGCAAATATGATGAAATATAAATTCATGTTTATGGTCCTGGAAAACTATGTATGATAGACTGTACATATATATTTAAGCATAACTATAGCAACTATGAAATCACTGTGAGCTAAATTTGGTCACCAATGTAGTGCTTATTTCTTACAGAGTGATGATCAAGCTTTTACACTAATCTAATTTACTGTTTTGGTTTGTCCAATTCTTGATTTTATCTTCTAAAAGACACTGTAAAAGTTAATCATAATCATCTACTCTTATGATAATATTTGTATAAACAAGTTTTAATAAAAGAAAAAATATAAACTCCAGGTCAAGCTTTATTGTGACAGATACTGCACTAGCCAAATTATTAATTGATTTTTGTCATTTTGTACAGAGTTAAGCTCTGTTCTCTTTCTTATTGCTAAGTATGTAGAATTCATTCCTTAAAGAGTCCCAAACTCTCCCTAAAGAGAATATGAGGGTTCAGGTCTTAATCTGTATCCTTGGTTCATCTTGTTGCAATTTCATACAGAGTAAAATATAGGATTCAAATTTTAATGGCCTACATATGAATAACTAGCTTCCAGTACTATTAATTTAAGAGTTCATTCTTTCTCCAGCATAGAATTTTGATGTATTTCTTGAGAATCAATTAATCATAGATAAGTAATTTCTTACATTTCTGGCATTTCCGTCCTATTTCTTTATTCAAGTCAACACGCTGAGGAAATTATGTTCTATGACTGTACCTTGCGCCTTCGCTTAGCATAATATGTCCTATGTCCTGAGATTAGTGTGGTTTTGTGTGTGTGTGTGTGTCTGTGTGTGTGGTGTTGACTGATTTATCTACATGAAGTCTTTTTGTGTTGTCACAGAAAATTCAAAAGTGTTTTTCCTACACCCATTAAGATGAGTTTTAGTATTTGGTTGAAAGACATGAACAATGGAAACACACAAGGTAGTGTGTATATTTTAACAATATTGATTCTTCCATGGGAATAGAAAAAAATTGCCTTTTTCTGTGTCTTCTTCAATTTTTATTTAGCAAACTTCATTTTTAAATTATTACTTTTTCTGGGTCAAATTTATCTCTAATTTTTGTATTGATTTTATTGAGCTATACATTTTTCTCTGTTTTCCTCCCTTCCTCTCCCTTCCTCTACTACCCTCTCCCATGGTCTCCATGCTCCTAACTTACCCAAGAGAGGTTTTTTTTTTTTTAGCTTTATGTCTAAATGCCATTTATATATGAGTACATATGATATTTGTCTTTCTAGGTCTGGGCTACCTCACTCAATATGATGTTTTCTAGCTCCATCCATTTGCCTGCAAATTTCAAGGTGTCATTATTTTTTTCTGCTGTGTAGTACCCCATTGTGTAAAAGTACCACATTTTCCTTTTTCATTTTTTGTTAGAAGGGCATTTACATTGTTTCCTGGTTCTGGCTATGATAAACAATGCTGCTATGAACATAGTTGAGCACATGTCCTGTGGTAATTATTATAAATCATGATATCTTTCTCAGTAAGTTTGTTCGTAGTACTTAGAAATTCTGCTTATCTTTTTGCATAGGTTTTGTATATTATATCTCTACTAGTTTATTTTGTCTCTGATATTCTTTATTTCTTTTTCTTTCCCTTTCCCATCTTCTATTATTAGTTCTCTGAGGCGTTCATTCAGTAGATTATTTTTTTTTGATGATTTATCATTTGAATAAGAAATGTTCCAGACAGGCTTGGGTCTTTAACACTTAGTGTACTGTTTTGAGAGGTTTTGGTGGTGCAAGCTCACTGAAGGAAGTATATCACTGGAAATGAACCTTTTTTTTTTTGCTGTAATCCCACTCCCATATAAGACTATAGCAAAATATGAAGGCTTTAGAGCAAAGGAGAAAATTGAGAGAGTAAAAGGACAAATGAAAATTGGAAGACAATTTAACTATTTATTCACTTGTACCATCATTAATAACCAGAATATATATGAATCAACAATAGCAAAACCAAGCAAACAAAAACACAAGTCTCAAACTGCAACTTTAGTGAAACAATATAATCTAACTCAAAATGGGAAATAGGACACAGGAGATAGTCCAGTAGTTATGTTGCTTGACATATGATCAGCATGCATAAGGACAGAAATTTGATTTCCTATAATCAAAGACAGAGACATAATCCCTGGAGCAAGTTAGCTAGTCATATGAGCCACCTTGATGAGCTTTCTGTTCAGTTGAATTGTCCTGTCTCAATAAATAAGGTAGAAACCAACCTAGAAAGATAACCAATGTTACTTATGTGTGTACACATTTTCATGTAATGTTTGTACATATTTGTGTGAGCCTTCACACTTGCACATTTACAAACATACAAAAATACATATATACATGTATATTTTACATATATACCACAATTGCAATCAATGAAGTGGTTTTAATAAACATTTCTCAAAAGAAGGCATTTAAATGGCCATAAGTACATTAAACACTTCTCAACACTTAGTTATGATATAAAGTGCTGAAAAATGATGAGATACCATTTCACCAATATCACAAGTACCATTTTCAAAAGAAAATACAAACTGTGCTGGTGAAGATGTGAGGAAAAGAGAAAGTTTACACACTAAAGGTGTAAATAAAAATTAATCCAGCCATTATAGAAAACAGAAAGGAAGTTCTTAAGAAAACTAGAACTAAACCAGCTATCACACTTTTGTATGTATCTATACCTATATATCTATATACACACACAGAAATCAGCTATTGTATTCCAGTGCTCACTGTGGAAATATTAATAACTAACCCGGATTCCTATCAACATATGACTGTTTAAAGGAATATGGTATGTAAGCACAATGGACATAATTCAGATATAAAATAACTAAAATCTCCTCATTTGCAGGAAAGTTGATAGATCTGAAACACATTGTATTTACCAAAATAAATCAGGCAGAAGGAAACATGCTATATGTTCTTTTACCTACAGAAGCCTAAAACGTTAATCTGACAATAGAATAGTGATTAATAGGGGTGGGGTTGATAAACAAAGACTGGAAACTGGGAATCCAAAAGAGAATCATAAAAGAAGTTAATGTTAATATTCTATAGGACAATGGAGTGAATATAGTTCATAATAGCCTATTCTTTGTTTTAAGAATGACCAATAAAAAAGAATAACCAGGAGAGATTAAGTGATATACATACAGAATAATGATAAAGAGATGGAATGCTAACTACCGTTATTTGATCAGTACACACTGTATATATGTACCTACTGAAGTGTTATCTACCTCTGAATTATATACATTTTTTCTCATGTATTTTAATAGTGGACAAGTTTCAGCTAATTTCAGCATCAGCCCAAAAGTTAAAAGGCTAGGATGCCAGCTGGATAACATCTAAATCACAAAAAAGCAGTACTCCAGATTCATTCTGAGGCATGATATTCTTCAATGGTATTCCCGTGGAATCAAGTTGGGTAGAACAGACCTTTCCAATCTAAAAGAAAAGATAATAAAGAAAAATGGTGAAAGGTCCCAAATGCGGTTCTAAAGCCAAGCCAAACATGTAATCAATCTTATAACCCCACAACCACCACTGTGATTGTAGGATTTGTGCTCCATCCCTACTAGGAAAAAGATGCTGCCCCCACAACTCTTTGAGGCAAGAACACTACTCCAGTCACTCTGTAGTTGTATGTGGTTCTGACTCCAGAGCTTTTGTGGATGCAGCCAGCATTGTGGCATAGAGATTATTGTCTGCATTTCCCCCAGAATGGGATTTCATACTGATGGCTCTGACAATCAGGAATTACAGGGGGAAAAATCACCTTTGATGTGTCCCTAGGCATTGTCATAGTGACAGTTCATAGCCTCACAGTGGTCATCTGCCTTGGAGGAGAACCAAAAGCTTGGTGATTGATGTTCACTTCCTTTATCACTATCTTCTTTAGGGTTTCTCTTGCTGTGATGAAACACCATGACCAAGAAAACTTGGGGAGGAAATGGTTAATCTGATATACTTTCTACATCATCAAAGGAAGTCATGACAGGAACTGGAGGCAGGAGCTGAAGCAGAGATTACGGCTTTCTCCTTGTCTTGCTCAACCTGATTTCTGATAAAATCCAGGACTACTAGCCCAGGTGTGACTCCATCCACATTGGCCTGGACCATCCTGAATCAATTACTAATTTAAAAAGGGCCTACAGGCTTCCAACACCCTGATCTTATGAAAACTTTTTCTGAATTGAGATTCCCTATTCTCTGATGACTTTAGCTTGTGTCAAGTTGACATAAAAGTGGCCAACCCAAACATCAAGATGCAGAAAGCCAGGCCCTATATAGTCATTGTTAGAAGTAGCCATGTGCGAATGCCATTGAATATTGCTACATTTAAACATTGCTAAAGAACGGTGACTGTGGCTAATATTGAATATCTCCAAGGGCCTAGGTTCCAGGTCTGTGACAAGGAACATGTACTGTTTCTGGCCTCTTCTTTCATTGTCTGTGTATAGCTTCTGTAGAACATGCTAAAGGGTGATTTGGTCACATTCTTTGTGCTCTTCCTGAACAAGCGTACACTTGTTTCCAGTATAGCAAGGTTGAGGAATTTTTTCAATCCTTAAGATCTCTTTCCCTTTTGGCTAAAAAAGAAGTTTGTTTGTATTTCATTCATCTTTCATTTTATGTATGAACTTAAGAAAAGCTATGCCATACCTTCCAAAAATTTCTCAGAATATCCTTCCCATGAGTTCTACCATCCACAAAACACTAGAATGAAAAGTATATTCAGTGAAGTTCTTTATTATAACCCAAGAAAAATAAAAGATCTCACTCTCTCGAGGTTTCAGGAAAACTGTTTTCATTTCCAGCTAACAGCAGTGGATCTACCTTCATTCTATCCCTATTCTTGCATATTCCCAGAAGAGATGGAGCTTTTCCTACTCTCCTCTTTACTGTCCTGAGTCCTCCCCTTTGTTACGCCCACTATTAACCCAGATGTTACATTTCTGACACTGAATGCTTCTGCGGATGCACCACCACTACCTGCTTTCCACCTCTGCCAGTCACACGGTTCCAAGCTTCCTCTTACAGTTCTGTGTATGTATAGAATAAGCAATTCTGTTGTTCAGAGTCAGTTTGTTTTGCTCAGACATGCCTGCCTGGATAAGGTGAACTGATAATTTACCTGATGAGGCTTGGTCTTTCATATATAATGCAGATGTACATAATATGGTGTTTGGATGAAGCAGGCATACACAGATGAAAAATGGGTCTTAACCAAAAGTCTCACACTCTTGCTTTTTGATTCTCCACTCCAGCAACCAAACCATTAACAGCTATAAGATTTGGCTCATATTCCTGGGTCTTGTTTATGAATGACTTTGAGCTATAAAAGAATGAATTAAAAGTAATGTTATACCCCTCCACAGCAAATTGTGAAGCTTAAACCCATCCAATATTTGTAGCTTTTTGTCCTGTCTCAAGTAGAGCATGATCCTAATAAAGTTTGCCACAAATACATGTTAAACTAAAGAACAACTAGAGTAATTACCAAGCTTTTTGGAAAAAATGCTCAATTAATCTTCTCAATCCTTTAGTCAGTTCTCCAGATTTATACAGGTAGAAGGTAAGGTTCAGAAAGAATACACTCCAGCTGTTTAAACCGGTTAAATCCCCACACTAGTTTTAAATCTGTGGCTTTAAATAAACTGTACTGTAAAACTTACCATTCCCACCCTCCTATTAAAATTCTTTGACTTTATATATAAAGCGAAGGATAACCAGGCTTCAGTCCACATACCAGGTAAGACAGGAAACAAGGAGAACCCTAAGAGAGACATACATGGATCCTGAATAAATTGGCAACATGGGAACGGGAGGGAAGGGTAGTAGATGAGTGGGGAGGGGAGAAGGGGAATGGGAAGGAGAATATAAGGGATTGGGAAGGTTGAAGTGGTTGCAGTATAGAAAGGAAGAACAAGGAAAGAGATACCTTGATAGAGAGAGTCATTATAAGGTTAGCACTAAGGAAATTCCCAAGAATTCACAAGGATGGTCCCAGGTAAGAAACTAAGCAATAGTGGAGTGGGTACCTTAACTGCCCTTTCCTTGTAATCATATTGATGACTACTTTCATTGTCATCATAGAACCATCATCCAGAAACTGACAGAAGGAATTGCAGAGATCCACAGCTAAGTACTGGGCCGAACTCTTGGAGTTCAGTCATAAAGAAAAAGAAGTGATATGAGCAAAGGGGCCACGACCATGAAGGGGAAAATGCACAGAAACAGCTGACCCAAGGAAGTGGGAGCTCACTGATTCAACAATGTCAGCTGGGGAGCCTGCATAAGAACAATTAGGCCCTCTGAATGTGGGTGACAGTCATGTGGCTTGGGCAGTCTGTGGGGCCACTTAGCAGTAAAATCAGTATTTATCCCTAGAGCATGAACTAGCTCTTTGCAACCTGCTTCCCATGGAAGGATACCTTGCTCAACCTAGACACAGAGGAAGGGTCTCTCCTCAAGTGATGCAGCAGACTCTGTTGACTCCCCATGGGAGGCCTCACCCTCTCTGAGGAGTGGATGGGGTTTGGGTGGGGAAAAGCTTATGGATGTTTTGTCTGCCTGTATTTCTGTGAACCTCATGCATGCAGTATCTGTGAAGCCCAGAAGAGGGCACTGGGACTGGATGTACAGATGGTTGTCAGCTGTCCTGTGTGTTCTGGGAATTGAAATAGTCCTCTGTTGTTGCTTTCTGCTTTAGAGATCCTGCAGAGCTTTGGATCTACAGGATTGGCCCCTTCACATCCTCTATCAATGGGGTGAGTGTTGGGCTGGACCAACTCCTAACAGTGGTTCTGGGCCTGGGTATATGGAGGGTTGGTCAGCCCACCAGCTCACCCCTTTCTTCACCACCAGTGCCAAAGGATGAGCTCTCCATCATTGCCCTTGCTAGTCTACTCCTTGCAGCAATGAGCAAGGACTGGGACCAGTTCCCCTGCTTTCATGCCCTCAGGATCAGCTCTCCCACACTTACACATTCAGGGCTACTGAGTTGCCCACATGGGGTATAAAGGTCATTTTCCCAAGTGGCAGATTCTAAGGAGCAGGAACAGTGCTCCAGATCTTCTGACCTAACTGCCAGCTCTCCCACCAGCCACAGGCAGCAAGAAATGGCTGGTAGGGAGGGCATCTCCATGCTATCCCATCATATGGCAGATAGATGAGGGGAGGAATCAGATCTTCCATGATCATATTCCCAGGGGAGTTCGCCCACACCCCTGTCTATGCAGTCAGTTCTATTGTGCTGCCCAGGCAAGGTGCAGGGTCCGGTTTCCGGAGTGCTGCAGCTGGGGAGGGTCAGGTTCCTTGTCCACCACAGGTGACAGGGCAAGGGATTGTATTTCTAGAAAATATTGAAATCCTTTGTACGTGAGCATGGATAAGGCACCATCGGACCTGTATCTCTAAGATTAGGGTTGATTTTGAAAACCAGAAAAGGCGACCCACATCTGAACAAGGAGCATCTATTTTGAAATTAAGTAGATGGAGGTGATTCTACTTCCAATCTGAGCTAAATAGCTTCTTACTTTATTACAAAGTCCTAAAATTATAACTTTCCGGTCATTATGGGTAATGGGGTGAATGAGATGAAATTGCCTTCATCCTCCAGTCACCTCTTTCTTCATCTATTATTTCTATACTGAATATAATTGCCAAACATTTTTCTAAGTGCCTTGTATAGAGTAGTGGAGGTAAAAAGATATTGGGCCATAGCAGCTATATCAACTGCAATAAAGTCACTCCACATAAGGACAGGGATGATAGACTTTCAATTAAAAGATTCAAATATCCATTTATGAATCAGGGAGATAGCTCAGGAGGTAAAAATGCTTTGACCAAGACTCCTGACCTGAGTTTGATTCCTAGATTCCGTAAGGTAGAAATACAAACCAACTTCTATAACTCTGATATTCACATTCACCCCATTGCAAATGCATGCCTCTCCCTCCACCCCCACAGTACGTATGATGCTTTCTTCAAACAATCATCAAATAATGTAAAGAGCATATGAAGTTGCACATGATATAGGCAAGTGACCATTGGCTAATCTTATAAATTTGGTAAATCCAGTTCTTATTTGAAAAGTAAGATATTCATTATAATTACTGAAGTTGAATTTCAAAATGATGGCGCGAGTCTTTTGTGAGTCCTACTGTCAATCTTAGATTTTTCTCTGGCCAGAGCAATCTACTTATCTGTGCTTCAACTTGGGGAAAACTCTATAAAGCATAGAATAAAGCGCCTGTTCAAATGTAAGCCACAAGTCAGGGCTAAGGTTTCAATCTCCAAACATTTAGTCAACTTCTAGTCTTTATCCCAAATGATCCAGCGGGCATCACCTTCCGAGATCCCACAGAATGTTTTCCTGATCTGCCCTTTCTCAATGGACTTCCCTGGGGAAAATCTAGAAATGACAACAAATGCCTGGTCATTAAGTCTCCTCAAGCATAAACTTGTATATGAGGGCAAAGACTCGGATCTTTAACCAAAAAGGACTCTGAAACACAAATCACATCAGCTGCTTTAGAAGAAAATAAGATAAATGATACTCTTCTCTGTTTAGTTTTTGTTTATGTTGCTGTATAGATTTTTAAAAAATAAAATTGAAAATAGATGTTTTTCCATACAATATATTTTGATTAAAGTTTTGCCAACTCCAATTTGTCCCAGATCCTTCCCACTTCCCCACCCATCCATAATCACACCATTTCTTTATAGCACGAGAATACAAAGGCATGTAAAATTAACAATAATAATAAATTATAATAGAGGTAAAATAAGACATACAAGAATAGGATTAAACATGCAAACAATGTAGTCAAATGAAAATTACAAGAAACACATACAAGACACTGAGATGCACACATTTCATACATAGAAAACCCATTAACATAAAACCAGAAACCATAATATATAAGCAAAATATCTGTAAGAAAAATTAAAAATAAAGGACAAAAAAAGCATTATAAGAAAAACAAATCCTTGAAAAATTACACTGACTTTGCTTTTGGCATGTATTGCTTGTATTACATATGGTTGTATACTCAGTGAGACTCCATTGGAGAGAGTTCATTTTCCTTTGCAAGCAGTTGTCAGATGGAAATAGCTTCTGGGTTAGGGATTGGAGCTTGTGTCCACTTCTCCTCTCAGTTATTGGAGTCCATCTGGCTTAGACCTATGCAGACCCTGTGCAGGCTGCTTCAGTCAACACGAGTTGGTATGTGTGTCAGTCTTGCTGTGACCAGGTTTTATTTCCTTTGTGTCTTCCATCCCCTCTGGCTCTTACAATCTTTCCACATCTTCTTCTGCAGAGATTCTGGAGATCTTACGAAGGAATATGATGGGTGCATCCCATTCAGGACTGAGTGTTCCAAGGTCTCTCACTCTCTTCACGTTGTCCAATTCTGGGTCTCTATTTGTTTTCCTCTACTGCAGGAGGAAGCTTCACAGATGATGGTTGAGAAAGACACTAATCTATGGGTATAGCAGAATGTCATTTTATAGGAATCATTTTATTTCTATGTTCTTTTAGCAGACAGTAGTATTTAGTTTCCCCCTATTTAGCTTTTAATATGCTTTTTACATTTTCAATGATATAAAAATATGCCCCATTGAGCAGTGTTTTTTTTTCATTAAATAAATTAAGTGATGTCTTTTAAGATTTTTTATTTTATTTTTTTGTTTATGGATGTTTTGCCTATCTGTACACCGCATGTGTTTAGTGCACATGGGGCAGAACAAAGTCATTGTATCCCTTCCAACTGTAGTTACAGGTGGTTGCAAGCTATACTCTGCTAGGAATCTAACCCAGATCCTTTAAAAAAAAAATAGCAGGCAGTGCTTTTAACCACTGAGCCATCTCTCCCACCACAGCCCAAAGTTTTATTTTGCTTTGTTTATTAATGTTGTTTTAATTTTTGCTCATCAACTCTGGTTAAGAAAATATTTTGAATCAAGATACTGGCTCAAGCCAGTATCCCAGTACTCCAGAGGCAGAGGCAGGAGGATGATGAGACTGAGAAAAGATGGGGCTATGCTTTGAGAGCTAGTTTAAGAGGTGGGAGCAGAGTTAATTATTTGTTTATTTTGTTGCTCACAGGTCTCTTAGTTCTCTGCTCTTCTAATTTAACTAACCATCTCTCAAAGGCCATGTCTCCCATGTCATCATATCAGCAGTTAGGATTTTTAACATATAAATTTTGTAAAGGTGGGATCATATGTTCTTTTGAGCAAAAGATAATTCAAGAGCATGGATTCTGAATTCCAAAGAGGTGTTTATCTGTTTAGAAATAGTTCTGTATAGTTTGTTATATGTCTGTCTTGAACCAATGATACTTGGGTGTTTTTACTGATTTCAGACATTTTACTTATTCAATACAGGTTATGTCGTTATGTTTTTGCTTATAAAATAAAGACTTTCGTTGGCTATGATATATTTATTTGCCGCTTACATAGAGCAGTTAGGGTAAACTATAAATGGAAAAAAAGCAACCAAAATTTTAAAATAACAAAACAAGACACTTCCCAGAGCTACCCTAACTCCTAAACTACACTGCAGAGCTTTCCTAGTAGGGAGGATTTAGAGTCTCTGTCTAGTTAACAAAATCAAGGCAGACAACCAAACAGGATAACTCGATTTTTAAAATCTACTTTGGTATCTATATTATCAAGTTTGGCCATCTGCTTTTATCAGATTAGAATGATTGCTAAGCATACCCTTCTTTTTTTTTTTTCCTATTGAGTACATACAAATGGCATTGTATTCCAGAGACTATTCAACTAAAAGTATACTCCTGTATTCAAAAAACACAGATCCTCTCTACATTTTGAATGATATGTTTTAAAGTGTAGTGTAGTTGTCCTTGAATGTCCCATATGGTATGATTGAACATTTGGGATCCATAAATCAGGCTCATCCCAGATAGTATTGTGACATTTTAATCTTATTGTGCTAACGGTGTAGAATAACATATGATCCGCTCATCTGTTTGAATATGGGCTATGTCAGTAAGCCCACAAGAGATAGGAAAGTGTGATAGCCTGGCCTGGCTCTTCTCTGGTACTTGATAGTTTATAATTTTTTGGTTTATACTATGGCTTTAAAAATCCAGTTTTATTGCATATTTTAGGTTGGGGACCTTCCTTTGAAGCTACTAGTTGAGATGTGTGACAGAGAGAGGCTATGAAATCTTTGTGAGTTCTGCGGTGTTGTTAAGCTCCACAGTTCTCCATCGCTCTGATGCTGACATTCCAAGCACACAAGCAGTTATGCAAGAATCGATTTTTTGCCATGGATGGGGTGGGGAGTCTGAGCAAGCACCTTGGTCAACAACCAGCTCTGGAGGGGATGTGAAACCCATTATTGATCCAGGGCTGAGAAATCAGTGACTGTTGTATTATATAATTATTGATGGAGCCAGAAAATGCCACCGGCAAAGCACAACTTACTATTTGTTATGCTGGATTGTCTCTCTCTCTCTCGTCTGTGTCAGGCCACTGTGTTCCACTCTTATGTTCCCACACCATGTTTATTTATACTATGTGCAGTTAGCTTTCATATTTCTCTGGTGATTCCAGCCTGGAAAATGAACACCGGTTTTGTTTGGGAGTTGTAAAAGAAATAAATTCTTTCCAGACACTCCACTGGGTCCAGGCTGAACATGAAAATCTGTACACAGGAGAATAGGGTACCAAGGAAGACAGAAGAGTTAAAGTTGAAGAACAGTGCCCTGAAAATAACGCTCAACTCCTTTGCTTTTTCTTATTACGTGTCACAAGTATGAAAGGTACAGGTTACTGGAAAGACCTGCTGATAGAGAAAGTATGCATTATTGAATAATGTCACATAATAGGCCTTTTTGAATAATATTACAAATAATAGGCCCTTAAGGAAGAGCAAGATGGAGTTGATAGAAATCATTGGCTGGATGAATCCCAGGCTTCATGATGCCCGAGTCCATTCCATCACCCCATCTATGACTAGCTTAGCATCTAGTTCTTTTGTTGTTCTTTAGGTATTTTTTTCTTCTTTTGTGCTTATCAACAATTGTAACTATACGATCAACACCACTATCTTTTTGTGTGTTTTTTATGCTACTGTCCTCTCAACTCACCTGTATGCAACTTAAGATTTAAAGTGGCGATGGTGAGAGTTAGGTCGTTTGAAAGGTGATTAGATCATGAAGGCCCTGTTCTCAAAAACAGATTACCATCCTTACTGCAGGAGTGGCCCTGTTATCTCAGGAATGAATTCATGATAAAAAAAATAAAAATGTAAGTTTGATTATTGCCTAACTCTTTCTGTGTTTTCTTGTTCTTCTGCCTCCCTCATCCCCCAGAAATGATAAAGACAAGATGTCCCATATCAATTCAAGGCCTCTACCCTTGAATTTTCTAGAACCTAGAACTATAACATATAAATCTTTTCCCTACTCTACTCAATCTTGAGCATTTTGTTATAGCAGCACAAGATTAACTAGGAAGGTGTGCCTGCCTTTCATTCTGTAGCTATGTGTCAAGTTTGTAAGCACAGAATAAATGTCTACAGCAGGTAAAGGGAATAATGAAAAAATCCTGTCTGCCATCCTTCTATTCCAATAGACAATGCATGGGATACAGGGATAGGAAGAAGTTATGAACATCCAAAGACTAAAGCATCTATAAATATGGTTGACGGTCAACAACTGGCTTCTGTTAAGACATGGTCAAAGAAAATTCTACAATTACACTGAAGGCCTCAGTTAAGAATGTCATTTAACTTATATTGCCAGCAAAATAAAGAAGATTAAAAAATATCGATTAAACAACAACTACTACAGGAAGACTATTTTTGAGGTAAAATCTTACTACTGAGTCATCAAAAACCTCACATTAAGAGGAAGGAGGTTGACTTCAGATAGAGGGGAAGACTTTTCTCTCTCCTTATTTAATAACAGTGCTGATAGCAAGAGTTGTGTCATTTGGGGTAAGGGCACTAAAACCCTCTGCCTTATGATATGCATATATAGGGATTTCAATTATTTGTGATATAGTATTTGAAATACTTTTGACTTGAAATTTTGTAGATATAATTTCCATGATATCTAGTTTAAGAAGTTGATGCTCAGTTGTTTTATAAACTTTTGGAATCAAACAAGTGACAGGCTATGCGGCTTGCAGATGGATAGAGAGCAGCAGTGTAAGAGTTCCAAGACAACCCTCCTTGGTTTAAATGTGAACTCTTGTGTTTGTCAGAAAACAGATGGGCTCCCTTGAGAATGTTTTCAGTTTAGAAAGCACTAGTGACCTTCAACTTTCCCTGTGTTCCTTTCACTACCTGCTCCAGGTTTTCGGAGCACCACACAGATGTTTAGTTCCACCTTTTGAATTTCTGTGATGCTTCCCAAATCATTGGTTTATTTGGGAAACTCAGTTTTAAACATTAGAAAGTTGATTCTTCCCTTGTAGAGGAATTTAGCTTCCTTGTTTACTCTGATTTTAGAAAAATAGTATATACTAAAATTAAGTCAACTCACTAAAACTTATATTGAGGTAAGGCCAACAATTTTCCATACCACATGCCATCTATGAGAAGCTAGACATATGTGAAAGACAAGGTTAATCGAATGGAGTATTGTAAAAAGAAAGAGTTCTGAAAACAAGGCTCCTCAATATATCAAAAACTGGTGCTTGTAACTGACAACTTTCGCAGTGTATTTTTTATGCAGTCACCTTCAGAGGTCAGACTAATACTCAAAACATCAGTTTCTTCCTTTCAAACGAACTTTCCCTTTAGCTGCATTATCATCTACCAAGGCATATATTCATATTAAATTGGTTATTTTACTTAAAATTCTCTTTCTTTCTTTCTTTCTTTCTTTCTTTCTTTCTTTCTTTCTTTCTTTCTTCCTGAGCATTCCATAAACTTGCATTTGTGTGTTTGTGTATGTGTGTATTTGTGAGTGTGTGTGTGTGTGTGTGTGTGTGAGAGAGAGAGAGAGAGAGAGAGAGAGAGAGAGAGAGAGAGAGAGAGAGAGACTGGGGAACAATGTAGGGTGTCTCTGTGACCAAAGACAAATTAGTGATATTTTTAAGTCCCACAGTTGACTTATTATTGAAACTAACCTAACTCACTTTTCAAGAAAGGCATTTTCTCACTTTCTGAGCTATGTCAAATGCAAAAGGTAAAAATAATCAACATCTTGCAAAGCAATTGGTCAAAGTTATTAATGAGGCAATTCCTTCTGCATAAGCTATCACTGAAAAAGTAATGAAAGAAAATGTGACAATAAATTATAATCTACTTTAGATTGTGTGACATTTTTATTAATAAAAGAGTCGATCTCAATGGAAGACATCGACTTTCTGTGCATGGCTAATACTAATTTCTTACTTTATGCATTGTTTATCACTATCCTCTTTTATCTTGAACTGGGAACACAGTCTATTTTGTGGATCTTGTGGCTTTTAAAATTTTGGGACATGCTTCTCAGAAAAAGAATATAAAAGTTATTCTTGAAATATTTAGTATTGTAATGGGGTCCCCCACTAAATGGATTTAGAATGTAGTTTTTCTCCTCCTTCCCTCACTTAACCTTCATTACCTCCAGGATATATTTGATTTTGTCTCCAGTGCTTGAATCAGATCCTCAGAAACCAGTTGTTAATATCTAATCTAATTTAAATGTTTTCATTTGTTAATCAGTCAGCTAACTGATTAAATTATAAAGTCATTTTATTAAATAGGTTTATTGTAGGTGCTATAGGAAATTGACACACTTCAGTGACTCACAGCTACTAAAGTTTACCAAAGATACACCTGGGGGTGTTGCAGCTGGCAAGATTCCACTTCCTGTGGGTGTCCTAGACCATGGAATCTCAGTAGCATTAAGAATCTCTTTCAAATTTCTAGTGGTTTTTAAATACCAGAAATTTCCAAGTGAAATATGAATATATTTGAGATTGACTATATTCTAGGAAAGTCTCTAGGAGATATGATGACAGTTGGATTTGGGTAGAAGCGGATGAATAACACAAGAGAATTCACACACTGAAAGGCAGAACCTTCCATTTTCTTCCTTTGCATTCCTTCTCTATTTTCTAATATCTTTTCTTCATACTTCCTCTGGGGTTTTAGAAACATTTATATTGAGATTTAACAAATTACACCAAGCTATAAAGGAACTTCCTGCACAAAATTCTGAAATATGCTCCTTAGAGGAAATGTGTACATTTTATAAGCAAGTTTTTTTTTCATATCCCATGACAGTTTCACCAGAAAAAAAAAAAAACAGACTCTAAAAAGCAACAGCATTTAAATAAAGTCAAGTTCTTCAAAAATCCTGCACTCAGCATTCTTTCTCTCCCTGAGATACAGGAGACTCTGGTTTTGGAATGGGTTCCTGATGTGACCCACCATGAAGAAACAAATCATATCACTTAGGTTACGAAAAGTCATAGGTGCGTTTCTTACTATCTTTTATTTCTGCTTCTGCAGTTGATCCAGCTCTAGACCTGTGTCTGTGAACTCCAAACATACACTGATGAAGTTATTCTTGGCAAATGACAAGCAAAGCTAGGGAGAGACACTCAAGACAGTGAGGTGACTAGCCATACAGTTCAACATCTGCCTTATATAATTTAATTAGCATTCCACATTTGAGTCTGAGATAAAGTAGGAACAATTCGTGTGACAATGAGCTTCCATGAAGCCTAAGGAATCTCTCACTTATGGTGAAGTGATTTTGACCATGGTTAGTTATAGCTAGATTCTGTCAGTGATCTGAGAAATGTTTATATGTGCTTTATGTTTTATTTTGCACATATGGGTGTAATGATAAGCACCAGGGACTGGTTGCATCAGCTGTGAAGGAGGGGATAGACTTCAAACCATATTGTTTGAGTCCACTGACCAAAGTCTGTGCTACATGTAAAATGATGACTGAAAATCCTCTTGAAGCATAAACTTTTACACCCAATGATGGCAAATGACTCTCAAATGGTAAAGTTAATGTGTTCTGGACCTCTATAACCAAGTCACTGGCATTATAGGCTATAAACTAATGCCTATCTTATATTGTACATGAAGCAGTCAATGAAAGGCAATATGGGTGTCATGAAAGAGCCTATGGTTTAGAATGAAAGAGGCCTGAGTTCAAATATCTGTCACACCATTTGGGCATCATGTGACAATTAAAATAACCATTAATTTTTCAGGTTATAGTTTTCTTCTGGGAAAAGATATTAATGATCTCTTTGTAGAGTTAAGCTTTGAGCTAATTTGTTTGGATTTATGTCTGAGTGATGACTCCATGAGCAGTAACATATTTTGATACACTTTTAAGAGAGAGCTTTCGGCATGTTATAGGTGATTAGATCCGTGCTCAAAGAGCATATATAACTTGTAATGTCATAGCATAAGAAATGTCAGAAAACAGGTCCTAAATCAAGAGTGAGGAACCACACATCCACCTAAATTGAATTATGCTATATCAGGTTTGATCTGAAAGCACCAGAAAGGAGGTTGAATGTTGCACCTATAAAACACCTTAAAATCTGGAAATAGTTGGAGATTTGGTTCAGAAGTACAGAGCACTGTTAGACTGTGTGAAAATCCCAGATTCTGCTCCCAGCATCCACTTTAGCTCACAGTTATATATTCCAGGGCATCCAACGACCTTTTCTGGTTTCCATGGCCTTTTGTACATACATGGTGTACATGCATGCACTCTGTCACATATAAACATGTAAAATACACTTATGTTAAATACAAAAGCTATAAATTTAATTGAAATTTGATTCTTGGTTATCCTTGTCAGGTTTTTGAGTTTTCCAGGGAAACAAGTTTCTATGTCTCAGGGTCTTTAGTGGCAAGTACAAAACAGAACTATTATTAAGGAAGTGAGTTCTGGTATAGATCATGTATGATGAATAAGGCAAGCCTTTGGTTGACAGGCAAGAGCAGCATTCATATAAGGTTGTCCTTAGACCCTCTCGGTGGTCATGACAGACCTTTTTAATAAGAGAGAGGCTCCGAGAATTCTGATTTTGTGATAAAGCACATGCTTAGAAGTGATCCTTCTCAGTTGACTTTAAAAAGTATTTATAATTGCAGAGTCTGGGTCCACTGAAGCTTACAAATTTTCATCAGACTTTCTAGTTCAACATAGATTGTGTTTCTCAAGAAGATTAAAGAAGCCACATGGATCACATCATCCCTACCTTACTTATATGGGCCATTAGTTCTTTTCACGATTATAGAGTTTTAAATTTCTTTTTGTCCTTGCTCCCTCTTCTGTTATCAATATTTCAACACATTCTACTTCCTTATAGGGAGAATGGCTTGTTTTTGATGCTGCAGCTGAGATATTGGCCAGTATTTAAGTAGATTTTTTTTCATTACTTTTAACAAACCTTTTAATATTCAGTCTCCAAACAATGTACTTATTAATTGCTATCAGTTACATGTTGAGGTTAGGGTGAAGGATTAGTATAGCCATGATGGCCACTATGACTTAAAAACAACCATAACCAAATACAACACTTATCATGTCCTCAGACACATGAAAGATGAGCGGACCTAAAATTCATCTTAATTTTCAGTTAGCACTGACACCAAGGTGCCAGGGTGTGTTAGAAATACTATGGAGTGACTTAGAGTCAGAATCAGAGAGAAAATATTTTAGGCTTTGTGGACCAAAGAATATATATAACAGTTATTCAGGGCTACTCTTAAAAGAGTAAAGCAGCCACAGACATTATGGAAATGAATGCATGTGTGGCTGCTTCCAGATCAAACCTGAGTTACTTGTTTGGCCATGAGCCTTTACTTGCTTTTCCCCATCTGATAGTCACCTGGAAATTGATCTGATCCAATCTTCTCAGTTTAGAGATAAGAGAAATATTGTCTAGTGAAAAGATGAATTTTCTGGTATAGTTCAACAGTTTCATGTAAAAAAAATGTGAATTGAAGCCTGGTTTTGTGATTTCCAGATCAGCAGGGGTTCTACTTTGCCTAACAGTCTTGCAGTTTTGTTTTGTTTTAAATTTCATTTTCTTCAGAATTTCCTTTTCAAGTTTTCGTCATCACTGCTACTGATGCTGGTAATGTTGGAAGGAAAGTGCTGCACTTAATGCTTATTTAAATCTCAGTGAACTCATTTTTAAATTATATTTTGCTGCTGTAGCCTTGCTTAGACAATCTACTCTAAATTTCAGTGGTAAAGTTTTTCCTTTGAACCATAAATTCTTAGGGAAAATTTTTGGAGGATTTCTTCAAATGCTTTCAACCTGTGATCAACTATTAAAATTGTAATGTTTATCTTCATTTAAGTGGCTAAGATTCATGTACTTTTTTGAGTAAAGTCAAGAATGATCAGAGAGGAACAGTTAAGTGCTATTATATTCAAAGAATTTATGTAGCATGTATCTATTCAGAGAGCATAGTCTGCTTGTTGAATACATCAGAGAAATCTGGGGTAACTTTCAAATCTGTTTCCCTAATGGGCAATGCTCTATTTAGATTTTTCATTTGTACTTTGTACATCACGGGAGTATAAGTGTTGGTGTTCTATTAATCACCAAGCACAGTGGAGTGTTTCACAGGGTGTGGATGTACAACAGAATGGAGAGTGGAGTTTTGGCCGTTATCCAGTTTATTTGGTCATTGTAGACAGTCCATCTAGGTAATTGAGGACCTAAATTGAATTTTCTGGCCATAATTATTCCTGTTTGTCTATATACATCCATCAAATTTATCAGATAATTGCCACATAGTTTTATTTTGAACTCACCTGGATAAGGCTTGCTAAAATGAAAAGAGGACCAGCCTGAGAATGAATGAACTTTTGGGTTGGTTTTGATTTCTTTCACTAAATGTTTATGTGAACTCAACATCTTAGAATCCTTAGTTAGTTTGTTTTTAATGTAGTTGGACATATAAGAATCTTCTGTCCAAATTTGCTTTTGGTTTTAATGATCTAGAGTTAGATCAGTAGTGAATGCTTTAACCTTTCTCTTCTGTATTTCAAAATATTTAATAAAATTGAATATTTCAATCCTATTAAGATAGTGACTTTTACTTTATGGGGTTTTAAATTATTTTTTGTTAAAAATGACTTTGTGGTGGAGGGGAATAGACAGAAATCTTTAATAAATAAATATATAAATAAATTAAAAAAATGACTTTAGGAATTACAGAACCCATCTATCACATCCAGAATGGATGATTTCATTCCATGGCTTTAATGAATGAAATGACTAAATGTCCATTGTTTTGGTCATTAAGATGACTAATTAAAATTGACCATGAGATATTTGCCCTATTGCCTTTGACTTGACTCATGTGATTTTGGCTTGGAAACATTCAGGGATGATGGCTTCACATCAACAGTCTCAGATGCTCAGGGAGAAGACAGGCAGATGCCACTGAGGTTCCTCACATTTGCAGCTCAAACCCCCGTACACAGCAAGGCATGCCTTGAGTAATGAGCTTGCATTTTGTATTTCCTCCCTGAGAAAGAGGAGGGGAAAAGTGACCAGAACAAAATGAGCTACAGCAAGACAAACAGCAGCATTCCAGAAAGCGTATAAAGGCTGTAGGCCCTGCATCCCCAAGAGTATAGTGAAGCTTAAGTAGTGTGGAATGAAAACGTCTGTTCATTGCCAATCTCTTGTATGTGACCTTAACTTAAAACCTTGAGATTAGAACTTGCAATAGGGTTTCAAGGAATAGCAGTTTTGTCTATCTCTGAGTTATCTTGGTCCCACCTGTTGTTCATTTCACTTGGTTCCTGACCTTGCCAACTCTGACTACCTTGTTACTGCTTGCCATTTCTCTGCTCTCTTAGCTCTCAAGTCTGACTAGCTTCCCCCCGATTGTTTCATTGCTGCTTTTTACTGGCTGCTAGACTCTAAAAGATGCCGTTTCATTCTGCACTTTTTTACCTTATGCAATTTTCTGCTCCAGGACAGTAAAATTCAGGGCCCTGTTATCTATGACTTGGAAATCATTCATTTTCAGAGGAGGTGGGATTGTTTTTATGGACCAGTGGTCATTCATTTAGCCAAGGGCAATTAGAAGAAAAAGATAGGGGAAAAATGTGTCAGGAGGTCTACATACCGATTTTCACTTGTACAAAATTAACGCCTCCAAGGGAAGTGAGAATATTATTCTCCTATGCAGTTCTTTACGTCTACTAGAGATAAAATCACTGGCTGCCTCTTTCATTCTCGGTTTACACAAAGCCTTCTATATTCCTGGACAGCTAATATGATATTGCAAAATCTATACATTATCTTTTATTCTTTCTTTGATATAAAACCTAATAGATATGTAAATACCAAGATTCTCTGGCTGTGGCATAGCCAGCTAGAAGTATCAAAACACCTACTTTTATCATTTAATACATTTTGCTACCATTGTAATTAAACTAATAACAACTGATTCCTTAAACGTTAATAGGAATAAAAAGTTTCTAAATGTTGTAGTGAGGAAAATAACTAATTCATTTGAATCAATAGGCATGATTATACACTGAAATATTACAGTTAACTCAATTTTCCAGTGAACTCCAGGTTAATTTAATTTTTATAGGGAAATAGCCTGGAATAAATAGGCCTCTGCTGAGAATTTGGGTGATGTTCCTTGTTAAAGTGTAGGCTACTGAGCTGAATACCCTTTATGTTCTGTGTTGAAGAAGTGTGAGGTGGGATTAAAGGACTGTCATTTCCAAACATTTCTTAGCTGCTGCTGCTGCTGCTGCTGCTGCTAGTTTGAGACCCTCACTGGGAAAATTACTGTGCTAAAGCTGCACTTATATTTTTCCTAGTAGACATTATTTTTAAGTATGTTCGTAAAGTAATTCACAGATATTTATCGTAATTTATTTATAAGATCATATTCCTTTTATAATATGATCTTAGTCAAGATAACACTCACTGTCAGACAGATATGACTTGGTTAAATTTATAGTGTGACCAACCTAGCCTACAGATGGAAAAGACTTGTTTTATTTATTTAAATATTCATCCAAGTGTTCTCAAAGTAATTTTCAGGCTTAATTGAGGTGAAGTTGGCAAATAAAAAATGTATATAGTATCCAATGTGATTCTTTGATGTACAATATACATTATGAAATGATTGTCACAATTAGTATATCAAAGGACTCATCTTGTTGTCTTTGGGACTGGTTTAAGAACACTTGGAATCTACTCTTAGCCTATTTCAATTATACAACACCATGTTACTAACTATATTTACTGTCCTCTGTATTAGAACTCCAAAAAGACACTCTTAACTACCATCTTCCATTCTACTGCTCCTCTATCCAGACCTGAAAACCACAGTTAAAGCAACTGCCCTCTATTCTTATTGCTTACTATATTTCCCAGCATAAATATAATAACTTAATCACCAATTATATCTGTTGATATATTATATGTTAATGTAGCTTTTTTATTGGCATGCATTCACCTGTGTAAGATATCTAATCCAGATTTATATATTTTATCACAAATTAGTTTTCTTGTTTTATTCCAGATTAGCATAATAAGACTTATACACACACATTCCTAAATACACACATTTATAAACCCTTTGAATAATAGACCTTAGTTTCTACATGTGATTAATCATAATCAATTAGCATGTTGATTCTTATGAATGTTCCCAAAGACAACCTGTATATGAATCAACACACATACCATCGGACCTATTATATTACTCTCAAACTTAACTTGTACCT
Source organism: Alexandromys fortis (assembly GCF_014885135.2). Classification (NCBI taxonomy): domain Eukaryota; kingdom Metazoa; phylum Chordata; class Mammalia; order Rodentia; family Cricetidae; genus Alexandromys; species Alexandromys fortis. Next base: position 26,057,167 of record NW_026067944.1, read on the forward strand.
GTTTTCATTACTCCTGTTGCATAGGTACCACTTAATTGGACATTCTGTGTGCTTAGGTAGATCCTTTATCTTCAATATGAGTGGCTATGGAATGCAACAAACTCATTAGGAGTAACTTTTGTAGGTTGTATTAAATCAGTTACATACACAGGGTCAGAGAGAAATGCAAAACTGCCTAAAACAAATGAGGCATTGACCTAAGTCATGCTTCCAAGAATCAGCAGATAGTGTAGCAGTCACTTGTTGCCTGGACAAGCTCTTCTAAATCATTCACCTTGAGCAATGGTGCTTGTTGTTATGGCACTAACATTGGTACAGTGTGGTAAAAAGACAAACACTTGGCTTAAAAGAACATAAAATACTGTTTGTTCATTAGAGAAGTTTGGAATGAAAGATTTAGAGGTGTTTCCTGAACTCACAGCATCTGTGCATGTCCTTACATAACCATCTGTCACTCAGGAAAACTTTAGTATAGACCGTATTGCATGGTTTACTTCCCGGAAATAAGAAAGGCCTTGCTACAGAGGCTACGGCTTTCCTATATGATTTTGTCAGTGATTCCTCTTTATCTGATGCTATTTCATTTTTAACAAATCTATTTGGATCAGGATAATGATTCATGAGGGTTATTGACAATAACTTTGCCCATAGGGAAAGGGGAGAGTATGTTAGAAACAGGCTTATTTAAAGCAGAAATTAAATTGATCAAGTTAATCAAATGAAAAATTCAGATGGTTAAGCTACTCAAACTCCTGTTTATTCATAGACTAGAATCAAGAGCATATCTATCCCTGATCCATTATCCTTTAACTTTGTATAAATTAATCCAAGGAAAAAAACAACTTCTGAAGATGCAATTGTGATTTAATACTGTAGCATTGCTTCAGTAGTCTCTTATGAATCTATTTACTTAAGTGACTTCCATCAGTTCACTGATGTAATTTCTTTAGAACCTCATTAGCAAACATATGTTTCTTGAATGGTTCATATTTTAGTCTTAAAATGTATTATAGTTTGTAGTTTAGGAGAGAAATTGCTTTGCATTCATAAAAAAGCAAAGTCCTTGGCTGCAGTAAAAGATTAACCTAGTTATCAAAAGTGACATAAAAAGAATGTGCTAGCATGCATGTCCCTCTCGCAGATCTCTCGCCAATCAGTGGCCAATCACAATTGCAACTGGATATTCTACATTGATTTTATTTCTTTTTCTTTTTCGGGGGGGCGTTTAAAGATTTATTTATTTACTATACAATGGTGTTTTACCTGTGTATATTTTATATGAGTTTGCCAGGTCCCCTGGAACTGGAGTTACAGATAGTTGTGAGCTGCCTTGTGGATGCTGAGAATTGAACCCTGGTCCTTTAGAAGAACAGTTAGTGCTCTAAACCTCTGAACCAGCTTTCCAGACCTCCATTTTTTTTTCTTTATCATCAATCATATCTCCATATTATGCAACCAAATGTGAAAAAAAAATCAGGCAGGCTCAAAATCAAAAATTTAGTTGCAGAGATACAATGATATACATGATGTGAATACATATGAACCAGCAACTGTGTATCCATGATAAATGCTGTGTAGATTTATGACATCCCATAGATCTAGTCTATTTCTGGTCTTAAGAGAAGCTGTTTCTTCCCTTTGAACATTAGTAGGTCTATTTTCATATTTCAGTAAACCCCAGCATATTGTCAGTGTTCCTTTTGTCCTCTGACCAGATCTTTGCCCTTCATACAACTTTCAATGACTTAGCCCAGATTCTTGATGCTGACAAGTCACCATACAATAACTAGGTGAAGTATTTAGTAAGTTAATAGTATGTATCAGAATTGTTGTATATTTAAACCACTTTGCACAAAATTGATGAAGGCAATTAATATTTATTATTTACCCATGCAGAAAAATATACATACTTATTTCTGTTTAATCCTATCACTGCTTCATAAATACAGTATTTAATCCATCAATAATACAACATGCGTTCATTAATCCCAAGAAATAATTAGAAAACATTTATGATAATGATTATATTACTATGTGCAAATATTATACAAGCCCATTAAACCCTTAGGGAAGAAATCACAGCTGCTGAGAATGTCAGATGCCTTGTCTACTCTGAAATAGACAATATATATTTGATCCTATATTTAATGGAAAATTAAGCTAACTAAACACTACTAAAAACCAGACATTTCTCACCTTGTCCTTGAATCTTAACTAAGATAGGTTGTCTTTAACGTTCATTCTCGTTTCATAACTTATCCCATTTGTACTGATCCCCATTACATATTCCAATTCCATATACTTTCAGTGTTGTGATTTGTGTAATTTAGTAGTTGACGATGGTTTTCAGTGACAGGTCAAGGTCATTCAGGCCTTGTAGTTTACTTTTGTTATTGCCTTATGAGTGCTGCTCCACTAAGCAATTTGCTTTGATACCTCATAGAAAAGGGTATAATCTTGCTTCATGTCACACTATATTTTGAATGTGTTTCTGTATACCCGTTTTCTTACTGTTTAACTAACTTCCTATGTGGTTTTACTTAATACTAAAAATTTAAAAATACCAAGTACATTCAAAGACTTGTAGTTCTAGCATAAATGGGCTGTCTCAGTGGTTTAAGTGCTTGTTATCAAATGAGGACCTGAGTTCAGATTTCCAAAATCTATGTCAAAGTTAGTCATGGTGGTGCTGTGAAAACTCAGCATGGGCAGAGGGGCAAGAAGAGACAGGTAAATCTCCAAAATATGCTGCTGCACTCCAGCCACTTAAACAATCTTCAAATTCAGTGAGCACCTTTATCTCTAAAAATGAGTTGGAGAAGAGATTGAGAAAAAATATCCCAACATCATCCTCTGGTGTATATGTGTGCATGCATTTGTGTGAGCCTCAACACAGGCATGTACACACACACACACACACACAAATTGTTAGAGGTCTTTGGATATTGAGAGGAGATATGTCAGGGTCAGGGAAAGAGTAATTAGTATAGATGTATGAGTTAAAAATAAAGAGAACATCCAACTCCATGGCAGTTTATAGAATGCAGAGTTTCTTGCATAATGAGTTATAGGTGATATGTTTGGAACTACTAATAAAATAACAGATTTTATATTATTTGTAGAATCATCAGCATATAGCATTATTATTTACTTAACTTATTTTTATTTAAATAACATTTTTTCCTCTACTTATATACCAACCAGTTCCCCCCCCCCCAATCCCCTACCCTTTGCCATCTATCCCCTCCCCATCCACTCCTCTTCCATATCTGTTCAGAAAGGGACAGGCCTCCCATGGGCTTTCACAAACCATGACACATAAAGCTGAAGCAGGGCCAAACTTCTCCACTTACACTGAGGAAAGACCAGATAATCCAGTTTGGGGAACAGGTTACCAAAAAGCTAGCTAAGTACCAGGGAGAGAGGTCCTGCTCTCACTGTTAGAGGTCTTACTAAGAGAACACGCTACATGATTGTCACACACATGCAGACAGCCTAGGCTGATCTCATTCAAACTCCCTGACTGTTGGTACAGCATTCATAAGTTCTCATGAGCTCAGGTCAGCTGTGTTTCTAGGCTCCCCCATCATGACCACCCCCATAGGCTGGTACAAACCCTCCTTCCTCTCTTACACAAGACTTTTAAAGCTCAGCACAGAACTTGTCTCTAAATCTCTGCCTCTGCTTCCATTAGTTACTGGATATAGTATCTCTAATAACCATTACGGAAGTCATCAATCTGCTTATAGTAGATGGCCAAATCATGTACCCTCTCCACCATTGCTAGAGTCTTCGTTGTGGTTATCTTTGTGGGTTTCTGTGGCAACAGGTTTCTCTCTAACCCACTATTATCATTATCCCCCCAATAAAGATTTCTATTTTGTTGCTCTCCCTTTTCAATCTGCCTCCAACCCACCCCCAGGAGTATAGCACTTTCAATAGTTCAATTTAATCTGATAATCATTTAAACTCCTTACCCTCATATGTACTGTCCTTACTCTTCATATTACTATTTTACCGTTCATTTTACATATATCTGTTTCTTTACTCCTTGCACAATTGTTCTGCTTTTAATATGGCCTTGCAGAAAGATAAGGACTACAAGGACAAGAGATAAGCCAACCTGGAGTCTGCCAGAGGACCTAGGAATTGGTACTGTCAGATGTACTGATTGTGCCTAGCCAATGAGAGGTGACCACACAATGCCACTGGATCAGACATAGCCTGAGTGCTGGGAAGAGGGTATATAAGGATCTCTGCATTGCTGAAGAAACTAGTCTGCTGTGCCTTTTACCTGACTCCCAGTGCCTATGCCATTGGTGCTGTGCCTTCTCACCCACTTCCCAAAGGGAGCTGTTAGGATCCAGAAATAGTCTTGACATCTCAACATCTCTCTTGAGGCTAGAGACCTAACTATTTTTTTTTATCATATAATGACTATCAAAGACAAACTTCAGTTCTAAGTATTTAGTTTGCCTAAATTGATTTTTTAAAATTGATCTGCTTTGATGTTTCGTATTCATTGGCTGCACAATCTACATGCCAGCGGAGATATAGTCTGTTGCCTCACATCATCTATTAAAGAACACTAAGCTCTCCATAAGCTCACCTGTGAATATGTGGAGATGTGCATAATGGACATGGGGAACACGACCATTATACCCAACACTCACTAGGTGAGGCATGTGTGTACAGGGATTCCTTTTACTGTGGGGAGCACATTTTCTTGGATGAGACAACTGAAAAAAGAAATGTCAATGTGAGAAATATTAGATCAAAAGCTAGAGAGGAAACATGGTGGCTAAACTAGGGCTAGAGAGGGAACACCGTAGCCAAAGCTGCTGCAGTTTTGCCTGGAAGTCTGGGTTCAATTCCCAGAACCCACAAGGTAAAAGGAGAGCACCAATTTTGGCAGTGTCCTCTGACCTCCACATGTGCACCATCTCAGACACCACACACATGTACGCACGTGCACACACACAAGCACACACATACACACCACAAATACATAAATAAAGAAGAGAAGGAAGTTCTATCAATGAGAACAAGGAATATCATGTATTTCTAGATTGCTTGAGTAGCATGCTGGGAACCACGGTCTGAATCCACATCAATATATAAACTAGGGTAGGACAGTATCATAACCCCTGAAAATACAAGGTAGAAGCAAGAGGTGAATGAGTTCAAGGTCAACTTCACATTTATAGCTTAAGGTCAGACTAGGATACATTATACCCTTTCTCAAAGAAGAAAAATTGAAGCAAATACAGAGAAACAGAAAAGAAAACAATCTAGTATCTAAGATGAGCCAAAAATAGAGAAAAATAGTGGATATAGAGGGAACCAGAGAAGTCTAGGGCTGAGTTTAGACTCTGACATGAAAGGTTACCCTGTCAGGGATTTGGGAAGCATTATGAGACAGGGGAACAAAGTAGACCCGTTCTAATTGAGGAGTGGTGGGACCCTGAGCCTGCACCACAGTGCCCTGAGCTTCAAGGGCCTCACTTTATTACTACCTAACCAAGTAGCTTCATAAAATGGTTTGTGTTTGCATTGGGTTTAGTGCTCATATTTTATTAATTAATTTTCACAGATTTGCTCTGAGCTACAGCTGTATTATCAACTTCATTCTTAGACAGAAAGCTAGTGTCCAATAATATTGGCATTCAGGATCTACTCTCAGACAGACAATGAAGGGTCCTGGCCAGATAAGACAACAAGAGAGCCCCTACATGGTGACATCATCGAAAATTAAAAACGATTTAGATCTTTTTTTTTTTTTTTTTTTTTTTTTTTTTGCCTTTCATCTTCTTAAGGTAAATTTCAGGGTCTTTTTTTCTGCCTACTTGACTGCATCTTTAGATACAGCATGATGAAAATGGATAATCCGATTTTTATTAAAGAGAAATAACAGAAAGGAAGACACATGTTACAGTCCTGTCATGAGAATCCATTAATCATCTAAGCAATCAAATTGCGGGGCACTGAGATCAGCATTAGCCACGGACGTCCAAAGCTCCCCACTTAGGTTTGTCACGTGTGACACCTAGGCTATCTTTTCTATCATCATGGAACATGAAGACAGGTCAGTCTAAACTGGAAGAGGCAGAGGCAGAGCGAGGAGTTGCCACCAGTTTGTAAGGATGCTGTGCTTTGAAGGACTCTGTGCAAACTAATTTCTAGAAAAAAAAAACCTTGATATTAAAAATAGAATTAAATTAAAGTTGAATAAAACCTATCTACCATTCCTACTTACCTCATCTGTGGCTTCAATAGACTGGTTGGATTTTATTCATGATCGCCAGTACATACAAAATGGTCTTTTTTTTTTTTTTTTTGGTTCCCCATCCGGGAATCGAACCCAGGTCTCCCGCATGACAGACAGGGATACTCACCACTATACAACCGAGGACAAAATGGTCTTTACTTTGTTATCTGTGTTGTTCTTGCCTTTCCTTCAAAGTATGGCTCAGTGCTATAACACCATGAAGATACTGTTCTCATGTCATCCACATTGTCTCCACTCATCCCACGGGTGTGGCTGGGCATGGCTCTTTCCTAGTTTGTTATTGTTACTTTGCCTCATTGTTTCAATCCCTATGTATAATTTCACTCCATTGCTAAATAAAAAGTATCTTCTTTGGAATAGACTGGACCACATACTAATCATAGTGTCAGTGGCATATAACACAAGATTGTCTCAATTTTTCTGGTTCTGCTTTGGGTCTTTGAGCTTTCAATATATTGGGGCAGTGCGGTGAAGGCATACCCTACTCCAGTCCATGTTGAAGTTTTTAGTAATGGCTTTTAGATGAAGTCTGATGATGGGTAAATACATTACCAAAATGAAGTAAGATGTAATTTGTAGAGGAACACCTTGAAAAATTCTACTCACTTGCTTACTTGGACAGATGAGAGTATTATAAATTAGTAAGAATTAAAAACAAAATATTGGGACGTTATGAAAAGGTATTTTATTGCATGTTACTGAAGTCTTTGTCATTTCCTAAACAAATGCACAGAACACAACATGGATGTTTGCCAAAACTTCTCAAGCCTGCTGCCATTTTCTGTCACACCTGAGGGCAAAAATCTATGCCAAGATGGCCAGGAGATGCATGGCATTCCGGCTGCTGCCATCCTGACCACTCTTGTGCCTTTGGTCTCAATGCAAATTAGTATACGCTAGTGTGAAACGCACATAAGAATGCATAAGAGATCGAAAGTGTGAGCTGTTCCTTGCTGCTGTTCATCCCAAATCCTCCTCTGTACTAACAGGTCTTGATCAGTTGTCTAGTCAGATTTCCGTGGTGTGTTAAAGATTTGTCTTTTTCTGTGTGTCAGATCTCTGCTGGCCAGACTTCTTTGCTAATTGCAGGGAACACAGACAGGTCTTGGATTTTCCCTCCTTAGTAAGTTCTTGGCAGGGTTTCTTGTCTTGCAGGTCAGAGTTTGTAGGAACAGTCACTCTGAATGACTGGCAGCTTAGATCACTCTGTGATGCTAAGCTGAGCATCATGTTAACCCTAACAGAACTGCCACTTACTCAGGTGATACTGTCTTTTGTATTCATGAGAACCAACCACTTCTGTTCTTTCGACACTGGATAAGGGAAATACCCTACATTTTGGGAGAAAGAGATTGTGACCCCACTCTTTGCTTTGAACTGTTTGTCCTATGTAGCATTAGGCACAGCATTGATATAACAAAAATATTTGCACTGAGTTGATTTCTTTTACCATTCCATCTCCTGAGGATCTGAGGATGGGAATTGTACCCAAATCTGCGACTTCACTCTGGGCCAATGAAACTCAGGATGGACACAGGAAGTTTACTTTCCTCTAACCTCTGTACTCCTGAAATGTTGGATTTCACTCAATGGGTTTCCCTCTTCTTTTTAATTAATTAATTTATTTTTTTAAATTTTCTTTGTGTGTTAGTTGCTATTATGCTTGACTGTTGGTAATGTTCCAAGCCATCTGTCTACCTCGCCTGGCCATAGATAGTGACATCAGCGATTTTCTCTTCTCAGAGGTGACACTTACAGATGGAGGAAGGTCAGTTCTTACAGAGCAGGCTCTGAGGAAATGTTGGCTATAGATCTGTGTAGGAAAGTTCCAAAGATATGGACTTTTGAAGGAGCGCTGGACAAAGACAGGGAAATGAACACAAGAAATGTATAGACATGTTAATCGGTGCCCACAGAAGAGGCATCAGGACCTCCCCCTGTAGTTATTGGCAGATGCCACACGCTTGGACTCTTTCTGGCCTCTTTACACGCAGTGACTGATTATAAGGAAAATTTGGTTGAGCGTATACCTGTAATACTTAAGTGGTTGCCACATTCACACAGCTCAGAAGGATTTTTACGTAGCTTCATGAGCAAAACCGTTATTATTTCACAATACTGCCCTAAATAACACCACTATTGCAGTAACCAGAATATCTGTAACTGAACGTCTCTTTTGTTGGAAAATAAAGCTTTTAATATTGCTGATACGCATGAAGGTGTGAGTGAGTTGCTACTTCCCTTAGGCACATGTTAATCTCACAAGATGAAATACAACAGGGATTAACCCAAAGATACAGGCTGCTAGTGGCAGAATTCAGTGTCAACTGTTGATCAACAGGAAGATATTTCTATAGCCTGAGTCATTCTATGGCATTTGTCCGTTCTCACTACTAACATCCTATCCTGTAAGAAAAGCTAAGCTCATGAGCAAAGGTTGCAGTCCTATATTTAGTCTAATGGACAGATGTGTTGGAATTTCATACAGCTTTAGCCAATATATACTTTGATCTAAAATTAGTTGAATATTCTGCTCAACTCTGAGTTACATTTTCTTTGCCTCAACTTCTCACCTCAAGGGCAGCTCTTGGGAGGTCTATTGAAAGTCAAAACTGTATTAGGTTGAACAAGTTACATGAGTTGAGTGATAACAGAGCTGTATTTACACCATTTACTTTATTTCAGTCATAAAAAAGTATTATATTTCATATTAATATGTATTCCATGTAATTAATGCTCAATTTTTATACGTGAACTATTTATGGTTATGATTTCTACTTTCAGTTTCCAAAACTATGTAGAAAACACCATATATTGTTTTGTATTGTACAATTACTTTTAATTTTTTAATGATTAATGAAAGATTCAGGGTGTCAGTATGAACAGGAATTACACTGAATTATTATTGTACTGATATCAGGATTTATCAAGTTATTGAATATTGTTTATTGATTATCCCTATTCTCAATGCTTCCTTCATAAATTATTTAATTCCTACTGTTTGCTACCATTTCCATGGCAGTAGACCTTTTGAGGTTTATTGTATGGAATTTGTTATATATATATCCTTTGTTAGTAATGACTTCTTTTTATTTGTGGCAGAGTTGAACCAACATGGATTTACTCCTCATGAAGCACATGGAATAATAATATATATTTTATTTTCTTTAGGAAATAAACCTAGCAAATATCAATACTGGAGTATATCTGTTGCCCTAGCTTGGTTACTGTTACTGTGAGCATACCCTGACAAAAAAAAAAAAAAAAAAAAAAAAAAAAAAACTTCAAGGGGCAAAGGGTTTATATAACTTTTAGTTCCAGGTTATAATCTATCACTTTGGCGGAAGTGAAGAAGACAGAAACCCCAAGAAGCTAGTAATACTTAAATTCTCTAGTAGAGGGAGGATGAATGCATGCCTGCTTATCAGTGAGCAGCCCATTTTCTAATGTTGCTTATATTCTAGGACCCAACCCCAGGGAATGATGCTGCCTACTCTTAAGCTGGGTAGTCATTCTCACATCATCAATATCATCATGACAGCATCATAGAGACATTCACATAGAATAAATAGAGCAACCTAATCTAGAAAATATGTCCTTTAGTCTTTATTGAGGTAATTTTAGGTTATGTCAAATTGAAGACCATTACAATATAAAAAGAATTACATTTGTCGATTAGTTTTGTTAAACTTTGTTAGATTTGTTAACCTAACCCAAACTAGCAACCTTGGAAAAAGGAAACCTAAATAGAATAATTACTTATGTTTGTTCATAGTTATGTCTGTAATGCATTTGATTAATTTCTAGTTGATATGGAAGGGCCTATCCACTGTGGGTGGTACCATACCTAGGCAGATAGGCCTGGATTGTGGAGGAAAGTCTTCTAAGCAAGCAAGGGTAAGAAAACAAATAAGAAGCATTCCTTTTTCATCTCAGCTTCAGTTCCTACCTCCAAATTCTCTTCCTGCCCTGAACTCTCAGCATGATGGACTGTAACCTGTAAGGTACAATAAACCTCTTCCTCCATAAGTTGCTCTTGGTCATGGTTTTATCCCAGCAATAAAAACCAAGTTAGATATGATTTGTGTTGCTGTTCTCAGTCTCACTGGGAAACACTGAGGTCCAGTGAAGTTCAGCTTCAGAAATCTTCTATCTCAGTTCAGGAGTCTGGATACTTCTTCTCAGTTCTCTAACTTCCCCATGTCATTAGCTAAAAGCTGTTCTTCCGAGCATCAATTGCTTCACATTTCTACCCTACCATGTGGAGATCAAGAGAAACCCTTCACATAGAGATCCCTGGGGGTGGTTTTGCAGTAGAATAGTCCAGACAGGTTTTGAATGGTATGGCCCAAGTAAACATGGATTTGGCAATAGCATATGGTACAGTCATATACAAATAAATGAAGCTGGTTCTGCTTTGATTATACCTTATGCGAGTTCAGATGTTCTCTGTGGCTAATTATTTCAAATGGTCAGAAAAACCTACATTCCTGAAATATGTATGACCAGTTCATCAATTCAATTCAGTCTGTTTTCCCTTATAACTTCATGGCTGAATTTAATGTAAATATGCTGAATGAATAGAAATGCAAATCTGTTTTAGTGTTGAGAGCACTCAACACAAAATTTGCCTGTTCCCAAAGTGGTGCCTTATATGCTTGCATCTGACAGGTGACTTGTACACATCCCATAATATTCACCATTTCCCATCAATGTTCCAGGTGTCATTTTGCCTACTGTGTGCTGGAGAAGCAGAGAATTCTTCTTTGTTTGCACTCTGACCCATTATGGTGGGATGCGGTGACATTCTGAAAGCCTCTCTGCTCTTTAGCCTCCACGCACAGATGATGTGTCTTAGGCAGGCAAGCCAGCTTTCCTCACACACAGGCAGCAGATGTGATTAGAGCGAAATCTAATTTATCTGGAGTACTCTAGAAATGGAAGGAAATTACTTCACAGCAATATTTGCAAATGCATTCATCACAGACACCCAGACATTCCAACACTAGCAGATGATGGCGTTGTGATCTCAATGTGCTGCATTTTGAACTGTTTTTCTAATGGGCCACATAAATTTATTCCCTTTTAAGATCCTGTGTTGTACTTAGATAACAAGAAAAATGTGGGGAGTAAGAGTAAGGAGAGTTTAGAGTGGTACAGACAAGGTTTTTTTTTTTTTGTTTGTTTGTTTGTTTGTTTGTTTGTTTCTAATAGTTTCCTTAATCCATGTAGCAAACATCCCTGGAATTCTTGTTAGGTTTGTCTAAGCATGACTGTGTTTGGAAACAATACAAAAGAATTCATTGTTACCTCCTTTCTCTTCCTGCAATTGGTTTTAGATCTCATGTCACCTTGAATTTATCAATTTGTCCATTTTGTCAGAATTCGAGATATGTGATTGAATGCTATATTAGGAATGGAGAAAATGTATTCTCTGGATACTTGGTCTCTCATAGCTGATTATCTGCTACACATAAATCCTCAGGGTGTTAAAGAGGAAGATTCAAGGGAAGAAACAATAGAAAAAACAAGGCCAATGAGATTTTAGGGACTCACACAGATGCCATTTGGGTGCTAGAAGTGGAAAAAATAGAGTGAACTTAGATTTCAAAAGCAAAGAGAGTTCTGAAACTATAACTAAAAACAGGCTCTCCCTTGACACAAGCATTTGAGGTCAGCAAATGAAATGTCACTATGCTGTTGGTTTTAGAAATGGGCATCTCTCTCTCTCTCTCTCTCTCTCTCTCTCTCTCTCTCTCTCTCTCTCTCTCTTTCTCTCTGAGTCATTAGACAGATTTGTCTCCTTATTTGTAAATGAAAAAGGGTGCATTACAAAACCTTAAAGGTCTGAACTGATCTGAAACTACCATAATTTTAGAAACAAGCTAGCTCATATTTTGTTTATCCTGTTGTGTTTTCATTTATTCTCATTTCATTTTTCTCTTGACAACAATAAGACACAGGTTATTAATACTATTATAAACATGCTTTTCTCAGCTATAACTAATTAATAGGATATAAAACATGATATACTAAGAACTGAAATACTTACATGTCACATATAATTATGTATAATAGAAATTTCAGTGTACAAAGGAGAAGGTATTACTGTTAATATATTGATAGACAAAATATAAATATGACTGATAGTGATCTATTTATAGCATGAGACTGTAACCTGGTGGTATGTATTTCATTTTTGCATTTCATCTTTCTTGCAGAGGTTTTCCAGAATATTTTAGAATTGGAAATAAATGAATGCCTATAAAAAATAATATCTCCAGGCAATTGCAATATCTGATGCAAAGAGTATCTACCGTGTGTGAATATTAACCACAACTGGATTCTCCTGAAACTGTGGATAATAAAACCCAGAGGCACTTAAATCCATCTATCCAATGGTTTGGGGACCAAATGCATAGATGCTTTCAACATGCATTTAATTAATACATAATAGATTTAGTGGTGCTCAATTTTACATTGGATGAGGCGGATCAAATCCAATTTTGCTGTTTCTTTTAACGGTTTGGAAAGCTTGCTTTTGTGAGCAAAGGTGAGAATATTAAGTGGACAGAGGAAAACTGCAGTGTTGCTTGTGTTGTTTATTTCCCTGGACAGCACTACGTGTGATCTTCATATTTGAAATCTATAGTTTCAAATATTGTTAAAAAATAGCAAATATATACATCTATAAGTTGAAAACCAAACAAGATCCTTAATGTAAGAAATTATATAAATGTCAATAATAACTTAATTGTAGACAATATAAAATTATATGCTAATAAAAATGTACTTAACATATCACATCACTATACAGTAAGCTTTTAGATAAATTCATTTTTTTTGTTTTCACGATGCTGAATATTGAACCCAACCAAACTAATAAAAAAAGGAGGCAGTAAGAATTATGCGCAATATTTATTTACTAAAACCATAATTTTTCATAGAACAGTCAGAGAAGACAGAGCCGAGTGTTAAATATGAGATCACTGTCAAAAGGCAATGTACACTGGCTCCGTTTAGCATGGCTCCCACTGGGTTATAGATGAAGAGCTGGGACCTTACTCACACGCAATAATTAACACACCCAATAAATCCTTAGGATCCTGATCCCACTGATATATGTCAGCGCAGAAATAGCTCAGCACCACAAAGCAACAAGAGATGCTGTTCCTGTCAGCAGAGAGATACTACCATACACATTAAATCCAGGGGCCAATGGAAACACAGAGAACCCAAGCTGATAATGCTAGGACTTCTTGTCGACCACCATTCCAGCTCTAACTGAGACACTTATTCAGCACCAGAGATTTGACCGTGAACACGGCAACTGAGATAACAGGTACCTGCATTTCCTTGCCCCACCGGGCTTCTGGAAACTGCTTTTGTTAATGTTTGTATAAACAATTGCATACATTCATGACCTTGTACAAGAAGTTTCACTTTCATCCTATGTAGTTTTATCATTAGGAAGCCAAAAGAATATAACACGGACTCTCTCTTCTACAAGAGCAATAAGAGAAGTATTCAACCTCATTTTTCCCCAGCCACCAGGGGATGAATATATGTTCATTTGTCAGAAGGAAAAAAAATCACCTTCAATTTGCTATTTTTGGATCAGGCTTATTTCTAGGCTATAAACTGAACACTGTGTTCTTAGGAGAGGTCTTTGGCTGAGTTACTTCAGCACCCATTTTCCAGTGGCTGTCAAGTGAAACTGATGAGAAGAAAGAACGTTGTGGTCCTGGTGTTCATCCAAAGGAAGAGAGGTGACTACATGAAATCAGCATGATGGTGACTCTTCCCTGCATCGCGTCCAAGAGCAAAGAACTGAGCATTCAATAAGTCACCTTAAATCCCCTTCCTTGATCCCTCCCTATAAGTATCCAGTCAAGGTGAAAGACACAATTAAACCTTCAAGAATTTGCCCAAGGTTAGAGTGTCCTGGTAAAGGGAAGGCAAGAGAAAGAAGCCGTGGGAAAGCAGAGCATGGCACAGCTCAGTCGGTTTTTCCCTGCAGAGAGAGGGAAACTAAAACTCAAGGATTATCAACCACGTGCTGCGTGCTGAGCTGAACATATGATTTGCAATCAAAATCAGACCTATCAGGCAGCATGCTGTTCGCCAATGTCCAAGGCAGGGTTTCAGTTATTTTATTGAAGCTAAATCTGGAAATGTCAGGGAAAAAGACAGGCTCCTTGTATAAGAACCCTGGGACTTCCCACTTGAGACTGAGGGGGCGAAAATCAGTGTGCAATTGACCTTTCTATGCTAGTCTGGCCTTGGCCCTTCAGGTCATTCCAGGACTCCAACAGGCACACAGTGAAGGTGGTAAGAGGAAGATAATTAAGGAAGTGGCATCTTGAATAAGTATTTTAAGAGCCAGTGAGAGTGCGTATGTAAGCTCAGAAGATGGGCCTGATGCTGAGATGAATAAAGGGTGGGAAAAACAAGGGGGACAAAATAAAGGCCACACCTTGATCAGGGTCAGCATTTTGATTTGGTACAGAACGGATGCTGGTGTGATGGAGCCGCAGCATCCGCATGTGTAAGCAGACACCAAGCACCATTGAGATTCCCCTCCCACCGTGTTTACAGCTCCATAGGGGAGGATGACATTTTCTAGTCTTCATCCCTACCCTTTTTTATTTTTTATTTCAATTTTTTCCAGTCTGGTACGAAAGCCCAAGGTGCTTTGGTACTAACTTAAATGGTTTTGATTTATTGTCTAAAGCTGGGCTTTCCAGTTCCAGAGGCACTTGCTCTCTCCCTCCAATTTACTATTGGGAATAGTAAGTTCACTATTTTGTGGAATTTCTTTTCTAGTTCCAGATGAATGACTTTGACCTCCTCTGTGCATTACCAGATAATTGGAAAATACAACCCAAATGAAATGGAAAAAAAAAAAAAGCACAGGAAATTTGGAATAAAAGTTGGTGAGAGGGAGCCCACTCGGTAGCACACTGTAGAGGGAGGTCTGCACAGAATAAAGTCAGGGTGATAGAAAGAGTTCGGGAGTAGCAGATGGACCCACATCTGAGTAGAGAAGAATGATAGTCAGACCACAGTTCTTCAAGCCAGTTAACACTTTACATTCATGGCAGGTAATATCGCTATTTTCAAACTACTGGAGTTTATTGTAATAAGAATTATCAGGGCTTATTTGATCTGTGGTTCTGGCTTCACGAAGACCCAGGTGGTATGTTCTGTCAACCTCTTAATTATGGAAGGGATTTGATCAAATCTTATGGACACCATGAAACTTAAAAAGAGCCAAATTATTACATTTGCTAGGATGTCTGAGTTCTCCTAAACAAATGTTTTGGTCATTATTTGTTCCATTTCCTTCACCCATATTTATATGTTTGTTAAACTAGACACATTTTTGTAATGAAGCATACATAAATACATCATTATATCCTTAATACATAATGGCAGAAGACTTAGATCTTAGAATGCTAAGAACTACCTAGCCAGTGATTTGTATCTAGACCAGAAACTCTAATGTAGCAAGTATCTTAAACACTACATCATACTATAAATAACAAACAACCTACCTTTATCTGTCTTGAGGTGCTTGGTATTGCTAAGGACTTTACTTTTATAATTTCATTTATTACAACTCCGAACGTTAGCTATAAAAAGACAAAACAGATTAAAATATTAAAAATGATCCAATTTTTTTGTCTAGTGACAAAAGCTGTGATCTGGGACTCAGGCAAGGTGAGTCTCATCCTGCAGTGCATGTGCTGCACTTAGGGGATAGCAGGTGAGAGTGACAATCAATGCTCCATTGTTGAGTGTTAACTTGCGCAAATTGCATTCTTCTTCTTCTTCTTCTTCTTCTTCTTCTTCTTCTTCTTCTTCTTCTTCTTCTTCTTCTTCTTCTTCTTCTTCTCCTTCTCCTTCTCCTTCTCCTTCTCCTTCTCCTTCTTCTCTTTCTCCTTCTCCTTCTCCATCTTCTTTTCCCTTCCTTCCTTCCTTCCTTCCTTCCTTCCTTCCTTCCTTCCTTCCTTCCTTCCTTCCTTCCTTTCCAGTTCCCAAATAAAATCGACAATAGTGCTCAAATAAAATAATCCTTAAATGCTTATACAGTACACAACAGTCAGAAATTATTAAACAAACCAAAAATAGTTACTTTTGATACCATATTTAAAGAGTATATCCATAGTATTCATAATTAAAATTATTTTGCCACTAACAGAAACATTTCTTCAATATTCAGTTAAGCACAGCATCTATCGCCTTCACAAATGCCCCAGTGACAATTCCTAGGAGAGCCAGCGTGGGAATGTACATGTCACCATTTTAAATAAAAGGTACCCCAAGGTCAATATGTCCCAGGAGAAGGCCAGCTCTCAAGGGACTATGCAGGCCAGCATTTCCAGGGTGAATTCATCGCAGCTGGAATCCAGACTCAGCATTGTAGGTCCAAACACTTGGTCTGGTTAATGTCCAGAGCTGATTATTCAAGGGAGATAGCATGCAAAAACTCAACAGAAGACATGAGCATATAAATTGGAGAGTCACTGCATTAATTTACAATGAAAAATATTACAGCTAATTAGACCAGACATTTGCATTGATCTGACTAGTGGCTTCCAGCCCCATGGACAGGCTGGAGAAGGACCCACATTAGCAGAAGGTTGCTGAGAGAGCCAGCTGCTTCGTTCAGATGCTTAGTCTCATCAGGTTCTAATGGCAGCATGCATCCATCTCTGTCTCTGTGCCAGAGTGTGCTGAGGTTCTGGGCATGTGCAGAAGACACCGTCACACTCCTTTTTTCTGTCATGCTACTGCCAACCAAATGGTTTAAAGTTCTCCTCAGTTCTTTAGACATTTGAATGCGTGCTGGGTCCATCTTGCCTTCCTGTGGCAAGATAGCATTTGTTACATTTCAGTTTTCAAAAGTCACCTATAATCTCATGTTTTCTAAATTTTTTTATGTTTGTCACAATCCACTGGTTCAGGACACCAATCTAGTGTCACCCTAGCATCGTCTACCCCAGTCTATCTGTAATTCTCCTATCTACAGAAATTAAATTCCTGAGGAATGAACCTCCCACTCTGCTAAAATCCATTAGTGCTGGCTTTAGCTGTCATAACTGTCAGTGTTGCCGAAATCTAGCCCGATAGGTTGTTACTAGCTTCTATCAACATATCTAAAATCAAACAGGTCCTAAGAGATATGTACTATAAAGACTTCATT
This sequence comes from Alexandromys fortis, assembly GCF_014885135.2. Lineage (NCBI taxonomy): Eukaryota > Metazoa > Chordata > Mammalia > Rodentia > Cricetidae > Alexandromys > Alexandromys fortis. The sequence continues at coordinate 26,074,665 of NW_026067944.1, forward strand.
ATTGTAGTGATAATAATAAAATTTATAGAATAATTAAAGTTATATTATTTTGATAATATTAACAAAGTTAATAAGATCCAACCACAACCTAGACCTTAGCTCACTAAATCTTCTAGGTATAGCGCAGCAGACTATGTAGGATCTAGCCATTGTTAGCCACTCTGAATCAAATACCCCTCCAATGAACCTTTGTGTTTGGGAAATATGCTAAGTTTATAATATAACCAGCCCTTTGTCCTTAAAATTCCTTTTCCTTGGATGCTCTCTTTCATAGAACTTGCCCTGGGATCATGATTCTTTTTATTCATTTCTGTTTAAGAACTGACCCCTGTAGGCAGGTTTTCTTAACATTTGTGATAACATCCACTCATACTAAGTTCTCTCACCTAGTTTTAATATAATTTTCTCTTTAGCAGTGTACACTTTCTCATGTGCATGTACATACACACATAACACTCACATGTGCAATTATCTTTCTGAACAGTATTATATCTGTATGCCACAAAATAGACGACGGCTGGCCTTCTTTTCTAACTGGTGTGCCGTGGGTATGTAAGCAATAGTTTGGGAATGAAAAGATAGACTTGGTTGTAGTGACAATTCAATTGTATTTTAATAAATAAGCCTTGCCTGAAGATCTGAGAGTAAGATAGTACCACTGGTCAGCCTTACAGGCCAGGTTATGGTAACACATAGCTTTAATCCCTACAGCCACATGACATGCCTCTTTAATCCCAGTAATCACAATGACCCACACTAGTTGCAATAGAAATCGGGTAGCACATGCCTTTAATCTCAACCCTAGAAAGGAATATAAGGCAGGAGGAGACAGCACTCAGACAGTCTCATTCTGAGAGTCCAGGAGGCAGAATGGCCATTTCAAATTGAGGTAGAGGTAAGAGCCAGTTCCTGGCTGTTTTGCTTTTCTTCAGGTTGCCAATTTCTGACCCCGAGTTTTTTTATTAATCGTGCTTCACTTAGTAATGACATTTTTATTGGCATTCAATTTTGCATTCTTCAATGCTGTGCCATTTTCCATTCCTTCCTAGAGTGGTGTACAGTAGGAGAACTCAGACAATCACTCAAGAGTGGGTATCACACCTGACTTTTCAAACGCTAAATGCTTCCGTTATTATTTAGTTCTTGACAACCAACTGTTTTACAGTTTTCTCGTGTTTGTAGGCCCTGTGTACACAATAGTCCTCTTTGTGCCATTTTAAGTACTCATCAATTATTTTTCCCTATTTCTTCCCACGAATGGTTAAAAAAGTTGTGCAGGCACACTTCTGATAATCTGTAGCCAGTTATTTCCCAGTCATGTCCCCCTTTCCTCGTGGTCCATCTCCTGGCCTGCCTTAGGTCTTTCCTAGTGGTCCATCTCCTGGCCTGCCTTAGGTCTTTCCTAGTGGTCCATCTCCTGGCCTGCCTTAGGTCTTTCCTAGTGGTCCATCTCCTGGCCTGCCTTAGGTCTTTCCTAGTGGTCCATCTCCTGGCGTGCCTTAGGTCTTTTTGCAATCATTTCTTGCCACCTCTCTTTTTAATCTTACAGTGTGAGAGAACACAGCTGCTTCTCTCTTTAGACTGAGAGTCTTTTTATGATATCTTGTTAGGTAACACATTTAATAAGGATGTGTGTATAATGGTGGTACTCAGAGGTGGATCGAGACCCCTTTGGGATTAAATGACACTTTCACAAGGGTTCTCCTAAGACTCTAGTAAAACACAGAAACTGATATCACAATTCATAACTGTAACAAAATTATAGTTATGAAGTAGCAAGGAAAATAATTTTATGGTGTAGTCACCACAACATGAGATACTGTATTAAGTGCTTGCTTGCAACACTAGGAAGATTGAGAAACCCTTATCTGTAATGTTATATCATCTGTTCTGAGTGATTGCATGTGTGTGTGTGTGTGTGTGTGTTTCTTAGGACTTACATGTGAATCCACTAAGCTTTGGCTGTACTATATACAACTAACTGCCCTTTCTTTGTGACTGTAGTGCCTAGCTGAGCAATCTTTGCTTGAATTACAGGCTATGCATCCTCTCTAAAACAACTTAAACCAAACAGTGCTGGGTGCTGCTTTTGCAGCTCCTCAATGTAGTGTAGAAATTTTTGCTTTGACCATTTTTACCATTTATGATACAGTTGCCAGCCATTTTCTGCTTGTCAGGATGAAAGGAGCTGGGTTGTAGCAAGAGCCTTCTTTGTTTTGATATTTTTCCATGACTTTATAGATGACCCTAACTTTCCTTTCTGCATGATGTCTACAGCAATTCAAGTTGAGCTTCCACAAAGGGAGGATGTAGATTTCCTGTATGAAAAAGCTGTTTTATTTTGAAATAATTGCCATCTAAACATCAATAATCCAGAGATTGTATTTCCAGATGCATTTCTTTTGTGCAGGCTTTGTGCACAATCTTCTTTAGTAGCATTTATGCATATATGTATCAGTGTGAATAACAGGTTCATCACTTGGGGGATGTATGTTTCAGATTAGGGATGTAAAGGGGAAACCATCACAGAGAACCATTTATGTTTCATAAATTTTGGAAAGAAAATTTTCTATGTTACAATGATTAAATCAGTAAAAATCACATGAAAATGGTGTGATCATTGTGTAACATTCGTCATATTTTTTTAACTTAATCAGGTAAGATTAAGTGGAGCACAAAACTGAAGAACTCATGACTGTTTTAAAACCCTACATTGAGATTTTCAAGCAGGACAGGAAGGATTAAGCAGTTTATGTTTCTATGTATTTCCTCAGTATAGTGAAATGAACATGCCTCTGTTTCCATCACTATCAACTAGAAAGTAAGGCTATTCATTGTAGATTATACACAGTTCTCTACTATTAACAATATAATGATCATAGCATATGTATTATGGTAACCTGATAAACAATGGAAGCAAATAAATGTTAGTTGAGGAGTTATTGTAAGTCAAAGACTATATACATTCTTTCATGCTCTTCCTGTCATAGTTATAAAATTGATAATAACATTATTCTAGTTTGAGCTCAGTGAAATAAAGTTAATTGCCAAAAACTTTTACATTATTCAGACCAGGTAACTGAACTTGGTCTATTTAATTCTCAATTATATACTTTTAAGGACCATTCAATGAGGATTTGTTCAGATTAATAAGGCCATATTAATCGCCAAAAAAATAGATGGTATGAACTAGTGGGCAAGTTAAAATACGCCTTTGTTAATCATTAACTTTAAAGTTTCATTTATACGGATGACTAAGTTCTAGAAGTGTGCTATATTCCCTTTATAGTTATTAATATATGGCTCAATGAAAATTTAAGAGATTGTATCCCTGTTGAATGTTATTATAATGAGAAAAGAAATATGTGTAAATACATTACCAATAAAAAATACTAACAGATAACAGATGCTGATGTGGAAACATGTATTATCTACAATAGATTCTCAGGGGATTGAGAACCTTTCTATTTATTGAGATATAAAAGGAAAAACAACATGCTTTGTTAGAGTGACACTCATTTCCTATAAAAGATGTTCAGGAATTTAACAGGTTACAGAATGCTGTGAGTTAAAATTTCCTATAATGAAAGACTTGAGTGACAATTGGAAAGGGGTATATCCTAGTATATTTTAAAACTAAATATAATGTGTTTGACACAGGTAACTGCTTGTAGGTAAAGATCAGAAAAACTATGCCGTTCTGTCATTCCAAGGAATTTGGACTTTACACATCGCACTCAGGGTCAAACATGGATCTTATTTAGGAATTGATAACACTGAGAATTTTGAACTTAAACTTCATTTGAGGTATAATGACCAATGTGAGGAGTGGGCATTTAGCAATTAGGAGATCTGTTGGCATCTTTCACAAAGTTTAGTTAAGGGGATGAGATGATCAATTCAAGATGAAGTGGTAAGTCTGGTTAAAAACAAAACAAAACAAAATCCAGTTTTCTGTAGGATTAGCTAGAAGTATTAGTTAGGCTTACAAGAAATGGTGTGAGGTAACCTTTAAGTCAAGAACTTCTCTAGGTGGTGACAGTGGCGTTGGCATCTGTTTTCAGGAAGGAGTACCTGCAGTCATACACAGATGAGATTGCCTAATGAGAAGGAGAAAATGAAGAAGTGAGATGATGACTATTGGGGGCAAAATACTGCAATTTGGTTGTAAAATCATAAAAAAGAAGGAAAGATAAGGAATGAAAATCAAGCTTAGAGAAACGAAGAGAAGATCAGTCAGTGAACATGCCTATTGCAGCAGAAAGGCAAGTTAGGGGGCATTTAGTCTTAGGTGAAAGGGACTGAAGGTCCCTCTGGCATTGAGTATATGGATGGATGTGGTAGAGGACAGGTAACTAGAAAAATAGGAAAGAAGGCCGGGAGGAATAGACAAATACTTGGTAACATTAAGGAGTTTATCTATTCATTGAGGGAGAAAATGGGATATCACCATTACATACCATAGAACCTGTCCATGAGTGTCCACATATATACATGGAATTGAATTCCCTGAGTACATTTATCCATCACTATGACACTGTTATTCAATGATATGTGTAATGCATCTGCCATCGAGAAGCATTTTGTCCTCCACTGGACATGGTTCCCTATGTTAGGACAAGTAACAGTGGGACAGATGGAAATCCTTATGTGTGGTTTTATCAAAGATTGAAATTCAAGGCTTTATGAGCGGAGGCAGAATGTGCTATTAAATTCTTCCTTAGGATTCGCTTTTGGTTTATCAGGTTGGTGAGTATTTTATTTCCAACAAATAGTCAGGGTAGGTGGGTTGAGAACAGGGAGTTCCACAGACTATTTAAAACACTGCCAAGAAAACAAATGTCAATAGGATGGCAGAAAAGTACCTTCTAGCGTTCATCCGCCCCACAAGGATTCCAACTTCAAATCTCAACTATAAAAATACATAAGGCATGACTGCGTGTGTCACAGACTAGCTGGGAGTGGAGGAAAAATAATAGAAAAAAAATAAAGCTGTGCGAGTCTTTATAGATCATTGGATGACAAATGTTTCAAATCTTTATTTTGTGGTTTTAAGGAAACTTTTTACTAAAGCAGATGTTAAATGCTTAACGCCCCAAACAATGTGTATTCACACATAGTTCGGAACTGGACAGAGCCAAAATATTTTAATCAAAACTATAGAAAAAGGAATAAAACATTGAGCAGTCCAAAGAATACATAGGCAAAATATTCCTGCAAAATAGAGAAAAATAAGTAGAAAAATAAATGGTTAGACAAATCCATAAATTGTTTAGCACAGTTGTAACTCAGCATACTGGATTCCGAAGGTTGTGGGAGAATGTCTAAAATTGAGAATTCAGCCCATTTCATGATTCTTAGGAAGAGATATTCTGGGTTTTAGCTATATTTCTTGGCCTAAAACATACTCAGACAGAACTAAAGGCTGTTTACCGCTTTTAGTGCCTGTTTGAATGGACACCTGAAAATGTCACTTTCTCACAGAGTCATGTCAAGCTCAGTGCACACACTTAAAGTCACCCTTCTTATGAAGCAGACACACTGAACAGTATCCAATTCGGCCACATGTTTATTGCACACAAATTGGAAATACCAAACCCTGTCACAAATGAAATGAAAGTCTTCCACAAAATTAATCAACTAACACATCAGTATAGAAATTTCTATTATGTAAATCACATTGTACCTTACCAAAATTATAATTTTTTTTCTTAGGCTTCTATGTTAACGTGATAATAAAAGTGTATCCTATTTAGGTTAGTTCGCAAATAGCATTTTGATGACTGTGTGGGCATGTGTCTTGAAGTTCTATCATTTTCTTAGTAGTTTCATATTTTTCTCTATTAGTGACGAAACATTAGATATAAATGATATGCGATCAGGAAGTACTGTTGTGAGTGCATGTGCCAAGTGTGTTTTGAGGCTCAGTCATTCTGAAAAATACTGTACCATTAAGCTACACTTTCAACCCTTTCAATATACATTTTAATATGTTACTGCAGGTTATTAACCCTACTAGGCCTGGTATAAAATATTTTTTATTCTCCCAACACCCCAGATCATTCTAGATAGGACTTGATCTAGACAAAAAGAAAATGGAGCAAAGAAAAAGAGAACAACGGTTGATAAGAACAAGAACAAATAAATGGAAGGAATGAGAAAAGAAATACAAAAGAGAGGAATGGAGAGATCATAAAGAATAAAACTACATGCTTTGCAAATGATCTCTTTATGACACAGGAAGAAGACCAAGATAGAATTGGACTTTTAGAATATGATGCTGGATTAATCACCGTCTCCCAAACCCAAGTCAGCTTTCCGCAGAAGCATGCAAATTCATATGTGACATATTTCCTCTCCTGGTATGAGTAACTGTAATATTTCTGATGCAAGCTTTGTTTCCAGGAATGTGTATTATGTTTGCAAAACTCTGAAATTAGATTTGCTGCTGCCCTTTCGCCTCCTCTGTTTTCTGTATTCCCCCAGCTGTCTATGACAGAAGCCCTGAATCCTTGGCCTGAAACCAGCATGGTCCCCTGGGGCTGTACACTGGGGCTGTACACAGCAGTATCTGAAATTCTTACTTACTGGCTCCTTCAACAAGACCGATGCTGAAAGGCCTTTGCTTCTGCTTTCAGCATTCATTACATTCCTTATAAATGAAACATGAATGTAATTCATATTTCTTCTAGGGAGAGAAGTTTTAGAGGCTTCATTTATTCATTCATTCAACAAATATTTATCGAGTCCCTTCTGCACTAAAATACCATGGCAGGCACTGTGAGGGATACACAGACACTAAAGCATGGTTTCTACTCTTTGGCATCTAGTCAGCCATCAGCTCCTGTTAATTTTACTTCATTAATGTTTCCTGCATCAGTTTACTTTTCTCCACCCTGACCACAGAAGATACAATTCAAAAAGTCCCATGCTCTTCCCAGATTACTGTACAGTAAGATATTAATCATATACCTAATATTAAAAAAATCAGACTGAATTCCTAAATTTTCATTATAAAATCTGCAGGTCTCCATACTACCCATGTTTAGAAAAACTCAGATGGCATCTCTTTTATCCACATGCTCTATAGCCCCAAGATTCTTTTAGATCTTTGTATATTCAATGCCCTGTTTAGTAACTACAATTTTGTGTATTCTGTTTATTTTACCTCTAATATTCTCCCAACCTCACATTACTTCCCTCCCCCTTATTTAATGACTAAATTGTTAATTATTATCTAGGTTTCCAATTACATTCAATTTCAGTCATGGGATACTGCGATCTAGGGACTTGCTGCACAGGCGTGAAGACCTGCCCTTGGATATCAGCACGTATATAAATTCTGCATGAGACCTCTTATGCTATAAGTCCAGTGATGTGGGGGATGGGGACAGGAGAATCACTGGGCACTGGGGACGCTGGGTTAAGTGAGAGGCGTGTACTAAAGAGTTAAGTGATAGAGCAGGATGTCTGACATCCTCCATCTTCCTTTGGCCTCCATATGTGTACACAACTAGAGACACTTGCACACATGTAAACACATACACACACAGACAAAAACAGAGACACACAGAGAGACACAGAGGAGCAGGTACCAAGGGAGGGAGGAAGAAGAGAGATGAAGATCCACCTCTCTGAACATGTACCTTCCCCATCTCGACCACATTCCTATATTGATGCCCTTAGTGCTTCTTATTCTCAGCATATTCATGACACTCACCATTCTTCCTGTCTGTCTCATTGCATGTACATACACTAAGTTAAACAAACATTTTTAAAAAACACAAGGTATTATGTGTACCTTGTGCTCTATATGACTCTCATATAATTCAGTATAACTTGATATACTAGTTCTATACTAGAAATAGTTTCATTAAATGACTACATGAATAAGCTTGCAAAGTCATCGGGGATCGTTTATGTACACCACCAGTATACTTTTCATACTCCACATGTAATAGCAGTCACATGTCATACACTGAGTAATAACACATGTGATAAAGTAGTAGGTTCACAAGTAAGAAACAATATACATATCAGAGACCATATCAAAAGTAAGAGGAGTCAAAGAAGACTTCATGGAAGAAGACAGTGTTGAGTAACCTGTTGAACAAATGGCATAGTTTCATGTCTGAGGTAAGATAATGGGACATTCCAGACAGGGGCATACAAATAATTTTCTTTGTATGTAAAATTAATAAATCATGCTTACATGCAGTAAAATTTTTAAAGTGCATTTTGATTGGCAAAAAATATATACTGAGAAAACTGGAAATGGCATTTTGATTAGTGTGTAAATATACTGAGTAACTGGATGTGAAACTTAATGCCCTGAAAAGACAAGGTGCGCCAAGCTCTTTAACAGCAAGTACCGAACAAGGAACACATATTGGGGTCCAGATGATCGGCAGTTTCTTTTTCAAGCAGAAACCCTAACCCATTTGTGGCCACGTGATTCTGGAAAACTACAGGTGTGAGTTAAGGCCAAGGTGAAGGCATATCCTGGGGCAAAACAAAAGCATAAGGGCAGGGACTTGCAGAAGGAAGAGCTCAGGCAAGGGGGTCAAAGATACTGTTTGTTCAGGCTCTGCTCATAGTCTTCTTGCTAGTAACCAACTAGGCAACATATAAACAGCAGTGGGAAAAGAATTGTTAATTTTCAAAATGAACCCAAAAGTCCTGTGTCTCCTTCTAGCCTTACCTCCTTTCCCAGGTCCCTGCGATGCCACAGCTGCACACTTGCTGCAGCAGTGTGCTCTGGACTGGAGGTATGAAGATGTAGACCCACGCATAATAATAATAAGAATCAGAACCGCAAATGTATATGTAGAAAGATAATGAAGAAACATGATAGGAATTCAACTTGACTTTGAAAATAAATTAAATGTCTAATTAGATAGTTGGTGAGTCAAAACTAATGGGCACTCAAGCATTATTTTTCTCAAAAACATGAAATTAATGAGCAGTTGACAAGGAGCAAGGGATTATAGTAGCGTGAGCTAGAACTGAGGTTCAGTGAGTTACCTGGGAGCAATGCAGAGTCATGGACTGACAAATTTACAGGATCGTAAACATTATTCTGTTTAAAGTACTTTTAAGTAAGTTAGAGGGCTCAAAGTAAATGTGGTATCATAGTGTGTATAATCATCAAAATTAAAATAAAAGTGGCAAGAAAAGGTGGCTTATTAAAAATGTAACTTTGGATAGGCAAAGAGGTAAGAAACGGGGATTTAATCTCAAAGGCTAGCTGATAAACCCGAGTTCCCAGGGTGTATAGTGAAATGACTTCTTATATGGGGCAAAAGGAGTAGACAATTAGACAAAATCTTGGCGTAAATTGTAGTGATTATAATATCTATAATATTTGCACTTACAGATGAAGTTGCTGTTATCTACCTTTCATGTGTTAAATTATATAAACTTGAAGCAAATTGTGCTGATATAATATAAACAATGCAAGGGAGGGTCACAAGCAGAGGTTAAGAGAATGTCAATTGTCAGACATGAGTTTCAGAAGATATTAGGGCAAGAAAAGGTGAACTGTGCAGTTGAGAAAGTGGTGTAGGAGGTTCTCCTGCATTTATGTTTCTTTCATTGGTTATTAAAGGAACTGCCCTGGACTAGTTGATAGGGCGGAACTCAGGTAGGTGGGGAAGACAGAACAGAATTCTGGGAAGAAGGACAGTGTGGCAGATGCCATGAAGCTCCTGCCTGAGACTGACACTGGTTATAATCTTTCCCCATAAACTACGACCTCATGGTGTTACACAGATTGGTAGAAATGGGTTAGATCAGGATGTGAGAGTTGGCCAAGAAGAGGCTAGATAAAATAGGCCAGGCAGTAATTTAATTAATACAATTTCTGTGTGGTTATTTTGGGGGCTAAGCTAGCTGGGCGACGGGATGCAGCCCACTCCTCCTACAACAAGAAAGAATTGTATGTAGCCAACAGTTCCAGTATTCTCTGAATACCATCCTTGTTTGCCAAGTACTTGGAAAGATGGCTCATTCGAAGGAACAGTAGAACTCTAATAAATGGGCTAGAGACATTTCCTAGCTGAGCATCAGTGGCCTCTACTTCATGTATCAACTGCTCACAGGTGGCTTCTGGGAGGGACTTCAGAAACCAATATCTCTTCCTCTTTCCTCAAGGATGAAGAAAGAAAGACATTAAAAATAAAATTGTATCTCTAAGTTACATATAAAAGGATACCACAGGAAACTTCAGCCATGATGCGATTGGAGTAAGAATACAGTGAAGGCAGACCATTTCCCCAGCCCGTGTGCTTCCTTTAACCCATGTGTGCAATAATGCAGTAGTCTATGTCATAGAAAAAGCAGCATGGATGGGGGAAGACATCTCCCCAACCCCAGAGTGACCTCATCGCATCAACAGTGGACTCAACTCATGGTTAGTAAATCTCCCTTGCTGAAAGGGTGAACACCAAATGAATGTCTTGCTTGCCAGAATTATACAACAGCACAACAGCCATTTTTGATATGCTGAGGGCAAGTTCTGAGTAACCCTCACCATCTTTGACATGCCACTATCAGATATTGGTGATCCATGCTGCCACTGCGCAGCACAGGGCCTGGCCCAGACTGGTTTTTAATTAAATCCTCCTAACCGATGGCTGAATCGACCTGTCTGTGCTGCAAGAGTGGTTGTGATCCAGTGTCTTGAGCACGCACTCCCCTGTGGCCTTCTTCTCTCCCCAGAGGCTGTGTCTTTGCATCACTGATCAATGTCTCCCTCTCCCTGGCTTCAGAACAGAAGCATGCATGACAGAGAATGAAAACTCAGTGTGGTTGCTATGACAACAATTTAGAAAGGAAAGAGTGGAAGAGGGAGAAATGGGAAACTTCACTATGAATTGGGCTCTACACATCAATTCATGAGCTGGCTGTTTTAAGGAATTCGTAGCAGGACTTATATTTTTTAGGAGAATAGAAGTAATAACAGAGTTCCTTCAATTTTGGTTTCTACAAGTCAAAGGGAAAACATGAGGCCTACTGGAGTTAAATGAATAAAAATGGTCACATTCATGCTCTTGCTCCAGCACTGCTCACCATGTGAAAGAATGCCTCCCGTGGAGGTTTACCTTGGCATCCAGATCCATAGCCTAGCTTCCTAGAAAATAGCTGCACTAGTGGCTTTTCTGTTACTTTGACAAAATGTCAAAGACAATCATTTTAATGATGTTAAATGAATTTTTTGACTCTCTCTTTGAGTTCATTATCATTTGGTCTTCTTGCTGTGGACCTGTAGTGGCACTGTGCATCCCTGGTAAGAAGCTCATATTGGAATTAAGCTGTTTACCTCTTCACACAAAAGAGAAGAAGGTATCTATATCATCTGTATTCTAGGTATGTCTATCATCTATAGAAGGAGGTATCTATATCATCTGTATCTCTCTCTATGTCTATCATCTCTATATAGCTATATGATATATCTACCTCTATCATTTTTCTATATCTATCATATCTCTATATATAATGTTTATATATACATTTACATATAAGTAATGTATAATTATATATATATATATATGGGGTGGGATAAAGTGTTCTAGTATCCAATTCAAGGGCATGACCACTGTCACTGTATTTCCTTGTATTAGGCCATATCCCTTAGAAGGTTTCCTATCTCACCATAGTCTCACATTCTGGTACAAAGGCTTAAAGAATAAGATAGGTGGCCCTTACCCATTAATAAAGTAGCATTAACAAGTATGTGTTCTCATGAAGCTCATGTTAAAGACACATTAGTATAAAGTTTTTTTTCAAAAAAGGAAGACATTTCCAAGACAAAACAAACATTACATAAACAAGACATTAGTAAATTGCAACTGAAAAACAAATACTCAGAGATCTCCATATGAAAATATACCAGCATTGTATGGTGATGATTTGGAAACATTAGGAAAAAAAGGTAGATGGTCTCAGAAAAGAAGAGACATGTTTATAACAAAAGTACCAGCACAGTAGTCTAGGGCAGAATGAAAAGTTCGTAAATGTTCAAGTGAAATAGAAAATTCTTTCCCGCATAGTGAAATGACTTAGCTCTTTTACAGTAAATGCTTATGAAAGGTGAGAAAGAAAGGGGTTTTGTCAGGTCAGCAGTATTGAAGGAGAGGGAAATTTATACTTAGTTTGAAAGGTCATAGGACGTTTTAAGATGCTCACATTTACATTCAAGGTTCTTGAGTGAGAGGTATTTAAGAAAATTTTTATGTAGACTAAACATATGGCTACAGAGTTGCTGTTCCTAAAATCACATAGAATAATATCAAGTAAACTGGACTCCCATAGATTTTGTGAAGAAGATAAGCCAGGCAGTAGAATAATGCAAGGAAAAGAATGAATGAGTAGCTTCATAAAGATGGGATTTGCATATGCTTTGGATGCCTGGCACCATTTAATGAGAGCTCAAAACAGGTGAGTGGTGCACTGAAATTATTTCATGTATTTTTACTTTCATGACCTGCAAACAGCCCTAAGAGATTTTTTTATTATGTCCATTTTATAGTCAAAAAAGTGAAACCCAAGTGGTTAAATATTAAGAACCTATAAATATCAGATCAGATTTTGAACTAGATTCCAAAGCTCAAGTCTTTTCAATTATAGCAGAGTATGGTCAATTCATGTGTACATGAAGTCATAAGGCATGGAAATAGAAGGGATTGTCAAGCCTTGATATTAACTAGACATAGACTATAAAGAGGAAAACCCCAAAGAATGAGCCCAATAACAATGACACTGGGAGTGAGGGAAATATTTAAAGATGGACCTTCTACATGTTTTCCCTGAGTTTGGCGAATGCTGTCTCTGTGGTTATCAGGGATTGCATTTTAGCTAAAAGCAGCATGGGTAGCAATGTGTATCTTTTGATAAGCCTTCTATCATTTGGAAGTTTTCAGAAGCCCTATAGGGATGGAATATCCATGTTAATAGACTCTCTGGACATGCTAATGTCTACCCCAGGAGGCAGAAGAGGTCAGCCTCAAGAGACTGGCAGCTGGAGTTAAAATCCTTCTTTCTACCAGCCTTCAGCAAAATGTCCTGTAACTGTTTTTAACCTTTATCTCGAGAAGTGGAAGCTTTTGGGTGTAGAGTATATTAGACCTTCCATCTCTATATCTTCAGTCCTTAAATCTTAGAGAATCTGCCTAAAATCCATACAAGTCACTGGATAAAACCATGAGAAAAAAGAAATCATTTCATCCTCCTTTATTTTCCTAATTCTCTAACAGTTATATATTAATCAATTGCATTAGCTTATTCTTTTAAACCTAATTGATATGCAGATAATTTATAGCATGCTGATAAGCATGAAAAATACAAATAATGACAATCTCATGTGAAAAATTCAGGCCTGTACATTTGGATATACTTGAATTCCAAATGAGAGGTAAGAAAAATGTATCCTAAAACCCAAAAATGCTGGCATTGTGGTGTCTTTATCCCCTATAACAAAGCCAAAATGTATTATTATGGTGCTTGAAATTTGAGTCATCTATATTTCTGTTCTGGATTCAGGACTTCTAAGCTCTAAGATCCTTGGCAAGTTACATATTTTAACTATTGTGTCTTCTTCTAAGCAATGGAAATAATAATGCCAATTTATAACTGACATTTGCTGTTCTGCGTCATAACCCCAGATGCATCCAAAGTGTTTAGAAGAGGGCTTTTGTTGTGTCTGGGTAGAGACTGCTGCTGCCATTGAGAGCATGGGTAGCTAGGTGGCCATTGAACTAAAAAAACATAAGAGGAGAAGAGCTCTGATCTGTTTCAGAGCTAGAGCCACAGAAATGATTGCAAAGTGAAGAGACATGATATGGAGCTAGATTAAAGCTGCAGATTGAAGTTTCTCGGACATACTGTACAGTAGACATAGGAAGTCCCAGAATTAATGTACCTAACCAAACACTGAATGCTTATGTTTCCTTCCTTGCCCAGTCTTGAGTGTATGTAACAGACAGATAGGCATGTGGACACATTCATGTCTAGAAATATAGAAGATAAATAGACATATTTAGAAGAAGCAAAAAAAAAAAACCCCACACTTAACACATTTACATGCCAAGAGCATGATTCCCAAACAACAGCAAAACAAAAAGTAATCTGAATGGCTAAATAACACCCCGCTTATTTATAAGCGATCATAGACGTCTAATAGTTTTACCTCCTCCTCGATCTCTCCCTCTCTCTTATTTACTCAGAAAATGCTACAGAATACATATTTTAATGATAATATATTAATTACTATGGCTCCCAATGAAATATTTGGAATTGTTACCCAACTTAGTTCTTTTTTTAAGGACCACAAAGTCTGGAGACTCTAATATTTTAGAGGTAAGGAGTTTTAGATTCTCCAAACAAGTTGTCAATGACTCTAGGTGACATAGGTACATAAAACTGTGTTCAGTTCGTAATATATATGCTTCTACGCTACCAGGTGCCTTTTTTCATTTTATGTATATGCATGTACATGCTCCTGTGTGCATGTGGGGGTACTGTATTTATGTAAGCATTTACATCTGTGTGCACATGTGTGTTTGCATGCACTTGCTTATGTACGTCATTCTCATTCTCAGTGTTTGAGACATGGTTTCAGTCTGAGCCTGGAACTCACTCTTTTTTGGCTAGGTTAGCTGACCAGTAAACTCTAGGGATTTTCCTGAACTCCTGTATCTGTCTCTCCAGCACTGGGAATGAAGGCATCTACTACCATGCCTAACTTTTTACATGAGTCCTGGGAAGCTGAATTTTGGTCCTCCTGCTTCTACAGCAAGCAATTGCTAACTGTTCCATCTCCCCAGCCTCCTCCATTATGCATTTTTATTCTTTCATCTTTAAACTTGGAATTAAAATGTTCCTTTAGTACTTGATACTTTAGGTTTTTTTCATGCCAGCAACCTCCTAGGGGAGTTTCAATCGTTCTTAATGTTGGCTATAGGTTTGGTACACTACACAATATATCCCCTTTAATGGCTCCTAAATAATTAATTAAATGCTAATATTGCTTTTCTTCTTAACAATTGGTTTTAAGTGCTAAATCAATCACAGATTAATTGAAATGTCCTCACTATTTTCTCTTTTCTCTCCATAAATTAGCTTTTACTTTCATTTTCTTTCATGGACCTTTTCCCCCTTCTCTTCAGGCATTCTCAGAGGGCATCTAACATTCTTTGCCTCTGTAGTTTTGAAGTGTGCAATTTGGAAAGAAGGTGAGTCTGGAGGGAATTAAATTAACTAGAAGCTCTATGATTTTTGATTAAATTGCCTCCTTTAAAGATATTATAGAACATTCCAGGTATTCATTTTTAAATTTTCTGCCCAAAATAAAAAATAAAATAGAATGGGGTTGGAAAAGGCATTAAAGTTCAAAAAACTCTGATTTCCTTACTGTATTACTTTTAAGGTCAGTGCTCAAAATACCTTTTTCATGGGTTTAGTCCAAAGCTCCAAACATTAAAATGACTTTTATTGAATTTAATTTGGGGAGAAGAAGAGACAGCCAAGGGAGAGTGTCAGACAACCATGAAATGAAGCGATGTCAGCGTTGTAAGGCATGGATGAGCAGTCTCTGAAACAAGGGGTGATTGAGAATTTAGACTGTGGTCAAGAAACAGCAGAAACACTCCGACAGAACAAAGAGCATTGTACTGTGAAGCAAACTCTAAGACAAGTAAGACCAAGTCAATGTTGAACAGTTAAGTATGAAAACATATAAGAATCCTTATGGCTGGCAATGGGTCACATTGATATGCCACACTTTTGATTTACACACAGGTCTGGTACAAATAATTTTGTAATTAAAAAAAATGAGAATAATCTTTTGATATAGTCAACATGTCTCAGACCTAGGATGGAGTCATCTCCTTGTCTTGACTGAAGGCTCTGCCACATCAAGTATTTCAAATGAAGATGCAGAAGCAAAAATCAGGAAAATGGTGGATCCTGAACCTCTCTGGAGTATTGTATATGAGTTGACATTATCATTTCTTCTTGGCACTTTTATTTTCTTCATAGGCCTCATCAAGCAGAAAAGGAACAAAACCAAAAGCTCCAACAACATTTGCATCTTAGAAAATGCGACTGCTTGTTCCAAAAACCAAACCTCATCCTGTTATCCTCTCTTCTTAAAATTGATGAGTAGATTCCAAATACAAGCCCATCAAAATTCTATGAATGGTCTGCTTGTTGTAAAAGGAACTTTATATCCTAGTAAGATGTGATTTCCATTATTTTATTTTTACATTTTTCTTGAGTAGTTTGTAAAACAATTTTGGAATTACTTAATAAACAAGTGTTCTACTATAATAATCCTGTTCCTTTTACCATTTTTATAATTTGTTCTTTGATTTCTCTTATTTTTAATTCTGGGTTGGTCTTAAGTATTAAGAGACCAAGAAAAGCCTTACCCCACCTGGTCATTCTCTTGTCCCATCATTATGACACCATCACACAAGTGTCTTTTTTTTTTTTAATTGAGAAAAGGAAAAAAAAAAGTTTCCGCCTCCTCCCAGGCTCCCATTTCCCTCCCCCTCTCCCCACTCTCCTCCCCCTCCTCCC
>NW_026067944.1:26091948-26153420 GCF_014885135.2 Alexandromys fortis
GAACTTGGTGAAACAGGAAGATTGGGATAAAGGAAGGTTGGATAGGGGAGCAGGGAAGCACATATCTTAGTTAAGGGAGCCACCTTAGGGTTGGGAAGAGACTTGAACCTAGAGTGGCTCCCAGGAGCCCAAGGCGATGTCCCCAGTTAGTCCCTTGGGAAGCTGAGGATAGGGAACCTGAAACAAGTGTCTTTATATATCTCTCTTTCTCTCTAGATGATAAGGAGTTTTAGGGAGATATCTTGTAGTCTGACTTATTTTTGTTCTCCTTTCCCAGAAAAATAGCTATTATTGAAATATGATTACTAAAGTTTGGTTGAGCTAAATGCCAAAGGAATTGGGATAACTCTTGTATGAAGCCATGTTGTGTCCTGTGAATGTTCATATGCTGAAACCCAATCACCCATGTAACAACAGCAGAAGATGAGACCACTGACAGTAGACTGAACTAAGAGAGAGGAGCCTCTCCGTGGATAGGATTAGTGCATTAGAAAGGAGGGCCCGGGAAACTGCTTGGTCTTGTCCATGCGACAACATAAGTACAAAGTATTACTCATGGGAATAGACTCTCAAAGTAATTGTATCTGATGAGTCTGATATTGAATATCCCAGTTTTGATTTTTGGATTCTGAGAAATAAATGTGAATTAATTTTAAGCCACATGCTTATGATATTTTGTTATATCCAGCCTAACAGGTCTATGAGAGAGAAAAAAAAGGAAATAATGGCAGTAAATAGAATGACTGACATAGGCAGAGTACAGTCACTACAACACCTTATAAAGGTGGCAATGACCACTTTTCTATGAAAGGAATAAATCAGAACATTCAGAAGAGGCAAACTCCCTATAAAACCTATACCATGCTTCTGACTATTGACTCTGAAACCCCATCAGAGGAACTTCTTATTTTTTCATGCTATATGTAAGGATGCTTTTACGTAAAAAATATTGTTCTTCATTTTTTTAAATTCTTCTTCAGGGAGTGGTAGAATCCCATTCACATAATAGGCATTTTATTGCCCTGTATGTGATAAACATTTCATTGTATTAATAGCCTGGAAAGAAGACTTATAAAAGTATTAAAATTAAAAATCAAATGGTACGACATCTATAATCTATTCTTCCTACATACTGGTCATAATATTTTTACAACATGTAAAGAATTTGACACTATAAATGATAAGACTTACTTGGCATTCCCTTTTATCTGTCAGAAGAATTAAATGTTCTTCAACAGAAGTCCATAGCATATCTTGTGGGTATCCATACCAATGATTTCAAATATTTAAAACTGTGAATATTTTATAACAAGTGGGAAAAGCTAACTCATTAGACATAGAATCTAAATTTTTTGATTGTAGCAGTGTATTTTAAAATAAAGGTGAGGTTAGATTTTTATAAATGTCTGAACAAAATTTGTTGTGGAAGTCTGTATGTAATAGAATACAATTGTGGTCTACCAAGTATAGTTTGGAAACCTAAAATTCGGTCATTATCTAAGAAATGACGAGAAACACAAATCTTCATTTCTAGACTTGCAAGCTAGATATTACTTATGAGTCTTAGAAGTCTGTGCTTGAGCAACTCACCCGTGTGATGCAGGACACTTATGACCTCAACAAAAAAAAAAAGAAAAAAAAAACTTTTGGGAACACTGTGAGGAAACTAGTATAAGCCAGGGGTAGGGATGACATCCTAGCACTCAAGAACCACAAGATTATTTTCCCTTTGGCATCATTTCACTACTGTACATTTTCCAAGTGAGTAGGCAGGCACCCTTAAGATTCATACCCAAATGAAGTTCCATGACTAGATCTGACATCTGGACAACATCTGCAACCTCAAATCTATAGAAAGAAACCAAGGAATGACTTTTGATGCATTTGAGATTAAAACCCTACTGGATATTTACAGCTGTGTTCTTTTACCCTTTCTCCTCTTCTTAGAACCAGCTTGTTCTGTTCCATTGTTTTCTTCCTGTCACTCTTTCATTCTCTCTGTTGTTTTCCTTCCAGTAAAGAAGTTGAGTCAGTTATTAAGGCACTTGGGAGAATGGTACCCAAATGAGAGCTCATCTACTTGAATTCTCAGTATTTGTCTGCTTCCACAGAAACTGTGATTTCAATGTTAGCTCTCAGTCTTGAAGTATTGCTTGCTTTACTTTTAAGCACTTCCATTAGAGAAGTCCATGGCGAAAGACACTCAAAAAACACTATAGCATTAAATGGTTAGTTTTATTTGAGTAGACAGTTTGGGGGAATAATATCTTTCTTTTCCACTCAAATGCCCACGGAATAAAACTAGTTCCTTTGAATAAAATCCAGTAAACAATAGTGATCTCTCCTTTACAGACAAAAGTAAAAGAACAACAATAAAATAAGAGGGTACTTTTGATACATGCGATTATTCTCAGACCAATCACACATGGTAAAAAAAATGAAAAGTTATAGCTCCAATTTCTGATTTTTCTAGGAAGTTATAAAAATGTATATGTGGCTCAGGTCATCTCATAAAGAAAAATAATATGCAGCATATAAAATGCTGATATTTAACAGTGTTATAATATCCGAGCTACCCCTTAT
Organism: Alexandromys fortis; assembly: GCF_014885135.2. Taxonomy (NCBI): domain Eukaryota; kingdom Metazoa; phylum Chordata; class Mammalia; order Rodentia; family Cricetidae; genus Alexandromys; species Alexandromys fortis. Next base: position 26,094,532 of record NW_026067944.1, read on the forward strand.
TTCTAGTTGCAAATTTTTTTCATTAGTGTCCCTCTTAATAATAGTAGCACCATTATGAATACACACATGTGATTAAGAATCCACTGTGTGCATTAGCTACAGAGGATAATTTTCCCTCTGGGATTTAATTGTTGCTTTTGAAGAAGGAGAGAAGTGAAATCACTATGAAAAGGTGAGAGATTCATGCATTTCTGCCCCTTGGGTCTCGTTATTTGCATGAAGATTTTATTTTGTGCAAGGAAGGAAGGGCACAGTTATAATGGATACAAAGTCTATGTACAAATGCAACTAAGTTCTCTGTCACCGGATCAGTTACCAGTTTGGGAAAGGGCAAAATTTCTCCTTTTAGGGGGATATCACAGCTTGTTTATTGTTCTAGATAGACTCAGAGATTCTCTAAGGGAAGCTTGTCTCTTTAGCAACTCAGGTGGCCCCTGGTTTTATAACCCATAGAAAGATATAGAGAGGTAGATAGCTACCTAAACATCAGACCATTTTTGTTTTATTATTTTTAACTCTGCTTATTTATTGACATAGAATATCCATTGCCTACTCTTAGACTAGAGTGGTATTCCTAAACTAAGCAAACCACTGGAGAATTAAGCATCCGACAATCCCTTTCTAAGGAAGACATGCTAGGTTTATTTTTTGGGGGGGGAGGTGGGGGCTCTAATTGATATACCCATCAGTCCTGAAAACATTTCTTTCATCACATCCCAAAGTGATTTGTAAATGAATATCAGCTCATCAGGAAGAGAGATTGGATAAGTGGGAGATTCAAAGGAAGCAGGTTCCTTCCTCTATGCAGAGGAACAATCTGGCTTAAATTTCAAATCATTACAGTTTATGGTGGTTTTCAAAGAAGGAAAGAAATGCCATGAACTAATTGACTGAAGAATCACGGGGAGGACGAGAGGACAAGAAAGGGAATTTGGGAAGGAGCCTTTCACAGGAGTCATAAAGTGAGTGTCCACCTTGGACTCTTTCTGGAGTCAGTACTGAACCACTGCCCCAGCACAGTAATAACTTGGGATAAAATAAAGCATCCTCTAAGGAGGCATTTAGCGGTGAGCTAAGGCTGAGAGCCTTCAAGGACATTTATCTCCATAGTAGCAACGCTTGACTCTTTGTGGTTTCCACAAATCTCTGTAAAAGGCATTGATCGCCACTGTCAGAATGATTAGAGAAAGCACCGATGCATAGCATGTTTATGATTTTATAAAGAAAAAAAACTCACATATTTATCATATACCATGAGGAGTTTTCATTCTCCTGGAAAGGATAAATTGTCCATTTTAAAATGAAGCCTTCTCTTTTTGGTCCTGCGCTATTGTTTAGAATGGTTTCTAAAGGCCAAGAACCTGGTACCAACCTGTAAATTTGGTCATTTCTCCCTATACCTTTGTCATCCTTACCCATCCATCTTTTAAGACTGAAATTTGTGCTACTCAAATGCATTTTCCATCTTACAAGTGGTTTTCTTTTCACAGGAGTTAACCCACAAAATTCTTTAACTTCTTCAGGGATACTCTAAGTGATGAATGTCAGCAGAATAGCCATCAGTAGTCATTCCCAAGCATCTGAGCACTTTTTAGTTATTTGAGATTGTTAATCTCATTTGAGGAGATGGATGTGGAATATAGATTGTGAACCAAAGCCTGTGACCTTTGGAAAGATTCAGAATGCTCTATGATAGAAAAGTGTTAAAATCCATAAGAAAGTTACTAATAGTAACAACACTTATGTCAGGGTTTCTCATCCTCCCTCTATTGACACTATCAGGTATACATGTGATTCTTGATATGAGAGAATTCTGTTGCGTTGAACTCATTTTGCAGGACCTGTAGTAGATTTTTACAGTTCATTTGAAAAGTACTACTCTAGAGTAGAATGATAACTGCTGTCACGTTTTTGAAAGGACTCATCAAAGAAAATTCATTTGACCTTGGTTTCCAAAATGAAGAGTAATCAAGGCTAGAAATATAGGTGGGGTCACAGTTTGTGACACTGCTCCTTTCCTGGAAGTAATTTTTAAACATAGCACAGTTAGAAGCAGACGGATAGTTAGCATGGCTTTTGAAGCAGGACAAAAATAGATTCAAATCCTAGATTTCAATTTTGGCAGTTAAGGGACCTTAGCCAGATAACCTAATACTGCTCCTTTTGATCGCGATTAAACGTGCATGGGAATAGGACACTGAAATTATTGTGTGTAAAAAGGATTATATCCAAAACTTTAAGGTAAAAAATTATAAATAGGAACAAAACCTCATTTTTTTAAAAAAAAAAGTAAGTATAGAAACAAAGGAAGTTGTTGAAAAACAAACATTTCTAATTGGTGGATTGGGTTAGCATACATAAAACATGGCATCTCAGCCTCTGAATTTTGTTAGATTATGCTGTTATTTACTAGGAAATAAAACATGTATAAATGATTTAACCTTTATATTCAATAGAAAGAATCAATAATATTTCTAATGAAGACAGCCATACTCACAAATAAAATTTCTTAATTATCAGAAATGTTTAGAATTTAAACTCAAAGTATGTACATATGTGTATACATGTTCACAGGAAGGTGTGATAAGCAACTGTCAATCTTGATGGGAATCAGAGTTGGAAGTTGTTGCCGAAGCAACTGTTAAATATGAAATAACAAATCTCGACTTGTCTCATTGAACCATGTGTGACCATTTTCAGTGCCATCAAATGTTGTATGTACAAATGAGATCTTAGGTCTGAGGTCTTATTAGGCAGAGAAACTTTATTGCATCTGCCTCCGGGTATGGATTTGACCATGCCTCTTAGGGGAAGGGTATAACTTGGAATTGGAATATTGAGTGCAGTATATAAATACAGGCTGATTATAGAGATCTAGCTTTGAACATTTTTCCTATAAACTTTAGTTAGCCATTCAGATCATTTTGTTAGCACTGCCTTGATTTGGGTAATTGTAGAGATTAAAACCCATGGTTTCCAGGATTGAAACTACTTCTGCTTCTGCAATTTCAGTGTATTCAAGTCTTGAAATAAATGGTCATTTTAGAGCTAAATTAAGGCAAATTTATATAAGGCTTAAAACCGATGGCAGCCAGTTCTTATAGGACAGCCTCTCTTCTGAGCAGTGGATGTTTTATTCTAGTGAGGGAAGATTTCGTGACACAATCAGTTACACGTGAGCCTCTTTCCAAGGCTCACTACTCCATGACACTGCTGATTCAAGTGTTCCATTAATGCCAACCCATTCAATTCCAGCAAGGAACTCTTTCTGATAGGTTGCAGCTACAGCCACGGCTACTTAGCCATCTCTGGGAGAGGCCTGCCTGAGGAAAAAGGTGATAAATGTCACACTGAGAGATTAATTGCATATGTTCCCTGTGACATGACATCCCATAGGACTTAGGAATATGTTTGTGGTTTTAGAAAGCATACTGTAAATATCAGATTCAGCTTTGGCTGTGACCCTGCCAAACACGGGGCTGATGTCATTTGTCATATTCAGACATTGCCTTTTAAAAAACATCCTTGTACAAGCTGATGCCAAGGTGTGACGTGTTTGATAGCTCTGAGGAAATTGTTCTCCTTATAGGAGGGGAGGGATAGGTAGGAAAAGGAAGGCAAGGTATTAAACCCCAGGATAGGGCACAAGCATGTCACTCAGGGGAATGAGTAAATAATGTTCTTGCTTCTTGATTAATGAATGTTAGCAGACAGATTTTCTTATGTCTTCCAAATCTCTTCTACTAGTGACTTTTTAATGGGAAATCTATCATGGAAGATAACCAGAAGTTTCCAGGGAAAAGGTTCATGCTCACAATGCTTAACTACAGTGAGATATGTTGGGAGTTGGTACTGGGTGAGTGGTAGGGGCCAGAAAGCATAGTGAGCAGCACTCACTACTGCCCAGTTATACACATTCCAACAGTCCCGTAGACTCCTTCATCCTTCAGTGGGCTTCAGATTAGAGTTAAAATTCTGTATTTGTGTTACTTATGCTTCTTATATCTGTTCCTCAAGTAATCTATTTTGCTTTAAATCCCTGCATCCCTCTCTGCAAAGCCAAAATGATTAGCTTCTTTTTTTTTTCTTAAATGGAATTCTTCCCTCTATTTAGACCTGTGAATATCTCACACTTCTCAGATTGAATGGAACATATTTTCTCTGTCAGCAGACAGATGTTCAGAGCATGAGAGCTCACCTGAAAGAGGTAGGATGTCTCTCCATCCATCTGCCGCGAAAATGACCGGCTGGCAACAACCATCCATTAAATAATTTATTTCATTTTGGAAAATACTTATTCAACCTGAGATCTAGAGGGCTTAATTCTATTATTGTTTTCAACTGGAATTCCTTCTCTAGTCAAATACAATGTGCAGCATCTCTAGGCTGCAAGTTTACGTCCTTGATATTGCAGGGAATTTGTGATGTGAAACAACCAAGGTGCCTCTGAGAAGAAGAATCCTTAATCTTTCTCATTTAAACTCCAGTGAGTGTAACATGAGTGGACATTGAACATGGAGACCATGGATATAAATAAATTATGTTACTGCTCTGAAGGTGTTAGGCAAATGAGAGTAAATGAGAGAAACTCCCATCAGAGACAAACATGGACGATCATGATTCAGGAACCTGAATTCAGGCTGCCTTGGATGGCATTTGCCATTGTGGGAAATAAGCAATTAGCATTTTATAATTACAGAATAAAAGAAAGTAATAAACCTACACATTTCATAAACATATTTCTGGGAACATCTGGTAGGCAGGCTACAACAATACACAGAAATCTCCTTTATAGGTTTTCTATGTTGTCTGCTAACCATATTGGCTTTTTGATTGGTGCGAGATAATTGTCTACTAAGTTAAATTCCAAAGAATTCATCCAATAGTCAAAAGGATGTTAGGTCAGCTAAAGGAGTGAGTGACAAATGTCATTTCAAATGACTTAAGGTAGTCATAGGCAATTTGTGATTTCAATTCGTAACATTCTAATATTTTACAACCTCGCCAGTCCAATGTTAGCCTAGCAGTCTTTAACATTGCTGTGACCTTCTTTGGGAAGAAGGTTCAGAACAAGTTTGTTGAGATCTCAAAGACAAAGACTGGGGAATGTGCCTCACCCTCTCTTCCTTGTCTCCATTCTACATTCCCTTTTCCAGCCCCATAGTCCTCCTATCTCTTTACTTTCAGTCTCTGATTTCCCATCAGCCTAGATTTTGTTTTAAAGTATATTTTTAGGTGGCAATTGTCCTGTCATTGAGAAGAGACCAACCTATACGTCATAGGCCTGCTATGATGAACATGTTTGCTTCATTGTGATTGCCTTCATCTTGATTAAACTGCAGTTTTCCTTTCTATTAAATTGCGTACTGAGTTAGATATTCTCCAGAATTCTTTCTTGATTGTTTGCTGTATATCAGATATTAAGCTGAGAAAAAAATGGCTCATAAAGTTCTTACAAATAATTACAAGGCTATGTAGTAAGTGTTATGAAGGGAATATTTTCAGGTACCAGGAGACCCCATTAGGAGAAATTGCTTTTTAGCAGGGAGGGGTAAAGATTGGAGCATACACTAAGGAATAGTTATATTTGTGATAAAACTTGATTGGTTATTAGTTGAGCAGAGCCCTCTCATCCAGACATGTATAGATATATACAAACATGAAAGAACCTTGGACTATGGTATTGAATGGAATAGCGATTTAATTTGATAAAACTTAAACAGAAGACTAGAGTAGGGCAACTGGAAGAGAAATCAGATACTCTTGCTAAAATTAACTTATTAAAATTTAACATCAGCAGAACTGGGTCATTTACATTCAAAAGAGGAAGAATTTGAAGTATGGAAATTTCTATAGACAATTGTTTTATCCCAGGCAAAAACAAACAAACAAAAAACAAACAAACAAGACCTCCCTTGAAATTATAATGTAACATGGAAAAACAGAGATATGTAGATAATAATATGAAAGAACTTTTGGCACTTAACACTGTCTCAGAAGATTAGAAAACAACTTTTGGCTGAGAACTTGTTGAACCGAGATATGATAAATGATGGCCTGAAAGATAAGTTAAAAAAAATAAGCATAGGAATTACTTCTGGAATAAATAGTTCAGAATTGTGATTTGGGTATCTAGAAATAGAGGAGAGGACAGGGTTGATAGTGAGTTCAGTTGGTGGTTTAAAAATGAAACATATCAGGTGGAAAATGGTGATTAAAAATATAGACATGATCACATAATGTTGGCATTATCAATGACGATTGATAAGAAGTCATGATTTCCTTGGTGACAAAAGGCCATTCAAAGGTTTCAGCCTAAAACAAGAGAAGAACTGCTCTACTGAATGGCTGGTACCCACAATGACTATGTGTCAAGCCGCAGGAAGAATACACATAATTCTTCTAGCAGTGTGGAGAATGGATTTTGAGTTACGCAGGTGTAGAAAGAGAAGCATGAACAAAAGAAGAGTCTTCAGATTTTTCCATGAGAAAAATCATGAAAATGTAAAACATGGTAGAAATAATGTGGATAGAATCTAGACACAGTTACTAATGCAAATTAAATGTTTGACTCTTTCTTCAGAGGAAAGCTGTCTTGGCTTAGGTTTTTTAGAAGCATACCCTGAGATGAGAATTCAAGTGGTAGCAGTTTAATTTGGAAAGGATGAAAATGCCACCAGGAAAATAAGGAAATAAAGCAAGGAAGATATTTCAGTGAATAAAGGGCATATTTTTATGCAAATTACCACTGTGGGCAACTGGCACTTAATCCTGCTGAGAAACTTTAGAAGACAGTAGAGAACATATGCTTTATAACTATGTTAACAGACACATAAAAATGCATTCCACCCAAGGAGAATGGATGTAGGATATTTATAAACCAGTTCACATCAGCCACTGGTCAATGCAGGGGCTATTTATCATTTGGTCCTCCTACTTGCTCTACATTGAGATGCAGTTACCACTGACAGCAGTTAGACTATCACATATGGAGATGGTAAGACCATAGAAATGAAAACAGGACAACCATATATTCTCAGAAAATGGACCACCCCAGGACTTGTGCCAGATGATGATTTCATTGGTAGAGACAATAAAAGGCTAAAGAGTTTTAAAAGAGAAACAGAATTTATTTCTGGGCATGTTGGATTTGAGAACTCAATAATATATTATGAGTTTAAACCTCAACGAAGAGTCCTGGATATGCAATTTAGATTTGGAAGTCAGCAACATCATAAACATAATATTCGTGCAGACAAATGAGATCCCTTGTGTAGACTGTATAGTGAGAATGGTAAACTAAAGGGAAAACTCTTAAGATTGCCACCATCTCAGGGCAGTACCAAGAAGAGACCCTAAGAGACCAAACAAAATTAAGTCAGTAATGTTGGATGTAGTCAACGGTTATAAAGGGCTAATAAGGTATGTCTAGTTCTCAATTATCTACTCTCTAGTGATCTGAGTGAGAGCAGTTTATAGAATAGACATATGTGGCAGTAGGCTAAGTAGAAAGCTAACCACTACTGTTCTATGGCTGAGATGAATATGAGATGTCAGTATTGAGAGGGGGTAATTCAAAACAGTGCTAATAGCTCACTCATAGACCAGAGGCAGGACGAACCAGTAGACTTTAAACAAAGGAAGCAACGAGGAGAGGAGAACTACCATCAGGAGCAAAGTCCCAGAGAAGATCATTCAGATGGTTCAGGCAAAAGGAATTCCTATAAGGAATACATGTATCTTACTCTGGAACACTAAGAGAAAGGCGTAAAGAGAATAGTAGGTGAATTTAAGTTAGCAAAAGGTGGAAATAGAGTATATAAAAAGTAATGTCCCTTATAGTCCTAGAGACAGATGCTCTGGAGAGATTGTGTGGAGTGCAGGTCAGCAGGAGGTTGGAGGATGACTAAGGTTTGGAGCAATTATAGATATGAAAGAAGAAAGGTTTTTGATAAAAGAGATTCCTGGAAATCAACTGACATTTTGATTAAGTTTGTAATAGTGCATCTACCTGCTATTTCCCGGCAGTGTGCAGATACCTGAGAATAGGGGAGGTAGGGCTCTAGGGTTAGCCTTTGCTTTATATTGCAATTAAGATATATAAGGAAGGAGAGAAAAGGACTGGTACTTTGTAATTCTTGGTGTCACTTTAGTTATTATGGGATCTCTTTCAGGCATGCTCTATAATACTTCCTTTGCTTTCTTAATGTTCACATCTTCTTTAGGTGCTGATGTCTGTATTTCTTCACTTACAGTCATTTGTACCCATTTCTTTTCAGACCCCCACAAACATCTTTATACATCAGTGCTGTATTGTGGGAATGTATGCATGTGTGTGGCGAGGTGACCAAGTGCCACAGTGCACGTGTGGTTAGACGAGGATAGCTTGAGGGAATCAGCTCTGTATTTCTACTATGTGGGGGCTGGGATCAAAATCAGATCATAAGGCTTACCCACTGATACATCAGGCCATCTTACAATGAATTGGTCTCTTTCTCTTTTCAGTGTGGCCTTTAACTTTTCTCACCAAATATACTACCACTGGTTTTTCCTTGTTTCTATAAAAGTTCCTAGTCTGGTGACATTAGCAAGGATACATTGTAGAAGCAAACAGCTCTGAGAGCCCATTGTAAACCCAATGGAATTTTCATCTTGAGCTTATGCTACATGGCCATAGTGGGCTAGAGGTTAATAGAGAACTCAGGCCAATGGACAACTCAGGTGATAGACAGATATCTCACCATAGTTTCGCAAATTGCCACAATTACTATAGAAATGAGAAACCATCAGGTTAAGGGTTTTTCTTTACAAAGACCACCAATATTTCTTACAAATACCACCCAAGAACAACACACATTACCATTTTTGTATTTTGTTGAACAAATCACATCACCTGGTCCCAACTACCATCAACATAAGCCTGACAATATGACACTATCTTTAACCGAAAAGGAGAATTTTGCTTGTACAGTTCAATGTCTACTGAGTTTCCAGCTTCTGAAATGCAGTGGCTTTTTTTTTTTTTTTTTTGAGCCTTAATCTATTTGCCAGCTAATCTTGAATATGTGCAAGATTTGGATCTTAGCCTACTACTCTTTGATTCTTTCTTCAAATACTCTTTTTATTTCTCTTTAGGTGATTATTTTGAAACCAATGGCTCTTGCATTGACTCATACCTCACTTTCTCCGGCTATACCCTTATCTGTGTCTTGAAATACTTAGCTGGAAAGCATCATGAGGAAAGTCATAAATTCCTCTCATGGTTAAGATGTGCTAATTCCTTCTTGTTTTGGAGATACTGTTGTAGAATTTCAGTGTACATTGAAGGCAAAAAAAAAAATCTGTTACTTGCTTTTATAGCCATGGCTCAACACAGTGTGTTTTCCAAAAAGAAATCTTGCCGCTTACTTCATTTGTAAAAACCAAACCAAAAATGCATGTTTTTCTTCTCTAAAGGAAACACATCTTTTTCATCACAGTTACCCATGATTATCCATATTTAGTCACCAAAAATTCTAGAAGCTTTACCACACATACCAAAATGTAAGCTCTCTTGTTAATAGCACCTGGACAGGCTATAATTGACCTAAATTTTGATACTATATGCTTTTATAGGTTAAAATCGCCATTAAACAGAATCCCTCCAATGTCAGAGGCCAACTGGAAGTTCAAGGATCTGAGCTATGTCTGTGATTGACAGGCTAGAAATCAGGGTTCCCATGACCACATCTTCATGCTTACATTACTAGTGTGGCTCATAGACCAGACAGAATTACTTTGCTTTTAAATAGTATTAGATACTATTTCAAAGGTTATGGATGAATAATCAGATATAGGAGACGCATAGGGCCTGTGACAGGAGAAGCACAGAGCCCACACCCTATTTGGACTTGTCCTTCATAACCATCACCAAGTGGTCAACTAATCTAAATGTCTCCAAATAGTTTTTTCAGGTGATACAAATGTTTGTTATAAAGCATGGATGATTGTATGTTTGGCTATCTATGATCAACTCAACATTCCATTCATTACTGAGATATTCTAATATAATTTAGTGTTATATTTTTTCCTATTTAGAGTGAATAGCTTTCTTAGAAAAGCTTTAAAGAATTTATTTCTGATGAAATAATTTTTCATTTTATATATATGTATATATATTTTTTTTTCACTAAGTTCGGAATAAAATTTATACATTATGCTATTATTAGAGTATTACTGTAAATATGCAATCTATAAATATAGGGGAACTAAATAATTTTGTTTCCTTCAATGCACACAAATTTACAGTTGGCATAGATGCAAATAATAAAAGACAGGAAAGTTAGAGGGAAAGATATTTTATTGCATGTATGAAATACATATTTGTAGGAAAAGACTTGTTAAAAGAAAAGTCAAAGAAATAATAGAAGTCACAAAAGAAAGAAAAGAATAAATAAATAAATAAATAAATAAATGAAAGAGAAAAGAATAAAGGCTTAGAGACATAGGAAACTGTGAGAGTAAATGCGGGAGAAAGTTAAAGGCATATGTGGAATAACATTGCTGCTTTCTTTGTATAAGACAATGTGGAGAGGAAGGAAAGCAGTGCTTCTTTATTTGCTAAGAAAAATTGTGTTAAAGTAGCATGTATTCTGGTGACACCTTCTGGTTTCTCTAAATAAAAAAAAGTTCATAAAATAAGAATAAATCCAGGCTTGTGGAATGTCTCTGTAATATTATTACTTGAGTAGAGGCAGAAGACTCCACCTACCTGAGAGCTTGTTGCAAAACTCCAAAGAGAAAACAAAATACAGTGACACACATGAAATGGCTGCATAAATCAAGACTGAAACAATAGAAATTAGCATGTTAATGTGGAAGAAAGAAGATGTTGTGAGTTTCATCTCAAAAAAAAAAGTAGCAACTAATGAATACTAGGAGAAGAGGGAGGGGGCAGGGAATAGCCTCCTTATTGGTTGTGTAGTGCAGAGCGGTCAGTTTGGAAACTACATACACATAAACAAAGCAGAAGCATCAGGCTATATTTATCTATATGTCTGCACACATTCACACACACACACACACACGTGTAGGGAATAACAATAAAAGAAAGTCTTTTACCTTGAAAACGAGGGGGTATGGGAGAAGATTGAAAGAAAGTACCTGGGAAGGGCTAGAGAAAGGAAGTGGAGAGAGGAAAGTAATGTATTTCTAGTCCAATTCTGGACATACTTTTTAAAAAATGACTTCCCAAAAGTGGAGTAATATAATCCCATAAAGATATATATCTTTTCCCAGAATCTGTAATTTCTGTATCCACCCATAATACAAGTACTCTTTAGAATCATAGATTTCGTTTTTCTTTCCCTTTTTAAAATTGATTTTCATTGAGCTCTACAGTGTTCTCTGCTCCCTTCCCTGCTCCCTCCCCTTCTTTTGTCAGTGATGAAATTATTATATTTTAAGATGATATACAATTTCTGTATTTTTCTGCTCACTATTTTATTTTTAAGATTAATTCATGTTTTGTCATGTGTCATTGCTCTATAGTATTTCATCATGTAAGTGTTCTTTTATGCTCCTTCAACTGTGGATGTTTGTTTGAGTTATTGACAGTTATAAATTACAATGAGTAGATTTGCTATGAAAATTTTAATAAATGTATTTTGATTAAATCCTTTTTTCACTTGGTGTCATAAAAGGATGGAGATGGGCTGGGAGGAAGATCTTAGGAGGAAATCATAAGGAAAACTAAGGGGATTCAGGTCCATAATATCTCTGGAGACAAGCAAGCCCTAGGGGAATGGTGATAAGCTTGGAAGAGGGACAGAAGGGGTAGTGGCTGTAGACCTATGGGTACCCTAGGACGAGCTTAATGGATGAGGAGAAGCCAGAAACAAGTGGAACATCTAGCACCCTACCTTGTGTGGTAACTGTTATCCCTGGAGGAGAGTGTGTCGAAAGTCTATGTTGGTCACCAAGTGACCCGTACTCAGCCATGTTCATTGCTGCTTTATTCATCATAGTCAAATAATATTGGAGACAGCCAAAATATCCATCCACTGATGAATAGATAATGAAATGGTTTACATTTATACAATGGAATATTATTCAGCTGTTAAGAACAATGGAAGTTGCCAGGCAGTTATGACCCACTCGGGAGACTGAGGCAGGTGGATCTCTGATCTCTGTGAGGCCAGCCTAGTCTACAAGAGCTAGTTACAGGACACCTAGGGTTGTTACACAGAAAAATCCTGTCTCAAAAAACCAAAAAAAGAAAAGACAGGAAGGAAGGAAGGAAGGAAGGAAGGAAGGAAGGAAGGAAGGAAGGAAGGAAAGAAGGAAGGAAGAAAGAGAGAGAAAGAAAGAAAGAAACAATAGAAGTTGTAGGTAAATGAAGGGGACCTAGCAACGAACATCCTGAGTTTGGCAACCTGGAGCCAGAAAGACAAACATTGCATTCTTTCTCTTACACATAGACATTAACATTTAAACTTTGTTATGTGTGTTTCAATCTAAATAACAACAGATATTAGGAAGCTAGTGAGGGATTACAGGGGAGGAAATGGCTCTTACAAGGAAGGACAAATAGAAGACAGTGTTATCAAAAGATAAAGGGGAAATTAGAAGAAGAGAATTAAAGCAAGGGGAAAATGGTAGAAAAAGAGAAAAGGGAAATATGGGGAGGGACAACTAACACTAAAGGCTTGATGAAAAGCTAACTGCTATAGAAGTTTCCTAAAATATTTATGTATAGAAAAGGAATTTAAATGATGTCACCATGTAATAGGAGAAAGAGTAGCCCAAATATGCATCATGTGCCACAAAGTAAAACCTACAATATAAAATGTGTTTTATATTTTTGAGTTGTTGGCCAGAGGGTTCAGTCTTAGTTGTGTTTTCTATTTCTGTGATTAAACCATGACCAAGCAAAGCTTACTGAAGATAAGGAGTATTTGGCTTTCATGTCCTGGATCCTAGTTTATTGAGAAAGCCAAGTCATGAGTTCAAACAAGAACCTAGAGAGAGGAACCTGGAGGCAGAAATTGGAGCATATTCTATGGAGATGTGCTGCACACTGACTTGATCCCCTTGACTCCCTCAGACTTCTTTTTTATGCATCAAAGGACTATGTATCCATGGGTAATAGCACCATAATGATCTAGGACCTTCTACATCAATTATTAATCAAGAAAGTGCCTTAAAGAGTTGCCTACAGACCAATGTTATAAAACCATTTGTTCAGTTATTCTTTCCTCTTTCCAGATATATCTAGGTTTGTGTCAAGTTGGAAAACATTCCTGCCAGCACAGAATCATGTGGATTTCATCAGACACTAAAAACGCTTACCAATGCTGACCTCCACAACTATAGAGTTCAAAACCTTATGGCAGAAGTCACAAAATACTTATGGCATAGAAAAATGGGAAAATATAGCTGGTACTCAGTTGAAGTTTCACCACTACTGACTATAGATCATAGGGTTAGATATTGCTATATACTGTTAAATGAGAAGTAAAGTAATCACTGATTGTGCTCACCTACAAGCCTGGAAGCTATGATGATGATCTCCTTAAAAGATATGTTCATTGGTATAATAGTGACATGAATATTAGAGGAGTAACCACTAGGGTTTTTTTTCTTGTTTTAATTTAAAGACCACTTTTTGAGATGGAGCTCATAGTATAGTTGATAATGTTAATTATGCCAATAATCTGAGACTACATAGAATATGCACCTAGAAAACACGACCTTATATTAGACATCCTATTATATATCTTTTTTATATGAACACAGCTTAGATTCCTAATAATTTACTGCCTACCATAGATTAGAAAATCACTCAACCCTCCACCAAGAAGCTTCTTTGTGCAGTAGATGTAACACAGAGACCCACAACTGATCAACATGCAGGGTAACAAACTTTAAAGTGTTCACTCTGAATGGTCGTATTTATCACATCCCTCCCAAAGTTCAGGGATCTTTGTTAGAGTGGAGGGAAAAGATAGTAAGAGCCAGAGGTAGTGAGAAACTTAAAAAAAAAAAAACAACATCATTTTTTCCAGACAGAAAGGTGCAGGTCTACATAGGAGCTCCCAGAGTCAGTGACAGAATGCACAAGGCCTACAAAGGCTCAAGCTGGACAAAAATGTCCCAGCACAAATGAGGGCAAATACACACAAGTCCCAGAAAGAGGAAGTAGCTATTCATAAAACATAATTGCTAGAAGAGGAAAAATCAGTTCTCATCAGTAGAGCGATACTGATTTTATGAGCCACACACCAAGACAGTCCCCAGGACTTGCATTAGAAGCTCTGTTAAAGAAAGTTTCCAGCTCCCTGGCATGCACTTGTAATCCCAGTACTGAGCAAGTTCAAATGAGATCCCTGAAGCTTGCAGACAAGGCAGCTTATTCTACCTGGTTATCTTCTAGCAAAGGATAGACTCTGTCTTAAAGGAGGTATGTAGTGTTTCTAAAGTTTATTACCAAAGTTGTCCTTTGATTTTCACACATGTGAGCACACACCTATTGTATATATATTTTACGTGGATGTAAAAACAGTAAATGGCACTTAATAATCCTCTATAATAGTGAGGCAGACAGCGAGAACATGGCAAGTAGTCTCCATCCATCTAAGTTTCACTCTGTAGTTTATCTTGTTTATACTCCACTGTCAATCATGATCAATAAGATAGTGTTTGGTTGTGGGTACACATGAATGGCAACAGAAAAGAGAGAGAGAAAAAGAGAGAGTTTAAGAGAACATATTCATATAACTTTTCTTGCAGTATTGCTATAATTCCTTTATTATGTTATTACTATTGAATTGCATTGTTAATGTTCTCCTATGTCTTATTTATACATTAAACAATTATATGCAGGTATGCAGAAGAAAAACACCATCTATAAAGTTAATATTATTCACAGTTAGGGCATTTGGGATGCATTCCATATTAATTAAAGAGAACTGAATTTAGCATCCTTAAGATCCACAAAAGCTTCCTCCTGGAGAAGAAATGGGAAATTGGAATCAGGCTACTGCTTGAGAGTTGGGTGTTCAGAGACAGAAGGCAGAGGTGGTGACTCAGTGAGAGAAGAGACTAGAGATGCAGTGGTCAGCTTGGCTGGGAACAGAGTTACTCATTTATAGCTGCTACACATAGAGGAAATTAAAGGTAAAAGTCCCCCACAGGCAGAATTACAAAGGCAGAAAATATTGCTTGTTTTAAAGACAGAAACTTGAAAAGGAAAAAGGAAACCTTAGAAACATTTCTATAAAAGCCCTAAAACCAGAAAGCATAAATCACTGAACAATGCTCACCTAGATGGAATGGAAACTATTGTTTAAGTGTATTACAAGGAAGAGAGAAATGTATGACCCGGAGGAACTGGGAAAGAAAATGGAAACTGCCCAACAGTGAATGAAAATAAGGAGATCAGTCATTAGCCTGTAAAGTAAAGACAACTCAAACTGGGGACTGGGGAGGCAGAGAGAGGCAGGGAAGGCAGCGATTCTGTGCCACCCAGAGCAGGGCAAACCTTGGCTTAGGTGACTGATGACAATGGGCAACTACCTGGGGCCTTGCATTATGTGTATGCTAATTCTGCTTAAACCTGTCAGGAGGAACTCTTCTTCCATTTGGAAACATTTCAAAAGCCCCAAGGCCACTGTAGGAGAAGGCATTATACCTTCGGAGTGAAGATTAGGGATGGAGAACAGCTAGGAGGCGGGGTGTTGTAAATAGAGCCTCATTAGCAGAGGCAGGCTTGGTGCCTGATTAATTATGGAGCACTTGATAACATCCTGAAGTCATGAAAATCAGGAGGAAAGGTACAGATAATTGAATGGAATTGAAGAACTGGCAATGTTGAGAGCAACATTAACATATTTTTGTTGTTGTTGTTGTTGTTCTTGTTGTCACCTGCCCTTGTCACAACTGACTCTGGACTTCAACAGCTGCATGCTTTGGTAGGAGAGAGGAAGTGAAGGGAAGGAGAATGGCAAGGGGGAACCATGGTCCTAAATAGAAGCCTAGTGTTTATGGAATGTGCCTCTCCTCCTGTCACTCCAGTATTCCACGTCATTATCTCCTTCCTTTAAGAAGCAGGACAGCATCCACTTCCCATAGAAGACACTGGGTCTTCTATGTACCACCGTGGATTTGAAACACTGAATCTTGGCATGTCATTTTGGTTTTTATTTAGAAAGCTAATACAGGACACAACTGTCCTGTTGAAGCTCTCGCCAAGGTCTCTCGTTTGCCTACCTTCTAGTATGAGACAAATCAAGTTGATGTTTCAGACACTGCAAACAAAACAAACAAAAACTGTCAATGTGTAATGTTTGAACAGTTTTTTTGTTTTATTTATTTATTTATTTATTTTGTTTGTTTGTTTGCTTGTTTGTTTGGGGAGATATGGCACTAGGCACACACTATTAAAATGAGTTTAGTCTAGGGAGATGGCTCACTGAGTAAAGTGCTTAACACATCAGTGAGGACCTGAGTTTGGATGCCTAGAATCCATGGGAAGGTGAAAGCATTCCTGAACATCCATAATCTCTGTTCTCCCCAGGAAGATTAAAGGAAGAGATAGAATCCCTGAAAACTTGTATACCAGTCATCTTGAAACCCGCAGAGTTGAATAAAAGGCCAAGGTAGAAAGTGAGGACTGACCACTAAGGCTTGCAATGATCCCTGCTTGTCTGCCTAACTTATCACAAGTCACACACACACACTCACACGCACCACTCCAAACACAATAAAAGTGTTATTACTTTTCATTTTTAAATGTTTTATTTTCTATTTAGCTATCTGCACATTTGGGGGATTTCTGTCATTATTTATTAATACACCAGTTGTAATATGTTGCTGAAAATGTCAGAGCAAGAGCACTTTCCTATTAGTATAGGAAAAAAATTGATAACACAAGGCAAGGAGCAATAGCTTTTTCCCCCTCTTCCCCTAGAGAAGGTCCACAGAAGACCTGTGCTTCTGGCCAACAGCTGAGCATGGAGGTGGGGCTGCTGGACTTTCTGGGTCAGTAGGATGTTGTTGGACACACTCAGTTCTTACTGTGTGGAGAGGGACGGCTGAGCAAAGAGTTACAGGGGTCACAGAAACAGCAGCAGCTGCTGCTCCTAGCTTTCTGGTGCAGATAATAAAATAGCACGGAGAGAATTTCAGGAGATAGAATCGTTCTATAGAAAAATGTTGCCACTTGGAATCCTGCCAAGCTTTCTCTATCACAAGTGCTTTCTACTTGTCTTTTTTTCTTTTTTTCCCCCCTTGTTTTTCTTGTTGAAGAAAGTGAAGGACCAGTTTGGATTGAATAAAAATTGACATAAATGCTCATTAAAACACAAGCTTAGTAGTCTCCTCTTAGATTTATTTACAGCAAAATCAAAATGAAACTCTCATTAAAGAGTGGTCCCAGGGAATGGGGAAAGTCAGAACCTGGACTCTATCAGCTGCAGCCAGGCACACAGCAAAACGGACTATCGGTTGGGAGAGGATTTATTTTCTTTTCAGCTTTTTTTCCACTCTCTCAATTAGTATTTTTAGCATACTAATTCCAGTTCCCCCCCTCTCCCCTCCTGCTCCCCACTTCCTCTAACCCTATATCCCCCATCTACTCCTCAGAAGGGTAAGCCCTCGCATGTGGAGTCAAGGAATTCTGTCACATCACCACGTTGAGGCAGGACCAAGGCCTTCTCCTTACGTCTAGGCTGAGCAAGGTTTCTCTTCATAGGGCAAGGGAATAATTGTATTTTCATTTGTTTTTTTTAAATAAATATTAATAAAAAAAAAAATTTTTAAAAAAAACCATACCAAACATTAAACAACAAATTAAACCAACCCAAAAAAACCCAAAAAACCAAATTAAAAAAGAAAAAATTTAATTTTAAAATTACCAAAAAAAAAAAAAAAAAAATAAGTCTCTCTTAGGGTCCTCATTGTTGTCTAAGTTCTCTGGGATTGTGATTTGTGGGCTGGTTTTCTTTGCTTTATGTTTCAAAACCACTTATGAGTAAGTACATGTGATAATTGTCTTTCTGGGTCTAGGCTACGTTACTCAAAATGATGTTTTCTATCTCCATCCTTTTTCCTGCAAAATTCAAGATGTCATTTTTGTTCTGCTGTATAGTACTCCATTGTGTAAATGTACCACATTTTCCTTATCCATTCTTCGATCGAGGGACATTTAGGTTGTTTCCAGGTTCTGGCTACTACAAACGATGCCCAAATGCATAAATTACAAGTTACATACAGAGACCATTGATATCAGGAAAGAAATCTCCTCTGCTTTATTATTTCTCTAAATATTGTCAAGAAATCTAGTAGAACATATTAAAATCTGGACCATGGCTGCTCAACATTATTTTCCCTTAGATAACTTCTTCTTCAATTTACTACAGACTCAAAGAAAATCTCTCTACCATTATACCTCAAATAATTATTAGTAGCAATAAACTGAGTTTTTTCCAAGTCCCTCTGTGATGCTCAGGGTAGTCTTAACGTAAGCTTTTCATGTTTTCATATAGCTTCATGGGCAAAAGTCCACGGATGGACATTGCTGTGAGAAAAATGCAGTCGGCACTGATTTATTTTTTATGAGATTCTAGAGACTTCATGTCAAAATATCACTTTCATTGCCAAGCAACATATACTGTTACAGATGTAAAAAGCTTTGTGCATGTTTTGAATATTAACGGACTTAATAAGTTCTTTTAAGACATTTGGTGGTTTGGGAGATTTGATGTGCCTCTTTAGTCTAAGAATAATTGAAATTGTTGAAGTTGACACCTCTGAGCCACAATTCATGACCATGTTTTATTAAGTAAACAGCTAAAAGGGGTGGGGGCAAACCATCAGACTTCCAAACAGTTTTTCAGCCAGCTGCGAAGCATCCAGATGTTTTAGAAACAGCTGTCATTTGGTGATTTTATTACCAAAGCTGTTGGAAATTGCATAGGTTCTAAGACATCCCTTAATTTATAGATTCCCATTGTCTCCTATAACACTAGAGTTCATATTGCTACTAGAATTCCTACTAAGAAGTGTATATTTGGAACATCTCCCACTATTTACCAGTGTATTATTATGTACCTCGACAGTGACTACCACCTAGTTCATTACCTGATGCTTTAACCACATCCCTGACAATGGGTGTTTTTGCTTTTTGTTTTTTCTTTCTGCGTGTTCTATTCTGTGACTGGCTGGCTGGTGGCTGGCTGCATAGCTTCTGGCCCAGGGCATGTCAGTCTCTTGTTTTCTTCTTCTAGCTTTCCTTTTTCTCAAGCCTAGATTCCTCCTCCAACTTATTCTCTCTGGGAGCAAGTGCCACCTAATCCTCTCCTGCCTAGCTGTTGGCCATACAGCTATTAGAGCAAGCAGTTGCAGTAGGCAGGCAAGGTGAAACAAATGAAACACATCTTTTCATAATTAAACAATGAAGCACAAACAAATGGAACACATGTTTATATCATGAGCAAAGGCAGCAGAAACAAATGTACCACACCTTCACATACTTAAAACAATATTCTGCAGCATAAACAAAGGTAACCCTTCTTTACATAGATAAATATTCCACAACAATACCTCTGGAGAAATCAAAGACCATTCTAACTATTGCAGGTTTTCTTATGAGAAAGGAGAGGGGGATGTGTTTGGGGAAATAAGGTTTTTACATGCCCCATTGATTTCAGAAGTTTTAATTAAAAAACATTAGTGACTATTGCCTGTAGAGAAACATCAGTGGTCATCTGTAGCAGGCAAGAGGCCAGTTCTACTGCCTGCAACCTAAAGCTGACTTTCCCCAAGCCGTCCTTCACTTCATATACTAAGACCGGAGGAGTCTCAGTATATCACAAGTGAGGAGTGACTACTAAGTGACAGAACATGAATATTTACATCAGCCCACTTCATATGTTTGCATTCTAACCCAAAGATGGTGGTAGTAGAAAAAGATACCCACAGTAGATCCATCCCACTTCATATGTCTACATCATAAAAAATGATGGTGGTTTTAGGAATCAGTGCCTATACTATGTAATTAAGGGGTGAGACTGGTATTCTAATAACTGAAGTCTGAAAGAACTCACTTCTCCCTTCCATACTATAGAGTTTACAAGAGAGGGGCTGGGGCTTTACATCTGGCATTTATGTAGGAGTTAGTGACATAAACTCCAGTCTTTATGCTTGAAAATTCCTTAGGCGCTTCGTTACCTTGAGAATTTTTTAGACATTGAAATCTTTAATGTCCTTACAGTCATTGAATTTGTTATGCTACTTTTAAGTTCTTATCCGACGCCTTCTATTGTAGAGGCTTCTAATTTAGCAATATAGTACTCAGGGTTCTAAACACATCCTCCTTTTTTATGTATCAGGTATTTAAATTGAATAGATGACAAGTATAGATTGTTTTCAATAGATAGCATTATCTGCATTGGTTTTTATTTGTTAATATCCTTTCCCTTCTTATTTGTCCTTGTTTTTCTTCTTTACCTTCTTTTAGTTTATTACTGACTTGTAATCATGCAATTATTTGCTTTTATACCTGGAAAGTATACAACGTTTCAGTTGCCTGAGTCTGCTTATCTTGTGTCTCAAAGCAGCTATGAATCCTAATCTGATTTCTTTATCACCAATGAATTTTAAGTAATCTGGACAATTAGTGAGTTTTTTTATTGTTCCATTTCATGAGCAATCAAAGAAATACCCTGGTCTATGAGTCTCCAAGAGTGGCTTATCAGGAATAGAGTTAAGGGCTCCTAGGAAGATAATACCAACTAAGAGCCAGCTGAGCCTACAAATGTGATAAATCGTGGCTTTGTGGTCCCATAGGTCCCACAGTATAGATCTCACATAGTGGCTATAGTGCTACCAAAATTCATTGAAAAATATTAAGAACTACATGTAAAAAACATTGGCAGTCATTTGGTTTTCATATGGCATGATGTAGTCGAAATTGAATTTAAGTTGTTTCTTGTGCAATTTATATAGTATCACATTTGGCCAGATTTAGCTCATTTAAATGTTATTGTGAAATTAGCATAGTGTAGGTACTGACTATGCAAAGCAGCTGAAGGCTGGTAGGGAAGAGTTGTAGAAAGGGTTACCTGATGGTGGTCCATACTCATGCTCAATCCCAGTGATGGAAACATCTGATGATGAAGGAAACAGAGAAGAAAGAAATCCCAAAGTTTGGAAATGTTATTTTATCTTTTACACATTTTCAGGAGGAAGTGTACAAGATACAAATGCAAAGATGACTAGGAAATCAAACATCGTTTCTTCCTGCAGAGGATCATTAGAGAGAGTTAATGTTCCCTGGACTGGGTGGACAGTGGGGAGAGAGGCAGTAGGAGAGAGCCATGCTTTATGAGTTCTAAATGTTGGGAAGTAATGAACTCAGAAATAGCACAGTGTTGATGATATTACCCCAAGTGTGATAGAGAATTCTCCTAATTATATCTTAACCATTTCTCTGTGTTCTTCTGAAGCGGTCATGGCTATTTGTAGTTATTATTGATGTTCCTTAGCGTCATCATACATCATTTTCCCACAAGTATTTTTTTTTTTTTACACTCTAGGAATGGTTCACTGTAAATTATTTTAGGACTAGAAATCCACAGGTTCTTTGACAGGAAAGAAACAATGTAGATATTCATACGAGTGGAAAAAAAAGGGAAAATGAATAGAGGTGTCCATCCTGTAAGTCCTGTTCGGTCTATCACTTACTCTGTTTTATTGATTGCAATTTTATAACTTGGGGTAGAGAAAGGAAAGAAAAAAGCATTAAATAAAGAATTTGGCTGGGCACGTTAGTACAGATATCTATTCCCAGCATGTGGAGAGTAGGGATGGGTATATCAATAACTCAGGGTCATCCTTGTGTTGAATTAGGAGCGGCGGGGCTGCGTCCCCGGCACCCGGCCGCCCGCATGGCTAGCTTATGCCCGAAATAATTACACGGAAACTATATTCTATTAAACACTGCCTGGCCTGGCTAGTTCCAGCTTCTTATTGGCTAGCTCTTACATATTGTTCTAACCCATTTCTAATATTCTGTGTAGCCCACGAGCTGGCTTACCAGGGAGGATCTTAACCTGCGTCTGTCTGGAGTGGAAGAACCATGGCGACTCCCTACTAAGCTTCTTTCTCCCAGAATCCTGTTCTGTTTTCTCCGCCCACCTAAGGGTTAGCCTATCAAGGGGCCTAGGCAGTTTCTTTATTAATAAGAAATCACTCCCACATCATCCTTGGCCACATAGCTTTTTCGTGTCGCTGAGAAAAAAAAGTAAAGTATTGGGATTATACAAGTTTACAAAGTATAGAGGAATGGAATCATATTTATATGAAACTAGGTATAGTGATTAAAAGAGAGTATTAGGGGCTAAAGAAACAAGTAAGTATTTAAGAGCATTTGTTACTTTTGGAGAAAATCTTGTTTGGGTCCCAGCATCCATTGGATAGCATACAGTAGCCTGTATCCCAAGATCCAATAGACCAGGACCCTCTTCTTTGCCTCTGTGGGCACTGACACATACGCAATACATAAAAATACATGCAGTCAAGTGTACAAGCATAAAGCAAAAAATGAAAAATCTTTAAAACAGGAGCAATGAAATGAAAAATAAATATAAAAATATAAATAATCACAAAAGGCCGGGCGGTGGTGGCGCACGCCTTTAATCCCAGCACTTGGGAGGCAGAGGCAGGCGGATCTCTGTGAGTTCGAGACCAGCCTGGTCTACAGAGCTAGTTCCAGGACAGGCTCCAAAGCCACAGAGAAACTCTGTCTCGAAAAACCAAAATAAATAATCACAAAAATTTAAAAAGTGAAAAAACAGAAGTTTTATAGATCTAACCAACAGACAGGCAATAATGAAAGGGATATGTGTGCTCTTGTTTGGGTTAGATAGTAAAAAGGGATTACCACCTTAAAATGAGTCCTGCTTAGATTCCATGGTAATTTTCTTTTTAGAGAAGAAAACTTGACAAAGCATCAGTTTGTTTAGGTGAATCGGAATTATATCTGCCTCTCTCCTAGAAAACCTAATGTGATACCTGAAAGGCAGTAGGCACAAAATTAAATCTACTGAATGAATGCTTGAGAAAGAGAGTCTCAGACCTGAGATTCTGGAAGTAGAGAAAAGACACATAATGGTGAGAAGTAACTGGTCATCTTGTTACTGCTGGATGGTTGGTTTGAGAGCCTGAAGATGTGAGGACAGTAAGGATGATCCTGGAAATTGAGGGATGTTAAGGCCAAAATAATTCCTTGAGGCATAGCACTATTAATAGAACTTCCTTTGTGTGTGTGTGTGTGTGTATGTGTGTGTGCGTGCACACACACAACCCACACGTGCACACATACACACACTCCCTATCTCTCTTTCTCGAAGATAACATAAACAGAAATTGGTGATTTTAAGCTCACTGGGGAGTAAAGAATAGGCAGCTCACTGCTCTCTCATCTCAGCTCTGCAATCTGGTGGAGGTGGTTGGGCACAGGGGAGGACAGGTAACAGACTTAGAAAAGATTGCATGTCACATAGTAATTTAGTTTAAATCATATTTAGTACGAGAAAGAAATTGCTCTCATAAAAATAAAGGTATTTGTTCAAGACAGAAGGGAAGTTCCAAATAAAAGAAGCACAAAGATGTGGAGTGCAAACTGGGAGGGGGGAGGCTGATGTGAGTAAGACTAGGGTTTGATAGAAACCGAAAGTTAAATTGGGAATTAGGTAAAATGCTGCAAAAGGTACCAGGGAATTGTAGTTTTAATCCTGCAAACTACTTTGTTTTGCTGCAACTATGTGTGTGTTAATGCTAGCATTTAAAGTGTTTTATAGTGCCCACCATTTTGTTAACATTCATGTCCCATTTTAATACTTTCCAAAAGGAAACAGAGACTTAATGCACTTAATTCAGGCAATGCACATAGGTACTTTAAGAATAAGACAATGAGGACCACACTAATTGAGCACTTGGTATGCTTCACTTGGCGCCTGAAAAGCTTCAAAGACTAATAAAAGGCAAGTGCCAAAATTATCGCTAAACCATAGATCATAAAATATTAAATAAGTTATTGAACATTTACTCAGGATTCAGAAATGCAGCTGGCATTGGACTTGCACTAGTTTCAACCAGTAAACTATTTTGATTTTCATGGTTTTCTGTGGTTATCTCTTCTGTAAACCATCAACACTTTACAGTGATCGTGGTACATCTATTTTGACTGGAAAGAGTTATTTTTTTATATGTGCATGAAGAACAACAGGTAGAATGACTTACAAAGAAGGGACACTGAGAGAGCAATGTGAGACAACATGCAAGTATTACAAAGCGATGAGCACTGACATTTCATAATTCAGTGAAACAGAAAAATGTGATAGATTTCCTGACCACCCGGTCCCTCACTGACAGGCTGGTCTCCTCTTGGATGCAGTTTGATTACATCAGCCTGCAGGAGACCAAAGAGCCCTGGCATTAGGATCTGCTGTGATGGGCTGTCCATCACTCACTCAGAGGTAAAATGAGCTAGGTTACAGACACTCCAGTCCCTATAAGTCCTATATGATCATATATGATAGCTGCCTTTTCTCCCTGTACCTGCCAACAATCTTTGAAATCTCCTCTATTCAATGTCTGGGAACAAAAGGTATATTGACAAGGCTGCACAATATGAAATTTCTAGATTATAAGCTACTTGAGACCTGCCTGCTTCTGGATCAGATCATACCTGATAGGATTCTGCCTAACAAAGATCTCTGATTTATTGCACTGAGCAGAACTTAATTAGCAAAAAGCCAAAAAAATAAGATAGGTATCAAATTATACAGTTTTGATAACAATTTAATATGAATATTTGGATACAAATTTACACACTTGGATTATTGTTGGACAAAAGTCAGAAAGTGAAATTATAGTGTATATTGGCTTACATTCATGAGACCTAATGAAAATACTGCCTACATGTAGGTCATTATCCCTGGGTAATCTGGAGGCCACAAGGCATAGTGATTGAGTTTATGATTTTTTTGTCAGATCACCAAAGACTAAATGCTGTACACTGAGTCTGGGAACGATGTCAGGGTGGTTAAGAGCACTGGCAGCTCTTACGTGTGTAGGTGTAAGTCACAAACAATGCCACACCAGTTTGGAATTATGATTAATAGGGTGGTATTTATTTAAAGGGGAAAAAACTTACAGATCACAGTGTCAGCTGCAACCAGGAAGGGAGTCTAGTCGCCGGATGCGGAGCAGGAAGTGAGAGAGGGAGAGAAGGGAAGTAGCCGCTTTTTTAAAGGGAGAGAGACCACACCCCAATGGGCTGGTATCTCAGCGGCTATAGGCTGGGGGAGCGGAAGGACCTCCCGCAACATATGTGGGACCCAAGTTTGATTCCCAGCATCCACACAGTGACTCACTGTCACCTGTAACTCTTGTTCTAGGGAATTTAGTACCTTCTTCCGACGTGCACAGGCACCAGGTTACATATAGTTATAGAAATATGCCTAAGAGAATTGTCATGAATACAGAAAGAGTTTGTATGTATAAAATACTGTCCAGTAAAAGTGTATGTAGATCATTGGATGTAACCTAGGGCAGACAAATGAGGAGAGGTCACATCATAATCAATGCTCTTCATGCTTTTCCCTATGTTCCTAAATGGGTACAGGATTTTATAGTAAAGTAACCAAGTGTTCTTAATTTTGAGAAAGGAACTAACATGAATTCAGCCAACAGTAAAGGAATTTAGGTGATATCTATCCCAGTTTTTGAAGTACAAAGAAATATTCCCAACCAATGTAACTTTCCCAACAGACTGCCTCACAGTGTATCTCAACTAGGCTGTAAGAGTTCTATTCTGAATGATGGTTCTCATTGTGAAGACTTAAGAAAAATCTAAAAGAAAATCAATAGCACAGTAGTCTAGGAACTAAAAATTTTAAGGGAAAAAAATGTATGTTGATTCCTCCATTTCAGGGTGAATAATGGATAGGAAGTTTCATGACATTTTCCTTACCATCAATTGGTGAAAGTTAAAAAATGTTAAAAGTGAAATACCTTTTATAAAATCATCACCTTCATTTATAAAAATTAAGCTGGTTTACTGTCATGTACAAAAGATAGAGAAGTCCATTATCAATCTCTCACCTCTAACCTTCACAGGGTTATACTTGTTTTAATTTAGTTTTTGAGAATTTGATATACCAGTACTATATTCTATATTTTCTACCCTCCTTGCCCACTAACTCCTCCTGTTACCCCCAACTTCTCAAATTCATTACTTCTTTTTCTTTAAACACACACACACATTTGCAGAATCTATTTGTTTTGCATATTATTTATTTATTTTGTGCACATTGTTTATAGTGTGCATGCACATGTGTTTTGGCTGACCACTTGTGAATAGATAGTCTAACAAGGAGGTTGCCCTGGGGAAAACCTATATTTCCTCTTTCAGCAGCCATTGATTGCCTGTAGCTTTTCATCTAGGACCGGGGGCATGTGAAATTCCCTAGATCTCTGTTAGAGTGTCACTTGGTATGAGTAGACAGGTCTTAAGCAAGTAGCCATATTGCTGAGATTTCAGAGGCACAGAGTTCATGTCCTATCTAGGTGATGCTGTCTTGCATCACTCTTCTTGGTTCTCTGTTAGAAATATCCATCCTGTCTTCTGGGATGTTCCCTGAGATTTATGGTTAGGGGCTATGGTATTATGTGTCAGATGTGGTTGGGCATCCCACAGTCTCTTATGCTCTGAATTTTGACTGGCTGGGGATCTCTTTAACAGTCTCCATCTACTTCAAAAGAAAGCCTCTTGGATGAAGAGTACGAGCTACACTTATACATTGTATAGGATTACTTAGGTCATAGATAGATGTTGTTATTTAATTCTTAAATGAGAGTGGTAGATTCTGCTCTGGGGTCTATTGTCTGAGGTTTATAGTATTGGTCATGATTCCCTCCTGTTGGTGGGCTTTAAGCCTAATTAGGTAACTATTCTTCACCCTCAAGATAAAAATGTTGTGACTGCATCACTGAGGATCTCCTGTTGTGTCAGCATTGTTGAGATTCTTAAGCTTTACAGCTGTGTGGGACTAGTAATTATCATTCCTCTTGGCACCTTGCACAGCTCCTTCTGATCCTATGAGAATTAGTCCTTGGTGAAGAGGTTCCTCCTGGTTCTGTATCTGATGTGTGTGCTGTCTTCAGGTCTCACCTACAAATTGTAGGCAGTAACAAAGGTAATGACAATAGCCTATATAGTTTGCGGAGTCTCTCAGATCTGCTTAACAAATTGAAGGAAAGTCCCCATGCTTGTCATTAGGGTTTTTTTATAAGATTTTTATGACTCTTAGTGATAGTTCTCCTTTCTTGGTTAAAATTTAAAGATACCCTAGGTGACTGGGGGCAGGAGGCATTAGCCCTGAACTTCCAAATCTTCTGTTAAAATTTGAAACACTGAATAGTTAAAGGCAAAAATTTATAGAAAAAAAACTACATCAGTTTATCTATCATTTATCTCTCAAATAACATAAAATAAGTAAATAAACAGAATTGAAACATAATGTCTAAGACTAGCTGTGTGTCATTTTTAGTTTTATGGACATTAAAACACACAGGGCTGCTTTTCCTCTCATAGGGTTTATTTCCTCTGCTCTTCAGCCAACTGTCAACACATACTCAAAGATGCTCACACAGGGCCAAAGAACAAAGCAAACTGCCTGCATCTGATTGAGAAGTGTGAGCATCCTTTCCCTCTTTCACCATGGTGACCTCCAAGATTGCTGGTTTGCTTGCCTCTAACATGCACAACCCTAAATGCTTTTCCCAAGATTAACCCCCTTTGCCATGTTTACATTCGAAGTGCTGCTTCTGAGACAATAAATATATGTACATACAATAAGTTTTCACATATAATATATGCAAAATAAAGCAATATGTGAATATATTATAAAAACTTGCATATCAATTTATTGTATGTATTTCATATATATAGTTAAGTGTTTCAAAATACCAGAAACATTGTACTAAATATATTTTATAACTTTCTGGAACGTTCCTTTAATATAGATGAGAATTTTGTTAAGGTCTGAGATATACCATTGTGCTATATATTCTAAATTTTAAGCTGTATTTATTGAGCTATATATTTTTCTCGACTCCCCTCCCTTCTTTTTACCTCCTCTTTTACCCTCTCCCATGATCCCCATGCTTCCAATTTACTCAAGAGATCTTGTCTTTTTCTACTTCCCATGTTGATTAGATCCATGTATGTCTCTCTTAGAGTCCTCTTTGTTGTCTAGGTTCTCTGGAAGTGTGAATTTTAGGCTTTGTTTTGTTTTGTTTTTGCTTTATGTCTAAAACCTGCCTATGAGTGAATACATATGATATTTGCCTTCCTGAATCTGGGTTACATCACTCAATATGATGTTTTCTAGATCCACCCATTTGCTTACAAATTTCAAGATGTCATTTTTTTCCACTATATAGTACTCCATTATGTAAATGTACCTTTTTTTTTAATCTATTCTTTGGTTGAGGGCCTTTTAGGTTGTTTCCAGGTTCTGGCCATTACAAACAGTGCTGCTATGAACATAGTCGAGTGCTTTGTTGTTGGGCTCTGCCTCTGTTTCCACCAGTTGCTGGGTGAAGGTTCTTTAGTAACATTTAAGATAGTTATTAATCTGACTACAGGGCAAGACCAGTTTGGACACCCTCTCCACTATTGCTTAGAATTTTAGCTGGGTTCATCCTTATGGATTCCTTGGAATTTCTCTAGTGCCAGATTTCTTGCCAGCCACATAATGGGTCCCTCAATCAAAATATCACTTTCCTTCTATTCATCTCTGTCTTTCCTCCATCTCAACTATGCTGTTCTCTCAAGTTCTCCTCCCCCCTCCGCTTGTCCCCTTCTCCTCCTCTTCTTCACTCCCCTTTCCCCCACCCCAATGCTACCAGTTTTGTCAGGCAATCTTGACTATTTACCCTTATCAGGCGCATCTATATATATTTTTCTTATGTTTTTTATTTTATTTTTTTATTTTTTTTATTTTTTTTTACAGCTGAGTAGTACTCCATTGTTTAAATATACCACATTTTCTTTATCAGTTCTTCTGTTTAGGGACATTTAGGTTGTTTTCAGGTTCTGGATATTACAAATAATGCTTCTATGAACATAGTTGGATAAATGTCCTTATAGTATAATTGAGAATCCTTTGGGTATATGCCCAAGAGTCTGGGCATATACTGGGTCCTGAGTTAGGTTTATTCACAGTTTTCTGAGAAACTGCCTTGCTTGCTTGACACTGAGAGCAACAATAAATAAATGGGATCTCCTGAGAGTGAGAATCTTCTGTCAAACAAAGGACACAGTCAATGAAACAAAAAGACAGCCTACTGAATGGGAAAAGATCTTAATGAATTCCACATCAGACAGAAGACTGATCCAAAATGTATAAAGAACTCAAGAAATTAGACATCAAAATTCCAAATAACCCAATTAAAAATGGGATACAGATCTAAACAGAGAATTCTCAACAGAAGAATCTCAAATGGCTGAAAGACACTTAAGGAAATGTTCGACATCCTTAGACATCAGGGAAATGCAAATCAAAATTACTCTGATATACAATCTTACACCAGTCAAAAAGACTAAGATCAAGAACACCAATGTTTTTGTTGGAGATGATGTGGGATGAGTGGAACACTCTTTCACTGCATGGAAGTGTAAACTTGTACAACCACTCTGGGTAACAGTTATTTTTTACTTCTTAGCGATAATTGGAAAAACTGAGAAGCCCTCAGTCAGGTTTAACTAATTTTAGTGTTTTTGTTCCTGTCACTTGTTTTTTACTCTCTCTCTCTGTCTCTCTGTCTGTCTGTCTGTCTGTCTGTCTGTCTGTCTGTCTCTCCTCTTTTTGCTTTCTCTCTGTCTCTCTCTGTCTCTCTCTCTCTGTCTCTCTCTGTCTCTCTCTCTCTCTGTCTCTGTCTCTTTCTGTGTGTGTGTGTGTGTGTGTGTTGTGACTGTAAGTGGTATGTATGTGGTACATGCTGATGACTATGTCAGCGTACATACCCAAGAATGTTCCTGTGGAGTGTGGAAGGAGACAAAGTATCATTTTCCTCTTTATTCTCTTGAAACAGGGTCTGTCACTGCCACAAGATTTCCATTTCACTTGGTTGACTTACCAGAGAACTTGTGATACTTCTCTGCCTCTGCTCCCCAGTTTTGGGGACACAGGCATACACAGGCTTGTGGGCTATGGTGAGAACACAGGTCCTCAGGCTTACATATCAAGGGCTGCTACCTAATGAATTTCCTCCCCAGCCCACACTTAAAGCACTGTATTCCTGAATCATACATTTTCCTCTCACCCTTTGTAAGTTGATTTCATTTTCCAAGCTTTTATTTTCTACATAGCCTTGCCACTTTAGAATACTCTTCTTCATCAAATAGTTCACAACTGATTTTTGCCATTTTCTTCAGCTCACATTATTCATTTATCATAAAGAATATATAAATCCAAAAGGAGTTGTATTATGAATCAACAATTTCTTGTTCTTTCTTATTCATTTGGCACTTTGCAAAGAGATTTCTTTCTCTCTCTTAAAGAAAAAATAAAGTTTTAGCATGATATCCCCAGTTCCTTTACTAAAAAACGATAACAGTTTTCATGGTCACATAGTGAAATCAATAATACTAAAAATATGATATCAACGTTTTCACAAATACTAATGCAAGCCTTTCTACTGTTAATTTGATGCATTGCTGTTAGACCTATATCAGGAACAGGGTGAATATTATGTTTACTTGGAGAAATATTCTCCAGATGTGTCTATCCTGTAGATTGGTGATTTGCATCTCTGTAACAGGCTACAGTGTATTTTCAAAAGAATATGAGTGATCAAGTTTTAACAGGAGGGACAATATTAAAGTATGAGTTTCTCAAAACAATCAAAGGTGCCCTGACTTGTTTCTTATTTTGCTTTTTTTTTCATTTTGAGCAGTTCAGTAAACACAACAAAACTGTACTGTTTGATACATTTTAATTTTAAGGGGTGGTCTCAGTGTAGGAAAGTCCAGAAATTTGAAGATATACATGACTTTTGCATGGCCAGAGCAATTGGACAGCCATGTACTCTACTCATTCTCTCAATGATTGGTCCAAATCGTACTTTTGCATTAAGATGATGACTTGATATTGAGAGTAGATATTCTTCTGTGTATTTATACGTCCTTTTTGTTGAAATGCTTATCATCTAATTTGACATGATATAAGCTGTTCAAAGGTCACTTATTTTTCTAGCAACTTTTGTGGATTCCAAATGTGCAAGCCTTTTGCTATGCTCTAGGTTACAAACAAGAAAGTTATGATCTTAACCTTCCAAGAGTTGTTGATGTAGTTGAAGTAATACCTGTAAGTTAAAATTTATGTGTCAAAACAGTTTTAAATGCCCTTAAGAAATTGTAAAGAGGGGCAGTATATGGTTTGTAGGAAAAAGCTGTCAATTATGTTTAGAAGTATTGTTTAAGGCAGTGAGTCTTAAATTAAGTTGTCAAACTTGAGATTGTCTGCTAGGAAGAAAGAAAAGAGAAGAACATTTATAAAGAGCATTTAGCAGAACAAAATTTAAAGGTATGAAACAGCTTTGAAAATTAGGCTTTAGTAGATAATAGCAAGAGGTAAAGTATAAATAGAAGCACAAAACTGACCGGTGAGTGACTATTGAAGAATTCTGACTTCAGTGGACGAGCTATGCAAAGATCAAATTTAAAGGGTGAAAGACAACTTCGAGAAAAGGAAAAATCAATGGAAGCAAGGTTTGACGAAAGTTTGTTTTGTAGAAAAAGAAACTGTCCTCCAAATGTGCACGTTTTGCTTTTTGTTTAAGAATTTGGAATTTGATGAGTGGTTATTGCTCAGGGTCCTTCATGAGGACAGATAGTAGGCTGGGTGCAGACACATAACGTGTTAACCAGGGTTTTGTTTCCAACATTTCTTGCTCAAGTGACTGTCGGCAGAAAGCCAGTTTCTTGTCATAAGAATTTCTTCATACATCTCTCTTGGCAATTGCATGCTGACAGAGCAATCGAGGGAGAGTCCAGAATGACTCTCATGACATAGTCTCAAAAGTCCTACAGGCCAATTTTGAAATACTGCTGTCCTCGGCTTCCACAGTTCAGTTTTTATGTGCACAGGTCAGTAAAGAAAAGAGATGAACAATAATAGGGATTCATCGCGACATCATAGTGAGATTTCACTGTGAGAAGAAAAGTGTTTAGAAAGATAATAGGCAAAGGTTAAAGGCTAGCTTCTGATATATCTGAATTAAAACACTCTCAGAAGAACAGCCTACCTTCACAAGTTTAAGAAAGTATGGCGAATGAGGTGAGGCAATAGCCAGAGAGGGGCATCCCTGAAATGAGAAGTGGTAAGTCACAAAATATGAAGGAAGACTAAGAAACATATGTGTAAGAATGATGAGATGATTATTGTCATGTTCTGATGAGTTCTAAAAGTTTAAAATCCAATGAAAAGTGAAAAAAGACAGTAGGAGATTTTTTTTTTTTTTTTTTTTTTTGAGATCAAGACTAAAGAGGTCGAGAAACCCAGATGGAATGAGGAATGCAGGAGCGCACTGTATATGAGACAGGGAGAATTGAAGATACTGGGATAGAAGGACAAAATATTTAAACAATGGAGAAATGGAAAAGCTAAATCCTAGAGGAAGGTTTTCACAACCAGCCATGGTAAAGAAAGATTTTCTTCTAAATTTGGGCAAATTTTTCCTCCCCTTCTAGTGAGGGCTAGCACACGGTTTGGAAATAAGTGACAGAATGAATGTCCAAAGGCTCCAGGGGTTCACAGAGAGATAAGATCATGGACTCATAACTGCAATAATGGGAGCTTTTGAACCTGAAATATGGAGTTTATAAAAACCAGATAAAAGAGAAGGCTTTGGTACAAGCCAAACCTGTAAAGAGGTTACCTGAATTTAAAGGTAGTTCCCAAATCTAAAGATGTGTACACAAAGGCAAACTTAGATCTCTGAGGCTGTATTAGCAATTGTGTATCTGAGATGACCATAATGTCTGATGTAGGGGGGTTTCAAGAAGTTCACTTGAGTTAAAACATGAACTTTTAAAAAAAGAACATGATAGACAGTAAACATTCATAGGAAGTAGTTACTACAAGAGATGGAATCTCCTTTTATTCCATGAGGCATACTTGAAATACTTCTATTATTTTCATAATGGCGCAGTTTAGTTTCAAGCATGTTTAGAAAAGTTTGAAACACAATAAGTGAATTCTCCTGGCATAGTTTTAACCTGCATTTCGAGATCGAGGAATGCTATTTAAGTTCTAAAAGGAAGTTCAAAGACTAATTATAAGTCAACAACTAAATTTGCTACTTGATACAACAATGAATAAGTAGTCAATAAATACATACTCTTATCCCTCTCATATGCCCTGTCTTTGTCAAGATAATAAACTCAGACCCCAAATATTTAAGACAATTATCATTTACATTCTTATTTTTCTGGTTAATAAAAAAAATCCTCATTTCCTGAAACAAACTTCCTTCATAAGGTCCTTCTCTAAGTTCCTGTGGGAATGGATAAACATTCTGATACTAAGAACAGATATTGAATCATTTTAATACCATACAGTAAGGTATTTCTAGAAAATAAAAATAACATAAGTTGCATATGAACCAAAGCTAGTACTCAATATGTCATATCAATGTTTCCCAATATAGCAAGAAGTTGCTTATATTTATTTATACATTCTAATAGAAGGGTTTCTTTCTAAATAACAATATTTTTGAAAAATGCATCTGTTGGTACAAAACTAGTTTATAACATTGTTGAAAGATATGTACACTTTTAGAAATAAGCTTGGGAACACTGGCAAATAAGACATCTCAGTCTCTCTCCAATAAGCTTGGTTTGTCTTCTGTGTAAAGAGATCTTAACATTGTACTTCATTTTGGTCTATTCTGACCTTGATGTGTATCTTTATGATACATTTTCTCCTCAACTTCTGAAACACATAAAACAAGTATATTAAGAACTCTTCTAAAGAATTTCCAGGTGTTTTCTTTAGGTTTGTATTATGTGTGTGCATATGTGTGTGTGCGTGCGCGAGAGTGTGTATATATACACCATTTGAAAGGATTTTAAAGATATATAAACCTTCATTGGTAAAAAATGAGTTGAAAATATTGAAAATAATCACTACCCTGTAAGTACAATTTTATATGTTAATTTATGTAGTGATCCATCTGTGTAAATATGAGTGCATTCTACAATTATAACTGCATACCACTTTGTGAATCAAGCTAACCAAACCCCTTGAAATACTAGAGTAACTCCAACAAAGACAGACTGTATGGTGAACAAAAAGATGAGTACTATCTTAATCCAGGTTTATTATCATCACATACATTTTTGCCAAGTAACTTATACTTACTGGATGACTGTGCTATATTTTAAAACTCAATGCAAAGATACCCTTGGATTGAGTGGATCGACTCAGCTTGTCACATGTATGGCCCTTGACCTGAGAGTAATGCTGCCCACACCGCATTTTTGGACAAACTCTGTGGATTTACCTGCTTTCCCAGGTGGGCTGTGCTTGTTGCAATGCTGTGCCTATAATGGCTCACATTGATCTCTTGATTCTGTGGTTAATTAAGATGTATTTTGCAGCACAGCCCACGGATTCCAAGGCTCAGAGGATTAGTCAATAGTTTTCTGCAGCTCTGTCATTAGCAGTGCAAAACCTCTTAAAGGCATAGCGTTTTTTTTTTCAGTACATACTTTTCCTCGTTTGTTCAATAATGATGTACTGATAGGTGGAGAAGAGACAGGTGGCAGTTAAAACATCGAAACATAAGTGGACCTGGGGACTGAATCCAGATCACAGGATTGCACACTTAGAAAACGTGGGAACAATTCGTTTGTATGAATCTGTCCTTATTAACGAAAAGAAAAAGATCTCATGCTATCCACAGGATGTTCTAAGTATCATAGTCATTATAATGTGACAAGGTGTTTCAAAATCTGTGGAGAATTCTGCAGCAGCTTTGGCATAGGCATCAAACAGAAAAGACTTAAAGGGTTGTTTAAAAATATGCATAAGGAGAGACAAGGCAAAAACAAAATGAACACAAGTATTGAGAAAAAATCAATTTGACATTGGGAGGGACAACAAAATATATTAAACCAAAAAAGCAACATTGTACTTTGACCATAGCATTAAACAGGGTTTCATGTAAGGACATAGGGTTACATAGTGTGTTAAAAAAAAATCGTGAAGGCAAACAAAGACCAAGCTTACATTTAGCAAGCCCAATCCATTTGACAGTTGCCCTGATAACAAGTTGGCTTTCTCGGTGCCAATGAACCACTGAAGTCTGCCCTTGATCATGCAGGTGTTCAGCATCAAGGTGAGGCTACAGGAGAAAATTGCCTACTTAGTGGCCCCAAAGCTCTCATTGGAGGAAAACAGTATAGTCAAGATTGTTCTCAGAGGAAAGACCAGAGCTCATGACCATGACCACAAGACTTGCGAGTTCACGCACTTGACCAATGGTATTACTATGACCTCCAAAGAACTGGCCGGTGGTTCCTCTCTCTTCGTCACATTGTACTGCACACTATGATCGTATCCATGGAAGTAAGGAGAGAGTTCTATGGACACCAAAAGTTGAGCTTTTAGTTTTATATTATGGGTAAATCGTGATTGGAATAATTTGTAAGGGGAATAGTTGTTCGCTCAAGAACTGGCATGTTCAGAGAATTGGAAATATCCTACTTGTCTTCGGAAAGAAATGAATGTTGACTGATTTCACTTCTTGCAATGAGAGAATTTATTTTATAGAATCACAGAAATCCACATATACCTAGTAGGGTCAATGAGACCTAGCTATACAGGAGCACAGATTGTCCCTGGTGTTTGATTAATGTGCTTGAGTCTCTTTCTAAAAACTAAGCCATTTCATAAAGCTGGAGAAGGATGAATCTAGTTTCAGGTAACTATGGAGTAAAACAGTCCACAGCTTGTGAACCATCTAATATCAGGTTTTATTTTTAACTTCAATGATTAGTTTAGGATTACTAGATTTTTTTTTCTGTTGTATTAGCCAAGTAATTAATAAATCAGTTAACTTTCCAAAGACTTTATTTTCTTCACCAGTACTTTACATGATTCTCTCTTCTTTGAAATATAGCTTTGTACTAGAGTCTCTGCCCACCAACTATTATCAGGGATTTCCATCACAGTGCTCTGGGCAGAGGCAAGGGTGGATGCAGGATGGATAATTAGAGAAACTAACTCAACACTCTAAAGCCTCGGAGCTCATTGTCAGAGCAGGAAGCAGGGGTTTATGAGGAGACTGGGAATCTCAACTACTAAACCAGGATGAGGAAGAGGATCCCAGGTTATACCTGGAGTGACGGCTTACAAGTCAAAACTGAAGTAACATGATTTCTATGGACTAAAGTTATTGATATTAGACATCTCCTCATTACTTTGCATCAGTCCATTTCTGGAGGATAAGAAGACAGTTCAGACAAAGGTATTCAAAATCTCCTCTATCGCATGCTTATGCTATTTCTCAAAACTTGAATTTAAGAAAATCTGAATCTATTTTATTTGATGTGTATGGGTAATGTTTCCTGCATTTATATCTCTGAGGATAAGGACATGGTGGTAGCATGGCTTTTTTGCATGCTTCATGTCTTTTGAGAATTTATGGAGAAAAGAAAATTCGTAGAGAACTGTGGTTGCTGGGTGATGAGGCAATGACTGGCTTTCCACATTGTACATCAAGTCCTAGGCTTTGCCCATAATGAATCACACCTTAGGGTGTTTTTTTTTTATTAACATATTCCTCGAACATGTCTTTTAGAGCCTAGAATTCTCCTTCATAATATGCAAATGACAAATTAGTGTTTATGCTCCTCTTTTTAGGAACTTTTCCCCAAATTGAGTTCTATTGGGATTTGGGCTACAAAGAATCTGTGCCTTCTGGTTATAAAAAATTTGGGTAAGGGATGAATGTATTCTCACAGGAAGGTAAAAAAAAACTCATCCTTTGTTTTGGGATTTTCCATATGTGATTGAAAACACTTCAGTTAGAGCAGCAAATGTCTTTAATACCAATAGTAACTGTGCTATACCTTCCAGGGGAGTATAAAGCCATTGTGTATATACATTTCCTCTGTTGCCAATAAGGATATGAGGAAGAAATTACAGTCTTCAGAAAGTCCTCTAATCTTGTAATTTACCAAGTGGTAAAGATAAGAAAAAATAAACCTTACACTACTAAAATACTCACTAAAATTAACACCTGCTATTAGGTCATTTAATGAAGAAAAACAGTACTCAAAAATTAGGAATTGAATACGTGCTCAGTGCTGGAGAGTTTGGCTCAGTAGTTAAGAGTACTGACTCTTCTTCTTTGGGACCTGGCTTTTCTTCCCAGGTCCAGCGTGGTAGAAGCAACCATCTCTAAGTACAATTCCAGGGGATGCTGCACTCTTTCATGGACTTTGAAAGCATTGCACACACTAATGGATAGAAATACATGCAGGAAAAACACTCATATGCATCAACTAATAAACAAATCTCCAAATAAATGTTAAAACAAGTCTCATAAAATCACATAAGCACATGATGGGTGATTTTCGAACGAACAATAGCTTCAATTCTCTTATCCTGACCGTCTTCTTTTTAGCCTCTAGAAATGACTACATGGGGTTTTAATATTGTAGTAAGGAGGAAAATCTGTTGTTTAAGCTTATATTTGACATCCAAACTCTCACATAAACTTTACCCTGAGACCTTCTGCTGTGCATGCCCTATTTAGGAGTTCAGTTTCCTTCTTACACTCTACTTACCTGCTCTTATTGATGAACTTAAGGGGCCTCAGTGAGAAAGAGTTTAGATTGTTATTCCATCCATCCATCTTGCACCTCACTTTCCCCACCCCTGCACCTGGAAAAAGCACTGTCTACTTATGATGGGATTCCTGGGTAAAGCAAGAACATACAGAGACTATGGTATACATTTCACTGCAGAGATAAAAGAGTTTCATGAAGCTGAAGTATTTGTTTCTGGAAGTTCAATGCGGGCTATCTGGTGTGTTCTGAATCTTATTTTCATGAAAGCAGAGCCCTGGGTCACTCTCAAAATACACTTCTCAGAGAGTTGTATATCTCTCAAATCCCACAGGCATCTCTACACTTAGGCTGAGAAAGACGCTGCTAATGGAGTTTAAAAGGTTACCTTCATTAACTAGAAACACATCCATGTGAATAGCCTTCCTTCGAAGAAGGCGCATTCCAAATAAGCACTGTTAAAGGAAATGAGAGACAGATTCATCTCTGCAATATTTTCCTGGTGTGCTTTCCCATTCCTCCTTGTAAGTGTGTGCCACCTACTAGTCCATTCTGGAACCTGATTAGACATCAGGGCCCTTTTAATGTCCAGAGGTGAGCACAGATCAATTTCCTGCATCTTTATAGCCATGGTAAATCATTTATTGGGATGAATGTTTTACAAAGTCAGGAAAGAGGAAAACTCATGAAAAATAAATATCATGAAACACACTGTGCCCTCCTAAAGCAGCCTTCAGGCTTCCCACGCTTCAACTCTGGCACTGAAGCAGTTGGAACACTTCCTCTCATTCCACGGCACTCTGGCTGCTTGAACTCAATTAACACACAGTGCTACTGAGGCCAAAAGGGAATACATTATTTCCGCACACAGCATTCTATCATTTGATGCGCTCTATTGTACTACACAGCATTGTAAGGGTTTGTTTTGCTTTGTTTTTGTTTTTGTCGCTTCCAAGGACATGGACAGTATCATGGTAAGGAGTTGTCCTGACAAGGTCATGGAGTCAGTTATTCATTTTTTTCTAAAAAAAAAAAAGAGCAAACAGTAAATAAATGCAAGAAAGTTTGTCACCTAGGTGAGGCCATTAAGCCTTAATTCTAATAGTCAACCAAATAATACTTACATAGTGCCTGTTTAAAAATTGATTAAAAGTAACTTATTTTAACTAGTGGGTGAAGTAGCAAACAGTTGGCTTTCTAACAACAAAACCATTTATCAAGTGTATAATTAAATTATATTTCTGGATATGTGGCTTGACCCCCACTAAAACAAACCAAGCATCAAGTCCATGTGGATAAACGTGGTGACAGATTCCATCTCTCATTGCAGTGACTTTGACTGATTTTCTCTGCCTTTGCTGCAGACTCTCATGTTTCTGTTACCTGAAGATGACATGACTGAGGAGGGCATCATCTATGTGCTTCTTGTTGTCTCAGACCCATCTCGTCATCTGATGTAGTATTATCATCACGAATGTCTGTCAAAATTGGTAGAGGCATTTCTAAGACTGCCAGTACCAGGACATGGGGTGGTGTTAGAGGTGGAGTGCATGGCCCGCATGTGTGAAACCTTAGTTAGATCACCAAAACCAACAAAATAGAGCATTAAAACAAAGTAAAATGCCAAAGTATGGGTAAAGACTAAATAATATGCTGGAATGTAATTCAGGAGTAATCCAGACTTCAAATCCGGTGAAAATTTGATGGTTCTTAGAAGTAGACTTTCTAAGTCTGGGTAATCAGATGGGAAAATAAAGTAAAATAAAACAAAGCCCCCAAAACCTTGCCTATGTAAGGTTGAGGAAAAAACGCCAGCCATAAGTCAAATGGAAAGGATTCTTGAAGAAGACCAGAGAATCAAAAAGACTGAGTAGCTGTGCTCATTACTCAAAAAGTATGAATTCCAGGAAACATCTTAAAGATTTCTTCATTGCTAAAACATTTTTTCATGTTTCTTTTATCTTGAGTGGCTCTTTGTTACTGTTGGTAAAACCTATCTTTTAGAATTTATTCAAAGTCTCTGATGACGTCTGTTTTCAAGAGGGAATCTTTGTGTGTTTCTAGTTGTCATTTTATCTCCAGAAATAGTCAATAATTTGGAATTAATAACGCTTTCTATAATTCTATCACCCCACTAGTCCATCTGCTACCCTGCCATATATTAAGTCAAGATGAATGTTGCACCTCTCCAATAAGAGCTTTGTTGCAAAGAATCATTTACACTGATCTTCAAGGATCCCTGAAATAGGTGCATGCATTATCTATCAAATGACATTGTCCACATCATATATTTTAGCATCTGTGCTCTTTGCCATGGTCAAAATCTTACCAATTCACCCTTGCAAAAATACTTTGTTGTACCAGGATGTCTTTCCAGCTTTGCTGTAAAATCTAGGAAATCATTTTTAACTCTTTTAATAGTTAAACATACAGAGGTTCTTAATGCACCATGAAATGTCACTTTCTAAAATTTTTATAAACCAGATGACTAAGACTCCTTATGAGCACATTTGTCTTTTCTCTTCAATCATGCACAAATGTTCATTAAAATGTGAGCTCTGTTGTAACAGGTGGTTTTTTAAACCTTTTTAATGATATAGTAATCACATTTGGGTTCTTTGATGACATCTCGTTACATTTAAGTTATGTAAACAGTTGACTGCCTCACCCGTCCATTTCTTAGTATTAGAAATCTGTGCTATCTATACCAAATCTGAACATTAGCACAGTATTTTATATTTGCACAGATTTTTCTATATATTTGAGGATTTATTTTTTTTGTTTGTTTTTGTTTTTTTCTTCTAGGGTTTATACTCAGGACCTTGAAATGAGCTACCTTTGGGTGTCATGCCCTGCCTGTAGATTTCAGGTCTTTTGCTAAGTTAGAGAAGATAGGGCGCATTCAGGGTGGTATGGCCATAGACTTTTTGTTATGTTAGAATCCTTAGCATGGAACCATTTTTTCTGAAATGATCATTTGCAGGATCTTAATGTAAATATTGTTGGAAAACTTCTGTGCTAAGAATTATTCATTTTATATTTATTTATTTAATTTTTAAAAAATGAAACCATAATCTTCAGTTCTCAAGTTGTTTATTCTAAGCATTCAAATCCAAATGAAGAGGGCGAGAAGCATGTCAGTCATGTGATCATGTGTGGCTTCATGAAAGCACAAGACAGTGGTACCCAATGTCCATCCAGCATCTGCCTCTAATGTGTGAGAACTTCCCTTCCAACCCATAAGTAAATCATGCACATTTCATTTTATATTTATATCAACAAAGTATGCCAAGTTTACCTAAACTCACCTGAAATTGAAGATTATTTTATATCTGTCAGTTTTATATTCTTGTGATTTCTTCATTGATTTGCTCTATTCCAAGGGTAAACTTTTAAAGACATACTTATAATTTTTTTTTTATTTTTAAGGATTAGATTTTAATGAAATCTTCCTATTTCCTTGCTCCTCAGCAAGAAAATAATTTTAAAAATTCAGTGGAAAAATTAAAAAATAATACCATGTTTTGTTTGCCAACATTTAAAAAATATATCATTGAAATTAGAAAAAAAATGATCTCATTGAAAATGTGCATTTAATCAGGTGCTGGTTTTGTTGTTTTAAAAGACAAAGGGAAGAAGAAAAACCATGCTATGCCAGGGAGGAGTCTGCCAGCTTCTATTTATCAGCTTTGCATCTCTGAGCCAGCAACTTGAAAGTAAAAGGTGTGATGAATTAATTTCGTTTCCTTTTTCCTTCCTTCAGGTAGGAAGACTAGTTTAAAATAAAACACGGGGAAAGTTCCATCTATTTTTCTTAATCGTATTCCAACTCCTGGCCAAAAGGCTTTTGGCTCTTAACAATCATAGTTGTCTCCAAGGATTCAGGGATGCTATCGTATTTCTATTTATTTACTGAATGCCCAAATGAAAGCTAGCTCACCATTGAAGTGATTCCCAGCACAGTTAACACGAGAATGGCATCTTTATATTAATACAGGAGCATAGGCTTTCAGCAGGAGCTTTCTCATTGTGCTTCTACTTCTCACCTTTGTTTTGAAGAAGTGAAATCACAAACTCCCTGAGTGTTGTAAGCTGGATGTTGGTGGGTAGCAGATTCATGGCTGAGAATGTGAGTTCTAAATATTGACTAAAATATTCCATAGCCATTCAAATTGGAGAACATAAATTTCAACCCAAGACTCTTTATCTATGAACGTGATGAAGTTATGCAGACTAAATGAATGACTTCAGGTTTCTTATCTTTTTTTTTTAATGATCTATCCTTAATATTAAAACCTTGATTCATGCACTTGCTCTGTCTTGTGGAAAGGAGATGTTAGGAGATGTCTTTCCTACATGCATATCTCTCTGTGTAAGAATAGACTCCAGTCAGGAGATAGATTTCAATCTCAACATCAAATAACACCTTTGAATAAATTCTTGGTCTGCTCAAGAAGACATACAATTTCTCACTAATTATTGGTGTCATCTAACTTTAACTATATTAATTAAAAAATTGTGGAAAATCAGTAAATGTATTCTATAAATTCAGTACTTGGATGGACATAAAACAATATACAGAATTGTTCTTCAAATAGTATACACTTACTTCTATCTATTGTTTGATTTTTCACCCAAATAGAAAGTCTCAGTCTAGCTCCTCATACATGTTGAGTCAAGTTGAAAAATAAGTTTACACACACACACATTGTACTTTCTAAGACAGGTGCTAAAAGTGATGTTATAGGACACCTTTAGGGGATGAAGCCCTCTCAGCAGAGTTGAAAGAGTTCTGATTTTCAAATGGCAATATAACTTCCAAATCTCAAACAAATTTTAGGAATTTTTACAAACATGTTACATACTGACTCAGAGAATAGAAACAATTGATATATATCTAACTAATTATGATATTTCCTTTCCTGAAAGAAATGCACTTAGCAATTTCCTATCATTTCCTTTATTTAGAAGGGCAGAACTTCCCCTGTGCTATCTATCCTCATCTATCTATCTATCTATCTATCTATCTATCTATCTATCTATCATCTATCTATCTATCTATCTATCTATCTGTCATATATCTATTGATTTATTCATCTATCCATCATATATATGTATATGTATGTATGTATGTATATATACACAATAATAAAGGTTTAAATCATCTTTAAAACATACACACTTGCTTTTATATTAAGTCCAGTGTGCTGGATACAGCCTAGTTCTGACACTTGTATAAGATCCTTGCTATACCTATGGGTTTTCATATCTGTGGTCTTTTTATTGTTTGGGTCATAGCCAGAGATGCAAATGTATGATGTTAAAAGACCAGTACTATGAAGCATCATATTAAAAAGCAAAATATCAAACAATTGATTAATCAGTCTCTACATAGAATTTTTCTATTACAATTAAAGCTTGCTTACCTCCTTTTTAAAAATTTTTAAATTATATTTAAATTTCATTTTATATTTTATTTATATTTTAAATTATACATAAAAATTCAAATTTTTACAAATATCAGTGTTTTTGTTATACCAGAATTAAAATTTTTGAATAAATGGTATCTTCTCATCCAACTACAGTAATTATAGTTGTTTAGGGCATAGTTTCAGAGCTGATGGGTTCTAAAGAGTTATTAGCAATATAGAGTGTATTGTGAAGTTTCAAAACCTGGTCTCCATTGACTTTCTTTTGCTTAAAGTACTGAGTGTTGAGAACATTGACTGGGTTATAAAAGTTGAAAACTTGATTGATGAGCCAAACTAATTATCCTCCATAGCTCTACTCTTGTTAATGAGATGTTTACAGCAGATTCCTAAGAGTTTGTCTCAGAGAGAAAAATACAATCTATTAATGAGGGGTTCTATCAAATATTTCCCTTATCAATTGTTAGTAAATCATAGCATCTAAAATGCTGGCTTGCTCATCAGATTTTGACTGCATCAATATGCTCAGTGGTGCCTGAAGGACTCTGTGATCACTTCTGACCATAACTCTTGGTCAGAGTAATTAGCTATGGTGCTTTGCATAGTACAATCTTAAGGAAAAAAAATTGATTTTTTGGCTTACATTTTTAATATTCTTTGCAAGAAGTGAACAATTATTTATATAGCTCATGGTATTCTCTTAGTAGTTACTTAGCTGCTATAGAGACATGGATATTAACCTTTTACAAACATGCTTTAAGATAGCAAAGTGTGTTCTTTTTGTCAGAGAGAGAGAGAGAAAGAGAGAGAGAGAGAGAGAGAGAGAGAGAGAGAGGGAGAGAGAGAGAGAGGTGTATCTATGCTAGCATTTGATTACATTAGTGTCTATGAGCTATTGTGTAGAGGCATTTCTATGTGGCAGAGGTCAATAGGCAATGTTTTCTTCAATAACTCTCAACCTTATTTTTGAAAGAACGTCTTTCACTGAACCTAACAGTCACTGATCCTGCATGACTTAGCTGTCCAGAGAGCTCCAGGTTACCGCTTTCTCTCTTTCACCAGGAGATTACCATGCTCAGGTTTTGATTTTTTTCTATATTTTTATTTTATTTTATTTTGAGAGTATAGCATGAATACCCACAGATACAAGTAGTTCTTGTCCTTAAATGTTGTTTTTAAACCATAGACAGAGACTATTAGAGAAAACCACTACTTAACAAAATGCAGTTTTATGGAACAGAATCCCAATTTATAGACCAGCAATACAAGTGTGCACCTAAGGTTCAGGGCTCATTTCAGATGAGTGGGCAAAAAGAGTTTAAGAGTCAGAGGACAGGATGTTTACTTTTAAGAGAACTTGTCCTGGAAATGTCGAAGCTACACCCATACCCAACTATTTTTTTCTTTGCATAGGGGTTAAAAATTCAAAGTAAGGCACTCATGGTTGCACACAAACCCTCTACTACTGAACTGTCTCCCTACCTCCACCACAGACACAC
This sequence comes from Alexandromys fortis, assembly GCF_014885135.2. Lineage (NCBI taxonomy): Eukaryota > Metazoa > Chordata > Mammalia > Rodentia > Cricetidae > Alexandromys > Alexandromys fortis. The sequence goes on from NW_026067944.1 coordinate 26,139,369, forward strand.
AATATATTTTCTATATGTCTCTACCTGACCCACTTCCTGAAGACTCTTCTTATATTGATCACAGTCAACTTCAGGAGGTTAATGTTTTAAGTGTCCTGCCTGATGAATTGATAAAAAGCTATATGGCCACATATACATAAGTCATTTATAAATGAGAATAAGTTTTATTTAAATTGATGGCGATTTTTTAAAGTCTTATTTTTTTCTCCTTAGTGAATTTTTTTTGTTTTCTTTTTTTTTTTGTTTTGTTTTTGTTTTTCGAGACAGGGTTTCTCTGTGGCTTTTGGTTCCTGTCCTGGAACTAGCTCTTGTAGACCAGGCTGGCCTCGAACTCACTGAGATCCACCTGTCTCTGCCTCCCGAGTCCTGGGATTAAAGGCATGCGCCACCACCACCCGGCCCCTTAGTGAACTTTTTAAATTGCTGCTGGGATGTTCGTGTTCCCATTATAAATATGAGTAAACAAGACCTGAATGGATTTATGGGTTTGCTTTAGAGTATAACTCTTAACATTTTCTGCGTAAAATAATCTTAAGAAATTTGTATCTCTCTTTCATAGAAAATATATACAGAAAAGGTATTGAAATATTTTTATACAAATAAATGTTAATCATTTCTACCATAGAGAATAATCCTCTGCCTTGTAAGGTTTGAACATAGTCCGTCTGTTTTTCAAACTTGATTTTAAAACGTTTCTTCCTCCTATGCCACGTTCTCTTTCACCCGTGAAGCACAGCAGAAAAATGTTTCATCCTCTCCCTCCCTTGCTTTTGTGTTAACATTAAGTGTCGTTAACATTTTTTCATATTTCCTTCCTATACAATATGTTCCTGAGCTATATAAAACATCTGTAAATGAATTCTGTTCATTTTCTCTTCTGCTGTTATCTACTGAAGTTCCATTTCCCATTCTATTCTTGTAGTCCCTATGGGATGGGGAGACAGCATGAGCTGATATAATGGCTTCATATTGGACAACGCTTATTCCACACATCAAAGAACAGGTGTTTAGCATGTCCTGCTCTGTTTTCCTGTTGGCTACCAAAAGCCATCTACTGTCAGGTTCCAAATGTTAGCCTTGTGTAAATTTTACTTGCAGAATAATTGGCTATCCAGGTTATGGATGTCATTGGTGTTTTCTTTTCTTTTCTTTTCTTTTTTTTTTGAGGTTTGCAAAAGAATCAAAGAGGAAGAAGACTAGGTCAGAACCCCGTTGCCTTGAAATGGTAGTGCCCCATGAAAGCCTATCTGTTCCTCATTCCCTGCTTGCTCTGTGTTTGTGCAGTTGTTGGTTTCTGTTTACACGTAGCACTTGGAAACATAGACTAACATTTTCTATGTGTTTTCCCTTAAAAATTCATTAATATCTGGAGGTTTTATTTTTATAAATGGAAATTAATTCTCTGTGTGTATGTGTATGTGACTGTCAAAGAATAAGATAAGACAAATATAGCAAAGCACACACTGCTCTTTGTTTAAAAAGTCTGTATCAGAGAGGTGGCAAACTTCATATTGAGTACTTAAAAACAATCAATAGAATTAATTTTGATGCAGTTTGAATATTCTACCATACCTCTCGGCCATTTCATTTGTGAGATTCACAGTTCCACACTAGATTGGAAAACTGATTCTTTGTTTTCTTCTATTTTTCTCTTGAGGAAGAATAACAAGGAAGCTATCTGCTCTATGCGATCCATACCTGATACTCTACATCCCCACGGCCCAATAACAGAATTTGAACTTTTTTCAGTCCCACTGTTCTTAGTTCTGTTGATGAGGAAGATGAGGGCATTGCTAAAGATCAGGTCTTTTCCTTTCCATCCTTCACTATATGTTGCTTCTTACTGTTGACATCTTGTGGCCCTGTCAATAAATACAAAAAAAATGAACTGTAAATAGAACTGGACTGGAGAAGAAAACAAAGACAACTGGAAGATGGGGATGAAAGAAAGAGTGTGTCAGTGAGAACCCCGGAGCTGGTAGAAGTGAAAAGCAGGAGGAGTGAGTAGATGAGTGACTTGAGGTGGCCAGCTGAATGGGACACCTGGATGAGAGCGGTTTTAGACTTTTTACCCCATTCATACTGTAAGGTTGTCCATTCTTCACCTATTCTTTCTTCTGCTCATCTGTGCTGTTTTATTTGTCTACTGATACCTCCATTCAATAGGTCGCAGATAGTTGGTAATTCCCTACAGCCTGTGGTGATGGGGAATCTTTGCCAACCAGTTATCTTTAAGAGCTAGGACCAAGTTAGGGGGTGGCTTTCTGGGACCCAAAGAAAAATGGCCCGCGGCCCAGATGCCCTCTCTCTGTGTGGTTCCCTCTTAGGGAAGCTGAGCCTTGACTTCTCCTTTCTGTTTTGTGAGTTTCCCCCTTATAATAATAAATGTATAATTGTTTTATCTTTTAGATAGCCTGTTTATTTTAAAAATAGAGCTAACTTCTATACTGTGGAGCTATTTTACCATCAATGGTTCTCATATCTGTCATAGGAAGAACCTGCCACACCCATCAAATGTCCTGTTTAACATGCAGTAGACTCTCTTACAAGAATTATTCATCTCAATACAAATGTACCAACAAACAAAGAATCGAAATACTATATACCTAGAACTATATGTATGATAATTAGCTTTCAATCTAATCTGTCAAATGCCTTAAGTAATTTTTTTATTAAATAGTAAGATTAATGTTGACATGTTTTATTAGGGCAATATTATCAAAACCAATATTTTTGTAATTCTTTTTGCCTCTTGTTAACAAACATTCTTTCATGGTCTCAAAATGACTGCCTCAGCTCCAGGCATGACATTTGTATTTTAATAGTAGAGAGAATTAGACAGAAAAAAAAGAAGGGAGCTATGTCACTACCTATTTCTTTTAATTGAAAATATAAAAGCCTTCCCACAAGTCCCCAACAAGCTTATATTTGCATTGTGCCTGTCATTCTTAGTTGTCATTCCTAGTAAGTTGTCCCCTGGTTTCCTGTGCCCATAGCAGTTCATAAAAATTTTGTTCAATTTTCTGAGCATCCACAGAGAGATGTCACTTGGAAAAACCTCTGCAATTAAATGGCTTATGAACACAGTCAGCCACCTTCTTTAACTGCTAAGTAAATATTAAATTCTTGAATATGCACATATGCGCAAACGATGGCAGTATAAAGTAAACTAGCATCAGTCCAAAGAAGAAATTATATTGGTTTCCACCTCCTTTTCGGTATTGCTCCTATGGTAACACTTTCCTTGACAGCATCTGTAATCTGGAGAATGATTTGAGTTCTTCATTTAACTAGATTCTCACTTCTTTAGTAAGTTCTTAACAAAGATGACAAACTAGTAATTACTTAAAGAACTTCTGACCTCTACAACTATATATTATTCTACCAATCCGTACTGCTCTCTGATTCGCCTGGACAACCTACCTAAAGATCTATTTGAAATGAATCTAATTGCCTTGTTAACCTTTTTACTGCTAAAGGTCATATTTGGGATTTCTTCTTGGTAGAGCCGAAGAATGTGTCACTGCTCACAGGTAATCTTTCTCAAGAGTAATCATGACACACTTTAGAATTCTCTTGACAGTGACTCACGGGCCTGGAATGAAGGATGCACCTGTGTGATACTTTAAACAGGTAGCCACAAATCTGGCAGGCATGAGGCAGGGCTATTGGCTGCAGCTTTGACATTGGCTGGAGCTGCTATCAAAAGGCAGGCCATGGAGGAAGATGAGCTTTCTGAGTCCTTATGCCCTCACCTACTTCAGTCTGTGCCTTTCTGATTCTAGAAGAAACAAATTGATGGATTATAAGCCTCTGGTGAAAGGTAATCATTTGTTAGCTTAAGTAAGCTGCCTTGCGTTGATTGCAGAGCTCAGTAGTGAATACATTCATTACACCTCAACTCTTGTCGTTGACATATAAATTACGTGAAATATTTGTGAATTTATAAAATCAGCTCCACCATTCACGTCAGGTACTCTGAACTACAGGCGGTGAGGTTTAGTTTAAAGGCACCCATCATGAGAACTGTTACAAGAGAAGTGAACTTTGTATCTTTCTATGCCTATTGTGTGGCAAACAAACTAACTCTGTTTGCTACTTTCATTTTAAGAAATGATGCAATTAAAGCCAAGAAAGGCCAATTAAGTTGCTTACATTCACAAATGTGGGGAAGAGAAAGAGTCCAATAACTTTTGTCTCTTTTTGTCTCATGATTTAGATACTTTTTAAACCTACTCCTTTAAATAGAGTTGGATAGTGTTGTTTTATAAAAGAAAATGTCATGGATTTTTTTTCTATACCTATAATAAAAATAACATTAGATCAAACCAAAGTGGTACTTTATTTATTTTAGGAGCTTCTTGGATACTTGGTTTTCTTCTGGAATAACTGAATATCTATGGCTGCTTCACCTCCCCCAGACTGTGGTGCCATGTTAGTGAAACACTGTGTAGGTTTCTCCTTGACTCCTAGCATACCACCTAGGAACACACTTATCCTCCACTGATTATGAATTAACTAACGAACAGCTTTCCTGTCACAGCTGATGAGGACCTAAAATTAGTGTCACCAGGTGTGTTTTGGTAGGCACGGAGGGCAGGTATGTTCCGAGCCCTTTCCATTTCCTGGGTGTGCCTTCTTGCAATAAGAAAGCTGCAGAAATACCAGGGAAGTCTTAAATGGCTGAAAAGAACGGGAAACCAGGGAGTCATTTTGCCCTTCAAGAGAGGGTTTTATGTGTTCTCACACCCACACTTTTTCAAAGCATTTGGTCACCATTAGATCTCATTCTCGGAGGTATTTCTGAAATGAGAATTAAATCTGTGCACAGAGGAAGCTTCTTCTGGTTTTGGAAGTTTCTGAACAAGTGTGAGATTGACGTCCGATTGTATGTGATATATTATCTTCCTAAACTAATCTTAGGAGTCACTGAGTGGTAAGTTGGTCTTTGTTCAGACTCCTTGTACACTACAGTTGAGTGAGGGCATTGCTGTTCTCACCTGTCTCTGTCTCTGTCTTTCCATCATGAATAAAGTGGATTCCCTAAGACCTAAAGAACAAGTAGCAGGAAATGCTATTTTAAAATGAGATTGGCTATGGTATTCGTCCTTGCTCACAATATCATTGCTTTGTTGGAGGAATGAGATTATTCCAAAATGTTCTCATATCTATTTCCCCTTCCTTGCAATGCCCATGGAGACAAGTGAATATGTATTTACCCAAATTATATAAATTGTTATTATTTCATCAACACAGTTGTTCCTCTTGACATTTATAGAGTGTCCTTTAGTAGCTTTTTTAGATGCATTGCTCATAACTTTCTAGTAAATAAGAGGAGGCTTGTATGCCCTCTTCACAGGTAAGATATTTGAAGTACAGGGTGATTAACTATGCTTCTGTGGATAATGAGGCACCTGGCTAGTGTTATCCATGTGCATGCTAAAGGATGGGAGTGATTGAGGTCCTCTTTCCTTGAGCACAGGCTTATTAAGTGTCCATTTTATTCCAGACACTGTTCAACGTGCTGCAGATAGAAAGATAAATAAGACAACATGGTTTGTTATACTCACAGAGTTTGAAGATTAATAGGGCTCATTTTAGCATTTAGGAATGGTACATGACTCTCAGTATCATAGTGAATCATTATATCAGTTGAGGATGGTTCCTTGTAATGGAAGTGCTGAGGGATGTGTCTGTTAATCTTATGATAACCTATGCATGGCCATGTGTGCGTGTGAGTGTGTGAAGATATGTTGTCCATGTGTTTTATTGAAAACATAAGCTCCACTGGTATAAGCCATTACCAGGCTTTATAGTTTTAGAGTGAAGCGTTCAGAAATTTTGTAGACCAAGACCTAGGAATGTATTAATGCTCTCTTGTTGTAGTTGCCTTTCTCTGATGAAGCTATTGAAGGAACTGGACATGTAAGGAACAAAATAATTGAGCTCTAATGTGGAGCTTTCTGGTAAAGCTGCTGCAGTTCTTGACTTGGAACCAAAATAAACTAACAATGATTCCTTATGAGGCACATTTATAGTGCCAGCAATTTCACAAAGAGATACAGTCAATCAGTGCTCTAAATTCTGTCCCATGAAATTGACTGTCCCTCCTCCTTTAATGTTGGAGAAAGGTAATGCATTGACCCCAAGAAAGTTACAGAGCCAGAGTTCAAGAATGTTTTTCAATGTAGAGTTTGCTAAGAAGCAGGGATAGAGACTGTATAAAACTGTATGTAGAAAAAGGTAAAAACCTATCACCAAATGACTATTCTCCAAGGGATGACTAAAATACTGACCTATATGTAAGCATGTGCTTTTATGGACCTTAGTAAATAGAGTTATAAATAACTGCAAAAATGGCATTGAAAATGAAATCCTTATGATGTTAATCCTTCATCCTGAATCCTGTTATTAGATTTAGAAAACAATAACTGAACTGGCTTCCCTGAATCCTGGAGTAAATATAATGGTATAAATGTAAAGAATGTGTAAGTTTTAGTCCTGGTGACTCAGGAGAAGACACTGAGGGACAATTTGAAGGTCATGGATGAATCACTTAGTGCTTTGGGTTGTTAACAAAAGGCAAAAGCTCTGGCTAATTCATGCAGAATCAGCAGACAACCAGCCTCTGCCAGGAACAAAGGCTGCCATAGTACAGAGTCCACCCAAAAGCTGAGTACAGAGGTCACATTAGAATGTTATCTGACCTTGAAAGTGCACAGTTGTGCCCTTTCCTATGCCCTGCCCAGAGCCATACTTCTCATTGTTTGACATTGCTGTGCTTTCATTTCCCCTTCGTCAGAGTCAAAATCATTCTTGTTAGTGATTTTTGGTTAACAAAGTAGTCTGGATGCCAGAAAAAAAAAATGAGGAGGCACTGCTGAAATCCTGAGGGCTTCTATAGGGAGATAAAATATCTGATCTTTACTAAAATGTATGTAAGGAAGCATATGCAGAAAACAAAAGAAGTAGAACCTAGTCACTGACCAGAAAGTAAAACATTAAGGATATTTACTGCAGTGAAGAGATCTCCTTTATTTTTACTGAGATCTCAAATTGTTTCTTTCCTATATATGAAATCGGAGTAAACAAGCCCCCCTTCTTTGAAAAATAGGAAGAGATTAGCGGTTTAATGATTCCAGTGCTCTTGTGGAACCTTGACTGTCTTAAAGTATAGGTCAAGTGGCAGCACTAACAACTGGACTTGATTGATGCATGCTACTCATTGATAGAGCTGTGAATTGTAAATTTGCTTAATTTTAATAATCCTTGTTATCTTCACCAATAAGATACAGTGGGATATCTAGAGTCCTCTCTATGTCTGAATATAAGCTTCTATGGCCTCATTACATATGCATTTGTTACCTTTTTCATAAAAGTGAGTGTTGTAGGCATTAGGTAGCAATAATAAATATCCCTAAGCTGGCCCCTGTTTTGATAGAGCTTGCTTTGAACAGTGTAGGTACTAAACAGGTATAGAACTACCACACGGAGTGAGAATCAATAATCTTATTTTGGTTCCACTAAATTTGAAATGACTATTAAGCAACCACATAGAAATGTCAGAGGAGATGAAAGAACTAGAAATATGATTTTGATTTTTATAGGAATATCATGTGGTATTTAAAGCCATGAAATGGGATGAGGTCATCCACCTTGTGACCACAAATTCAGAAGAAAACAGTGCTAAGGAGTTGATCCTGGGCTACTAGAGTATTTAGAACTATGGTGTAAGAAAAAAAAAATTCTGAAATAACTTTCAAATGGGACTTCCATGTTGTATAAAACTGCAGGAGAAAATGTAGAAATGCAGTTGAGAAAGTGATTCACCTCTGCCAAGCAGATGAATTCCTTCAAAAATGTGCTTCCAGTCCAGGGATAGTCATGAACAGCAGGCTGGAGGTGACTGGGCCATCAATAATAGCAGTTCACAGATCAAATGCACTCAGCGCTTTCAGAATATATTGTTAACTCATACATGCTGCTTGTTGTCACTGTCGTTAATTTATTTCATTTCACAGTTGCTGATTGGTGATTAAAAACCATCATTAGTTAGTTGCAACTATCCCCAAATTCAGGTAAAGAAAGATGTGAGAATGGAGCCAGAGTTATTGCTTCCAAGAAGTCTTTGACATTAGGGAAACAAACAAATCACCAAGGATGTGCATTTGACCATGGACCCTACTCATTTGAGTCCACATGCTCAGCATTGTATCCCTGCATAAAATTTTTATCTTCTTTTCCTAAGCCTCCAACTATCATTTTGACCATTGCGCTTTCTCATCTTCTCTCTGACAGCCTCTATTTATTATGACCATGGTTATTAAACTGGATATTTCTGAAAGTCCTGTTCCTATCACCGACTGCCATAAATTTATGCTTTCTCCTCAATATTTACAAAATTCAAACTCCTAATGTGTGACTCACAATCTTGCTTGGTTTACCTAGTGCCATTTCTTTGTAGTATTCTATTCTGATATATGTAAAGAACTGAATAATCCAACATGGTTATTTTAATAATATTTTATCATTTAACACAGTGACTTTTAACATATTTTAATCATCACAGTGTTGGTCCTTGTCTCCCCAGAGGGGACTCTGTGTCTGTGTACTGTTTTAAACAAACCTTTCATAATTGTGTTTTGGGGATAATGAGCCTATTATATTTCATAGGGTTTGTAAATATTTTTTCTAACTCTATGTGTATAATGGAATGATAAAGAGATAGCAAGGAATGAGAGAGAGAGAGAGAGAGAGAGAGAGAGAGAGAGAGAGAGAGAGAGAGAAGGTGGGACAGACTAATTTTCAAATTCCTAATTTGCTTTTGTATTGCTTAGAAAATAGACTAATAGATGATAAAGAGTTTGAAAGTTCAGCCTGAACTACACAGTAAGACAATACCTTAAAATAAATAAGCAAAAAATAAAAATCTTTCTTTGAAGTTCCTGCGTTCTATAGCTCATCATAACTAGTACCATTAATAATAGAAGGATGACATTTCTTGGCCATATCTTCCTTCCTAGTTGGAAATTTCTTCTTAAATTTATTTATAAAATCATTTATTTCCAATATGAAATTTGATCTCATCTCATTTTCTACATCAATCAATAAATTAACTAACTAATCACTAAACCACAACAAAATTCCATTGAAAATGTGATAGTAAATAAGGAAAGTTATGACTCTGTGTATAAAGAGACTTTATTTAAGTGTGCATGTTAGACATCCCTATCTTAAAGTTGTTCATGGCTGTTGAACAACTATGGGGTTCCTAATTTCTGTTCATTGTCAGATCACCTTAAACCCCTTTCTGTTGCCCCAGTGAGATAACATTCCTTCACCAGTTTAGTTTCCAGCAGCCTATCTTTATATCTACTTATGCAGAATTCTAACATACGTGCATTGGAGGACTCATCCTCTTTCTACGTGTCTTATCAAGGGATGTTTTCCAAAGGAAACTTTAGCAGGAAACTGTAAAGGTTTTCCTCCTGGATCTGGTGCTCAGCTCAGAGTACTTACCAAGCCTCCATTTAGCCCTGGGTGGCATCTCAAGAGTGCCCATTCCACCATACAAAATATTTTCCTGTTGTCTTCATTATTTTTAAACAATACTCCTAATCTCTTAGCAAGTAGAAGACCACCAACACAAAAAGAAAATAAATCACATGTAAGTGTTCTGTGTGATCAAGAACAAAGCCTGAAGACTCTAAGTACTGGATTACTTGGTATTGACTGAATGTTTGATAGTGTCTCTTCCTGGTTAAAATCTCTAGTTTATATTTAATAAACTCTATATCACTAATGTAGATAATAGTTTATTTTAAACTTATCAAAATTCTTTTGGGAATATCTATTAATTATACATAACTTGACTTAAAAAGAAGAAAAACATATTCTGGTAGATAGCCTAGAAGGCTATGCTTAGATCATAGGGAAATTTTTTCTGAGTATCAGTACAATATTTAATATTTGCAATTGCCTTTACTTCTCTTCATCAATTGAAATGAAGACAGTAAGAAACCTCAGGCTTTGGAATGGATGGGTGTGTAGTCTACCATTAGCCTAAAGCTTTTGACAAAAGCTATTTCCTTCTTTATATTCTCCAGATTTGTTTGCTTCCCCAGGGCCTATTGGGTATCTCTTATGGACCTGCACTGCCTCTTCAGTCAGGCACTCGATTTTATTCCACATATAACTTGGTAGCATATAGGAATTCAATAAATTTTCATTGATTGAAATTGGGAAGTTTCTCTGAATCTCCTGGTATTGACTCTCATCTTTGTTCCATTTTAGAAATAGCTAAATCTTATATGTTCTCCAGAGAACAAAATATATATCTTATATTTCAGAATACTTGTTTCTGCTCTGCCTTCAATATTGAAGAGCAGAAACTAAAACAAATAAAAATCAACTGAATCTATAAAGATGAAATATCTCTGTTTCAATGAATCAACGAAAACAATGCTCCAAAGACACAGATGTTTAATCAAATAAATAAATCAAGTGCTAAGTTAAATGAAGGCCATCAGAGAGAAGCAGTTCTGTAGCTGTTTAACAAGAATGAGAAATTGAACCACATGTCAAAAATAAAGATGCTGTATGTTTGCGCAAGAGAGAAAGATCCCTTTAAACGTGGTCTCTGTGGGGAAGAATTCAGGAAAAGAATCAGATGGTGTCCTAGGCAAGACAATACCTAGGAAGAAGAGACATATTCTAGAGTGACCGTAAGTGTACTGCTTAGAAATATTCTAATAAAAATGAAGTTAAGTAAACCTAAGAAATTTATAAAACAGAATATGCTTTGGTTGCTTAAATAGATACGTGATATTTAATGTGTTAATTCTACTTTACTTTCTAGAATTTGTAAATTCTAATTTACAAAGTAAATGTGCTTACTGCTATAATGTTCCGTGCCCTGCAGCAAAAAGTCTATGGAGTTCACTGGTGAATCCTAGGTACACATTTATGCATTATCAGTTACACAAAGACAATGCACTGTTGACTGAGTTTCCTGACCCACCAAGTCCCACATACATTTAGTCCCAAATAAACACACAGGGGCCTACATTAATTATAAACTGATTGGCCTATTAGCTCAAACTTCTTATTAACTCATAACTTATGTTAGCTAATAATTCTTGTCTGTGTTAGCCATGTGACTTGATGCCTTTTTCGGTGAGGCAGTCACATCTTGCTTCCTCTGGGTCTGGATCATGACTGCATTCTGAATCTTTCCTTTTCCCAGAATTCTCCTGTTCTTATCATCCCGCCTATGCTTCCTTCCTAATTGCCCTGCCTATACTTCCTGCTTGGCTACTGGCCAATCAGCATTTTATTAAAATAGAATTGACAGGGTATGGAATATTGTTCCATAGCAATGCATATACTCAACAAAACTAAAATTTAACTCAACATATTAAGAAAACAGCTCATTCTTAGAAGTGTTTGCCAATATGCAAATTAAAATGCAGGCTACTGTGAGCATGGGTAAGTAAATCTATTCTATTAAAGTCCATACAATTTGTAATTTTGGTCTTAAATGCTATTCAGTAGTAAGGTTATTTCTACTGAAGTTACACAAGCTGTGATTGTAGATCAAAAACAATCATATGCTATGTTTCAGCTTCCTAGCTGTGATCCAACAAAAATTTTATGTATAAAAATAAATGATGACCTAGGATGGTGTACTATAACTTACTAACCCATAATCTCATAACCATATGATGACAATTCTTGAAAACAAAGTCACTATGGTAAATTGCCCAGCACAGCGTAACTACAAAGGTCACCCTGGATACAGGTGCTCAATCAATCATTCAGCCAGGCAAAGATGAAATGGTCATGGCCTTTTGCATATAATTAGACTCCCCTCATCTCCACTTCAAGTCCCTGGTCTACATGTCATCTTTTGCTTTTTAATGAAGCCATTTGATGTTTCTACTGATACCTGATACAGACAGCAATGAAGGTTGTGTACTCAGAAGTTTTCCTAAATATTTTATTAATGTATTGCTTGAAAAACTGTCTTAACATTCACAGTTTCAAATATTGTATTACTTGAAACTGGAAGAAATTGCCTATACCATCCTCTCCTGAGGAACATTTTGTGAATTTCTATGTGTTATAAACTATGGAGATATTTTTGAGAAATTACATGTTAAACAACTTGAATTAACTCCATTACAGAAATATTCACAGCCTTTCATGCTAAAGAGGGTGGGTAAGTACATTCTACACAGTTTCCTAAATGTTACTTAACTAGGAAATTTCTCCCCATACGCAGTTTTTATCATACTTTGGAATAAGGCTTTTACCAAATACCATTTGAGAAAATAGTACTCTGTAATATAAATGAAAATTTATACATTTTTCAATAAATGGACTCCATAGTCAGGGTACTTAACAAACCAAAGATGAAGAAATGTAAATAGCTAAAAACCCTTTCATTTTTCATGCAATCATTTTTTTTTCATTCCTTGGTTAAATAATCATTTATAGTTTATCCTAAGAAAGGTAGAACCTTATTCTCATTTCTGTAAAATGCTGGGGTTGCTTTAGGAATAAATTACTAAAATCCCATGTTCTTCTTTTCATGTCTCTACAAATATCTTTTTGGGGTTGGATACGAAGATAAGCTTATTTCTAAAAGAAGTTATAAGTAGGATGAAGATAAAATGCAAGCCATGGTAAGTGAACTGGAGAAATATTTGGCAATGCCAGAATGGGAATGAACTCTGATGAATAGGTTTCTTCTGTTCTGGGCCCAGAGAACCTGCAGTGGAGTTGACAATGACTACGTGAAACTAAGATTTCTGCATTAGAACCATTTGCAAAGTGTGCTGATGATTATTTAACGGACACTAGGAAGTAAATTATAGCTGGGCAACCCTCTGTATAGCTAAGGGCACAAATCTCTCTTACCTCGTCTCAGCAAAGCACTAGAAAACACAAAGGAGTATTTCAACTAAATAACAGTTGTAAATTCTGCATCAGGTGCACAGTGCTGCTGTCCTAGGGGTTTCCTGTGAGATTGGTGCCAAAAGCAACACAAATTACAAGTGTGGTGATATAAATAACTACTTTACTTCCACTTTCTTTAGACCAATATGTCAACATACACACAGACACACACCACACACACACATGCTCAGGCACATACACACACATGTACACTAAAAAGTTTAATTCTTTTGAATTTGTTCTTTTATGATTGTGGTTTGTTTTAGAAATTCAGTTATTATTTGTTTCCCAATATGAACTGGAGCTGATGACTAAGATTGCAAACAAATACAATAGCATTGAGCCTTTCATGTATGGGATAATAGTAATAAACAGACAAAAGCTCTGTCCCAAGGTACTTGTGGATGGTATGGATTACAAGCCAGATACAGTGCATAAACCTAGTGTTGCATGATATTAATCTCTCAAGGAGTTGAGGCAAAATGTGAAATATCTCATTTTAAAAAAATATTTATTGATTTTGTATCATGTGCATAAGTCTTTCTGAGGGTTACAGATGCTCTGGAATTGGGGCTATAGGCGGTTGTGAACTGCTATTGTATGTGATGGGAATTGAACCAGGGTCTTTTGGAAGAGCAGCCAGTGCTCTTAACCTCTAAACCATCTCTCCAGCCCAACTTGAAGTATCTTACATGAAAATCATGAGAAGAAAAATAAATTTCTCTAAAAGAAGAACCCCGTGAATTCGGGTGGAGAGGGAAACTTGGTATTAACACTTAACATGTGGACTTTGTGTCTTGACCTTGATGGGAGTTTAGAAGATTTTCCTATCCAATAATCTGATTTTCTCAAAAATGATTATTCAGGTCATGACAGAAAGAACAATTGCTAAGTACAGATGAACGTTGCATTGGCTTTTTCACTTAGTAAATACACAGAATTCCTTCTGTAATCAGCGTTAGTACCATGTGCTAGATGCATATGGTGAAAATCAGAGAATTGTTTCTCATTACTTTTCCATCCATCCCTTTTGTAAACCAGGTATTCACTGCGATCACACACACACACACACACACACACACACTCTTAAAA
>NW_026067944.1:26153442-26317848 GCF_014885135.2 Alexandromys fortis
GTTTCTCCGTAGCTTTTGGTTCCTGTCCTGGAGCTAGCTCTTGTAGACCAGGCTGGCCTCGAACTCACAGAGATCCGCCTGCCTCTGCCTCCCGAGTCCTGGGATTAAAGGCATGCGCCACCACCGCCCGGCCCCATATATATATTTTTTTATAAGGTATGTGTGGATAAGCACAAAGGTAAATTGTGAAAAGGAATCTGAGAAAGGAATTGAGTGACTCGATGGGATTAACTGGAAGACAAAAGTGAATTGTGAAAGGAAACAAAGTGACTTATTCTTAGCAAGCCCCGCAAGCCAGCATTATTAAATAGCAGCTGTGGTATCAGTTAGTTATGTTTCCCGAATAGTGCTCTCATTATATATGACCATGAAATAATGTTAAATTTATCTGGCAAAGTAGCAAGATACGAATTGAAACTTATTTATCCATTGCAAAAAAAATAGTGGCATTACTGTGGTTTGGAAGCAATTGGAACACACCTACTGAACTAAGCACACCACAAATTAATGTACAGAGTTACTAGGGAATGGGTGAATTCTTTAGTCCTAGTCTTTTGTCTTAAGGAAAGCTTTCAGGAATGAAAGCCAAATAATTGTCCTTAGGACCATGAAATGAATCAAAGCAACTGCAAATGGAGTTCAAGATTACAACAAAAAAGGCTTTCTTCTCTCCATTTTTTTTTCCTTTTAGGCCATGCAGGCAGACTCCTCCGGTGTGTCATACCGTCCCTCAGACTGTCTTGTTGCTCTCACTTTGACATAACTATTCTCCTTTGTCTGGCTTCATCGTTTCAGCCTTCTCTTCACACCCAGTTCCCGAGACTGCTCCTTGCATCCTCTTTCCTAGTGTGTACAAGTGAATGTGTGCTGTGATTGTAAACAGAGACCCGCTGGTTAGCCAACTCATTAACAAAGGTCCTGTCTAAAGTTCTCCCGCCAAGAATGGCAATTTGTTTGCTTAACTACGAACGAACTACTTCTTTCCTGAGAAAAGTCATTCTGAGGAAATATTGATTGGAAATGAACTCCTGCTAGAAAATATATGTTCAATTTACACATACATGAATATATTCAAGTGCCCTATCTCACTTTCGATAGTCAGTAGTAATGGTAGTAGACAAGAAGTTTTAAATAAACAGATGTTTTAAGTTTACCATAAAAGTGTAACTCACAAACGTTCTTATAATTATTTCCGAGTTAGAGAAACTTGTCCCCAGTTGATAATAGCCATCTGTATGTATGTATGTGTTTATTATTGTAATATATGTAAATATTATATGTAAAATAATATGTAAATATTACTCCAAATATTTATAGATGTGGTTCCACACATGGAAATAGCCCTTCAAGCCTGGTGGTGGGAGCGCACGCCTTTAATTCCAGCACTCAGGAGGCAGAGGCAGGCAGATCTCTGTGAGTTTAAGGCCAACCTGGCCTACAAGAGCTAGTTCCAGGACAGACTAACCCTGTCTCCAAAAGCCCCCTACAAAAGCCCTTCATTATGTTTGTTTAATTGAAATAATGTCATCAAATTATAACATGAATATAATACATTGTAAATATAATAAATGTATACATGTCACCCACATATCTTTTTGTAATGGACAGGATGTGGAGATCATCTATTTCTACTGTGGTAGAATTTTAGCTTGAATGCTCTTTATATATAGAACTTCTGTGAGTTCTTAATTGCTTCAGCCAGGTCATGGCTTTAGACAGCCACGTCGCTTTTCCATGTCCTTGGCTCTTACATTCTTTCCATCTCTTCTTCCCTGATGTTCCCTCCCTGATCCTTGGTGGTGGCATGGTTACTGTTGATGCTCCACTAAAGGCTATACATTTAATATCTTATTCTCAGGACTTCCACAAGTTTTAGATATTTTCATTGACTTTTTCTACTACAGGAAGAAGCATCTCTGACCAAGGTTGAAAGCAGACTGGGTTTGGGGATAAACATAAATATTTACAAGCCAATTTGTTATTATTTAATTATTTAGCAAAACAACAGTAGCAACTTCTACTCTAGGACCTATTGCCTTGCCAGCTTTTAACCAGGATTACATACTAGACATGGAGTACTCTGTTTCTGTTTCTCAGCATGCGCTTGATGCCTAAGTTCCAATATTACATAATATAATCATTTGACCCCAGTTTCTGCTTTTCTGTTTCATGTCTTTCTTTTCTTTTAGCCAGTAAGTATGACATTTTTCTTCCATTTTTGGGGTGTGTGTGTGTGTGTGTGTGTGTGTGTGTGTGTGTGTGTGTGAGAGAGAGAGAGAGAGAGAGAGAGAGAGAGAGATGTATTCTAATCAAGGACAATAACTTTAGCAATTTGTACTCTTCTACACATCTCAGAAATTATGTATCACATATCATCTTAAATTTTAGCCTCTAAAACTTTCAGAGCAAAAGGCAACCTGATTTGGAATCAGAAGGCAAACATTAGTAGATCACTTCATACAGTGTCTAAAGCCTTAAAGCATTCCCTGACTCTGTTCTTAAAGTTTATGTCATATCTTAATATTCAACATGAGATTTTTATTTATAGGCATACATAGATGTATACATAGATAAATATATTTCCAGGACACCATGTACATTTAGTCAAATGCGTGAATATATCAAATATGTTGTATCTCTGGAATCCAGGAATAACAGGGAAAGGAAAGAAATAAGAGCATGTGGAATCTGGTTAGTGCGCCACAGGAACAATGGTGAATACATTCCAACTTACAAAGTCATACTGATGACTCCCCTCTCTCTCTCTCTCTCTCTCGTGTGTGTGTGTGTGTGCGTGTGTGTGTGTGTGTGTGTGTGTGTTTCAAAGAAGGTGAAGATGATCAAACTGGCTCTGACAAACCTACATAACAACTGAAAATTAGAAAGTAGTGTTGACCAATGGTGAAGGGTATTAGGAGGACATATAATTCTGATATACTTCAACTTTATTTTGCGTTTCTCATAAAGCTAAAGCAGAACTCCAATTGAATGCATTGGTTCAATCTGAGATACACGTTTTGAAATTATGACCAAGTGAGCTCACTGCCTCATTTATATGTCAAGGCTGTGTTTATGCATATGAGTACAATATTATCTTGCAAGGAAACTTTAAAGTGGCTTGCAAAAAAATGTTTTCTCTGCATGCTCTCAATACTATGTTAAAAGAGCAAAAGAGAAACTTTAGTACTATTAAATTTCTAACTTAGGTTAGCCTCTTCCCCCTTAGAATAGGACAAAAGATAGGCATAAATTTTCTTGCAGATATTTATTTTCAGTGCTTCGGAAAACCCTCGCATAGGTAGACAATAAACACCTGCTGAATACATGAATAAACTAACAATACTCTATGTGTGCCTTATGAAAATGTATTGTGTAATCTCAGAGTTAACTGAGACTCAAGACGGGGCTGATTATATTTTTGTTACAGATTAAGGTAATGGAATAAGTAAACATCAAGCTTTCATCTTGAACTTCCCTACAAATCACAAAATCCAAAGTCTTCATCTGGCCTGACTGTCCAGTGCCACATCACAGTACCCCGAATCCTCACATGTTTTAATAGGAAAAGAAATCACCTTACCTTCCAAAAGAAGATTATTCATGAAATATGATCTACAATTGTTCAGAAGTGTAAATATTTTACTGTAGAAAGCCTTATTCAAAAAAAAAAAAAAGAAAAGGAAAACAAAAGGGAAAGAAATGGCTTTCCTTGAAATTCTTTTTTGTAACATCATAGTTGGTCACCAAGGAAGTTAATGAGGAAAAGGGTGCAGGAACTATCACTTCTCGAGGATTCTGTCTGTTCCGGACACACTTTGGTTTACAGTGATGCTGCCAATTTCAGAATAATTAGAAAGCACTTTGCTGAGGGAAGTGTGAGTGGCTGGGTTTCTTTGGAGGCAATTTAGACTAATCATGTGGTTGATGATCCTGAAGCATCCAGCGGGTTGGGCCTGCTCTGTCATGAACTCAGAGAAGTGTTTTCCTTCAGACAAGTTGTGCAGAGGAATAAGTTTTTGAGACTTTCTCTTATTCAAAGTTAGGGACTTTGATCAAGTAGGAATTTTTTCCTCTTTCTTCCTTAATCTTCACACCCTCCTCTTTCAGAGTGCTGAATTACCAAGGAAGCCAAGAGAAGATTATACTAAAAATGGGGCTCTCCGAATTGTGAACTTATTCAACAGAGATTTTTACAGAAATCTCAGGGGATTTTATTCAAAACGTAACTTGAATAGTTTTCAATACTAGTGTCTGGTTTAAGAAAACTATCTCTGAAAGTTCCTTTTTAGATTTCTTGTTTAGTGTGTCTAAAGATAGTTAACTTCTGTAACAAAAAAAAAAAGTAGAATTCAAAGAGAAACTTAGGAATACAAATCTGTTGTGAAAGTTCTTCATTTGGCATTTGGATATATGTAATGATTTTTGTTGATATGGTTTTGGAAACTCTGTGTTCAGACACTGCATACAAAAATTAACTTATTCAGCAAACTTATTTTGAGTAGAAACCCTCTACCAGGCTTATAAGGCTTTGCCGACAGCTTTGGAACGTAAGGATGACCACTAGGTCCATCTTTATGCCTGTTCTCCTGAGAACAACTGGAGCATTATGTAAGTTAGGGGAGGTTGGATATGCAAGAAATGAGAACACAAAGAATTCCAAATGGAGCATGAGAATGCTGGGAATAAACACTTCTTTCATGGCCAATTTTCTTCCTCTGGATCTTTCAGGGCAACCCCTTCCCCCTCTGCTATCTATGACTCCTCCTAAATGTATTTTGCAGATAACAGAATATAAAATAAAATCACTTCTTTGTTTTTATTTTTCTTTATTTTTTCTTCTTAAAAGCTTTTATTTTTTTTATACTTTCTCTTTTATTTTTTTTTTTTTTGAGAATTTCATGTATACATAAAATGGAGCCTATATATGTAAGGTAGTAGGACTATCTCTAGGGGCATGAGTAACTTCCCTAGGAAGCATACCTGAAGAAAACTGGTATTCTCTCCCACTGCAGTCTTTAATTGAAAACAGCTCCTGAGCTAGGCATGGAATGTCATGGGGACCTTCACTACTCATTCCGGTGTTGGTCTGTCCTGAGTTTGTGTCGATCTCAACCCAAAGAGTGCCTTTACTCCAAACAGCTTTAAGTCCATGTGTGCAATGGTGCTGGCATAGCTAGCAAGTACTTTTACCACATGGCCATCTACTCCTGGCTTTTACAGTATTCATACTCCCTCTTTCATGATGACACTTTAGCCTGGGGGTAGGTGGTATAATAAGGGTGTTCCATTTAGAGCTGAGTACTGCATAGTCTCTTATTCTCTGCCATTAAGAGCTATGGGTCTCTGCTAATTGCCATCTATGGCAAAATTAAGAATTTTTATGACATTTCCCTGTATTTTATCCTCTTAGGCAACATGATGATGTAACTACTCAGGAATATATTCATTATCTCTTTACCATTAAGAATTTTATCAAGGCATGTGAGAGTGGTTTTTGGTTAGTTTGTTTATAGCTACAGGTTTGTAGTTGAGTTGGTGACTAGCAGGTAGGAGGGCACACTGACAACTAAGAAACAAGGAAGGGAGACAGGAAAGTAGAAAGTGAAGGAGAAAGGAAGGGGAGGAGGAAAAAGGATAGAAATCTAAGATCTTTGTTTATAAAAGTGGGCAAAAGGGAGATTCTGTCTAGACATAGCACTGAGAAATTATTATCTGTTTTAGTGTGGGTAGCAGGGAAGACCTACTTTTAGAACTAAAGTGGTGAGGATTAGGATTCAGTTCTGTTCAGTCAAGGGAGGAGTCAGGGGGACTTAGTGAGGCTCCTCTATGTTAGCCGGTCAGTGATATTTTTGCAATGTTTTCGATGAGTCCAATTCTTGTACCCTAAATGCCTAGGCAAGGAATGATAATTAACCTCTCCAGTGTTGGAACACAGTCCTGGGCATCTCCAATTCATGCTTTCTCTAAGTTGAAGTCACCATACCTAGCATTTGCCCGTATTTCCCCATCTTCCCTGTCTCGTGATTTATGTCTGTTAGACAATGTGCAGAAAATTGGTTACACATTTTTGAAAGCCAGTTGAAGCCATTTCTTTTTTCTTTCACCTCATTTGGAGGGAATATTTAAAAAAGCTTAAAGAACTATAAGGTGGACTGCTTTCCAGAGACAGCAGGGATTTCGGCTAGCATTTTCCTAGCGTAAATGAGAAGAAAGCACCCGAGAGCAAATCACAATAATAAGAGAAAAATGGTGTCAACATTTGTTTTGAAAAAAAAAATAAGTGCATTGCAACTTAAATTTCTAAAATTTAGAGCACAAAAATTACACCTCCATTAACTTAAAATACCCTGGTTCCTAAAGATTTAGCTCCTGCCTACAAAATGCTTCCTGTGACATATTTAGGAGTTATGGGGATAATGGTTGTTAAGAAAAAATCTCTAGGAGGTTCCAAAGGGATTACAATGATTTAGGCATAAAATAGAAACTTAGCTGAGTTTGTAGCAA
Organism: Alexandromys fortis; assembly: GCF_014885135.2. Lineage (NCBI taxonomy): Eukaryota > Metazoa > Chordata > Mammalia > Rodentia > Cricetidae > Alexandromys > Alexandromys fortis. Next base: position 26,159,947 of record NW_026067944.1, read on the forward strand.
CAGTGTGTTATGTATTTTAATGTTTTGGGGGAGGTGCTGGGTAGAGAGTAAAATGAGAGACTTTTAAAAGCATGGAGCATATTTGTTAAAAAAAAATAAAACTGTATCTATTATGCTGAGGTTCATAGGTTTGCAGACTAAAAAAGCTCTCCATGCGTCAGCAGGCATCTGCCAGAGGTTGCTGTATAATTCTCTAAATATATGTGCACATGTGCCTAACTCCTCATGAGTCCCATAATTATTGCATGATGGAAACATTTTGTTTCCCGTGTTACACCCATGGTTTTCATTTATTTTAGTTTTGTAAAATAAACTTTGTCTTTCCGTTGTTCATTCTGAAACTTCCTTTTAAAATAACACAATAGGAAATTGCAATAAGAACCTTTCAAATCATTAAAGTTGCTCTCCACAATAAAGTGAATTGGCTGAATTGAAGAAAAAAAAAAAAACCTAACAGAAAACATCACCTACCCATTAAGAATATGCACTCATGAGTATATGTGCTTGGTGTTCTTTTAGTGTTGGAGATTACTGAAATGAAAAGAGGCCAAAATGTCTCTGCACCTCCCCAGCTTACATCCAGTAAGGGAGGCCAATATCAAGCACATACATGACATATGTACACTTGCAAGCATACACATACCACAGTTCAGATACTAGCTATGAAGAAGATAAAATTGTCTGAGGGTTGAGCGGGTGTTGGGGGAATTATTGGCCAGAAAGATATTCATGAGTTGCTTTATTCATTACTGTCATTCTTTAATGTTTGAGTTTGAGCAAGATTAACTAATGTGACAACAGGAAATGTAAATGAAATAAGTTTTAACCAATAAATTGTCAGACTGATAAATTTACAAAATTACTCTTCATAGATTATTTCAAGCAATAGTTATTGTTACATAGCAATTTAAACATTATAATGTTCATTTTAAAGCTAGAAGAACTGAAATTACAAAGACTGACTAATTTTCTCACCAGCATGCAATGACTAATTGAGTCAGGACTGATGTTAAGATCTAGCTGATACAAAAACCATGTTCTTTGTGTTATGCTGAGCTCTTTCTTGGAAGAAATAAATTCACCTTTTAATACTGTGGTTCTGTGGTTCCCAAATAGCTTTGTACAGAATGAAATTTTCTTGACAATTGCCACCACTGTCTCTTTATAGAGACTGTATCAGCTTCTAGTGAATTTCCTATGTGCCGGGAATTGCTGGGCACTGGAGACACAGAGATAAAACAGAGCTGCAGAACTCAGGGGACTCCTAGACTGGGAAAGCAGGACAAATAAAATGACAGTTTCACAGTCTATGATGTATGCTAAAAACGAACATTGTAGAGATATAACTAGGACCTTCAATGTTAAATAGAAGAGAGGCCAGGGAAAATGTGCTCTCTGTCTATGTCTAGAAAATGCTAGAATCAAATGGTCTGGGGCACAATGCCTTAAGGGCTTTATTAGTTTATTAATGTTATATATTAGGTTACTATGATTACTATTAGTTGCTATAGCTAGGGAACCATTAGCTGTGTATTGTAAAAAAAAAATATTACCCCATTTTGGTGGCTAGATCCAAAATCGGTTCATTAATCTGAATTTAGGGTGTTTGGGACTGGTTTTCCTTCTGAGGTCTCTAGGAGCTCTCCTATCATATCCCTTTCTTTCTTCAAGCCCGTGATGGTTGTCAGTATTCCCTGTTTTATGACTTTATGTCTTAAGTATGTTTCTTTATTCACACTGCTTTCTTGCTCTGCTTTGAAATTTTCTACTTCTCCTTTTACAGATGCATGCTCTTCCACAGAAACAACTCATATGATAGAAAAGATTATCCTTATCCCCAAATCCTAAAATTACATTTGCAAGCACAACCACCCTACCTGCCATCCCCCTGCACCTTGACCCCTCTCTGTCCCTTCCTTTTTCTCTCCTTCCCTCTTTCTCTCCTACTGCTTGCCTGCTGGCCTGCCATGTAAGGTGATGCTCACAAGTTCTGGGGATTGAGATGTGCATATTCATGAGGGCCCATCTTCAGCCAGTGATTGGGGTTAGATCTATGAAGACAAAAACAAATTAATTTGGAAGTCTTTAAGTACAAAAACTTTGGGTCCGAATGGAAAAGGTGATGAAGAACAATGGGTATCATGTGGATAAGAAGTTGTATGGCATCCATTCTTCAAATACCTTATATCACTTGTTTACTCTGCTGTTTGTTGTGTGGTTGGATAAGCATTGTATGGTTATAAAGATTTTTGGAAGTAGGTGTGAAAAATTACTCTACCATATTAAAGAGTTCCCCAATGTATTCTTTAAGTGTGTACCTGAGCCTTTCTGAGAAAAAAAGGGAATCCATGCATAAAGTTGCATTATGTGCACAATGTGCAGACTGCTAATATAAAACTGATAGTCATGCTCTTGAATAAAAGTTTAAAATTGATGCGATTTCTGTTTGTTCAATGTTCATAAAGTCATAAGCTTTAGAAATTCATCCAAGCGCCAACAGGTTAAATAGTTTGTGCATAATTTTTTCATATTCACAATATTCCCAAATTATTTTTCATATATTAGATACTAGATAAAGAATACAAAATATACCTTTTGCATACCATGATATGTCATCCAGTCCCAAGAGGTCAGCCCTAAATGCACTGGTGTATGCACATACATACACACATACACACACAGACACAGACACAGACACACACGCACACACACACACACACCACATGAGTAAAACTAAACACCCTCCAGATTGTATTTCTAAATTCATTTGTGAATCTCTCTATTCATTTGTGTTGTGTATGCACGTGCATACACACACACACACACACACACACACACACACACAGAGATATTACCAGTTAAAGAAGAGCCATGGAGTTATGAGAGGAATAGGGAAGCAACACAAGTTGGAAAGGGAGAGCAGGAGATTGAAGTGATGTAAATGCTTGTACAGAAATCTCAATAACAAAACCAATAAATAGAAAAGGTTATCTTCTTAGAAAGTGAGGAATATTATTATAATGCAATTGGATATAGTGATAAGTTCTTCCACATTCATGTTTAAGGGGCAAAACTTCAAATCTGAATTTACAGAAAACACAATATTTTTCTTCTTGCTTCTTCCAGTGTAGCTTAAACATCTACAGTTCCCCTCACACCTTAAGAAAGAAAAGGGGGAAAATAAACTTTATTTTTCACTGATTATTTTTTTTGTCACAGCTAGAAGAGCTAATATGAAGTACAATTCAGCATATGGAAAATGTTTGTTTTTGTTGTAAGACTGGTGCTAACTTGAAGAGAAATTCGCCATTTAGCATATGGATTCTACCTTTTATTAAATATTACAGTCACCTCTACCAGCCAATCATAGGCAAGCAGCCTTCTTTGGAACTGAAGCTCTTGCTTATTCAGGATTCACCTATGAAGAGAAATATGGTCGAATGAAGAAAATAGATCATTGAAGATGACAATTGTAGTATAAGAGCAATATGAGAATGAATCTATAACTTTTTTATTCCAAAAATTGAATAGCAACAGCAACATTACCTTTTTTTTCCCTGTTGTTGATATTCCAAGAGGATATGGCTGAGGTTTAGTTCTACTATTAGATTTATAGTAGAATCGTTCTCTAGAGAGAATTAGAAGCATTTTGCCAGAGGGATGATCTGACAACAATTAATTTTTAATTGTTTTTATTGAGCTATATATTTTTCTCCACTTCCCCCTCTTCCTGCACCCTCCTCTCTAGCCTCTCCCATGATCACCATCATCCCAAGTTACTCAGGAGATCTTGTCTTTTTAAACTTCCCATGTAGATTAGATTCATGTATGTATCTCTTAGGGTCCTCATTGTTGTCTAGGTTCTCTGGGATTGTGAATTGTAGCTGGTTTTCTTTGCTTTATTTCTAAAAACCTCATGAATGAGTAAATATTATATTAGTCTGTATGGGTCTGGGTTACCTCACTCAACATGATGCTTTCTAGATTCATCCATTTGCCTGTGAATTTCAAGACATCATTATTCTTTTCACTGTGTAGTACTCCATTGTGTAAATGTAACATTTTTTATAACAATTCTTCATTCAAGGGATATTTAGGTTGTTTCCAGGTACTGACTATTACAAACAATGCTTCTTTGAACATAGTTGAGCACATGTCCTTGTGGTATGATTAAACATCCTTTGGGTATATATCCAAAAGTGGTGTTGCAGGGTCTTGAGGTAGGTTGTTTATAATTTTCTTAGAAATCACCATTCTGGTTTCCATAGCATGTGTACCAGTTTGCACTCCCACCAGCAGTGGAGGAATGTTCCCTTTACTCCAATCCTCTCCAGAATAACTTGTCATCAGTGTTCTTTATTTTGGCCATTTTGACAGGTGTAAGATGGAATCTCAGAGTTGTTTTGATTTGCATTTCTCTGAACATTTTAAGCCATATAAGATTAGTCTCTTGAGAGTTCTCTGTTTAGATCTGTACCCCATTTTTTAATTGGATTATTTGTTCTTTTGATGACCAGTTTCTTGAGTTCCTTGTATATTTTGGAGATTAGCCCTCTCTCTGATGTGGGATTGGTGAAGATCTTTTCCCATTCTGTAGACTGCTGTTTTGGCTTGTTGACAATGTCCTCTGCTTTACAGAAGAAAAAAAAATAATTGTATTATGTCTTTTTAATTTATTCTTTTTAGCCTTGTGAATACTTAGGTAAAGAACAAAGTGGGGAATCCAGAATGACCTCTAGTGCCTAGGTGATGTGATTGTGCTGCAAACCCCAGGTCTCCACTGGTGTAGAACATGTGATTTCAAAAACTGCAATGAGGAATAAAGAAAAACAAAAATAAAAGTAACAGAAAATGAGTAGAATGTAAAGCTACTCATATGCACATATACTTTGCAATGATTTTACACTGTTAATACCCTTGAGAAGATGTGAAGTGACTTATTTTTAAATAAAACATGATTAAAATGTGTTTTTTTATCAATGAACTACTCCATAGAATTTCCAAATCATAAGCATAGAATGGGAAATAAGGATGAGATAGTCCAAAATATTAATGGTTGTCACATTTTGACAAATGATATATGCTTTTACCTACTTTTCTAAAATTTACACTTTCAGAGTGTTAAATAGTTTTGTCAAACTTCTATGGTATAAAAACATTTCAGTGACTGTAGAGATGATCTTAATAATCAATGAGGCTAATGAAATTTCATGCCAATAAGAAATACGGAAATGAGCATCAAAGAAATGAACAGTGGTCTACCTTCTGCTTGGGATATATCAGTCCCTGTATTTTTGTCTCCCTCATCATTTCCATTTATCCTGCATGCCCTAGGCCCCCAGCTATCCACTCCAAAACCCCTATGACTTCATTCAGCCAATTCTTCTTTATTCCTCCATCATCTGTGTACCTGAGTCCTTCTGTGATGTCTGCAGAGTCACCCAGGAAATCTGCAGCTTTTAGCTAAGTAATATGAAAACCGGGATTGCAGTGCCGTTTTTTTCTCGGTTGGAATTTTTGACACATGGGAAGCTCAGGAGAAACCTTCTAGTAACTGGAATCATAGCATAAATCTTAATCTAAGGAGACATAGACCGGAACCTTACTGTTTTTGCATGCCTATGTAACCTTAGGTCAGTGGTTTAACAATTTTTGTGATTCTCAACTTCTCTATTGTAGCGATAGGAGCGGCAGGGCTGCGTCCCCGGCACCCAGCCTTCCACATGGCTAGCTTATGCCCGAAATAATTACACGGAAACTGTATTTTTTTAAACACTGCCTGACCCATTAGTTCCAGCTTCTTATTGGTTAGCTCTTACATATTGTTCTAACCCATTTCTAATATTCTGTGTAGCCCACGAGGTGGCTTACCAGGGAGGATCTTAACCTGCATCTGTCTGGAGTGGGAGAACCATGGTGACTCCTTACTCAGCTTCTTTCTCCCAGAATTCTCCCTGTTTACTCCACTCACCTATGGGTTGGCCTATCAAGGGGCCTAGGCAGTTTCTTTATTAATAAAAAATCACTCCCACATCACCCTATTGCACTAGAGATCTTAATGCATGTCAGGTTTGTGTGTGTAACAGAATTAGTAGGTATAGTTAGCTAAACTAAATGTGCTAAGAGAAAGATTTGCAACAAGCTGATACTATAAACATTATAGGTAGGGATAACACAGAGTATCCAATTACTTCAATTGCATCCTGCCTCATAAATTAACAGTAATTTCTTGATTTATTCCCTTCTCTAATTCACGTTGAATTTTCATTAAAATTTATGTTTCAAGAACGCTGAGTATATCCACATATGTTTAACTTTGGTAGGTTAGTCCTTTTTTTACTTCTAATTTGAAAACAAATGTCTTATATTTGATCTCCCAAAAGTGCATAGTAGAGATAAGGCCTTGAAACCCTTCAAAAACACTATAAATTATTTAAATCACTACTTCCAAAAAATCTCGCCCCCTTCCAAAGTGTACCTCACAGGCATGTGGAATCATAATTTCATCCCAAATTAGCAAAAACTGAGTAGGTTAAAGATGAAAAACAATGAACGAAATAAAGAAATGGCCATGGATTTTCTCGGACCCCTAAGTAAACTCTGGAAGCATCGTACATCTGAGAGATTGCAGAGATGAGAGGGGAGGGCAGGTAAGTACTGGTTTTCATCTTTAAATGAGTTTTTCTGAGGATTGGAGGATTTCTTATTTTATGTGTTTCATCTTCAAAATGGCATTGCTGAGTTCCCAGTAAAGGTTACTAATGAATCTGAGGATTTGCCTTTCTGATTCAGAGTTTACTGGCATTTGTTAAATGTTTGGCTTTGTATTCATCTTTCCCTTTGACCATGATTAAAGTAAAGCATTGTCTCATTTATTAGGTAGCACTTGCTGGGTGACTCATAGTCAGGCATTTGAACTTAGTCCCTACAGTGGTTCTAAACATCTCCAGCCAGAACCTCCCGAACAATATTCTTTCTACCTGTTGTCTCCCTGCCCTCACCATCATCAAAGATTATGCAGTAGTTATGGGGAAGCAATCATCATTGCTTCTCCCCAAACCAACCCCTCACAAGTAGTCTGATGTTCTTCCAGGAAAGAGAGGCCTGCAACATTGATGGCCCACCTCTTTATTACTCCTCCTGGTTTTGTTTCTATAATGACCACATTTGGGAGACATGGAGTATAAAGGAAACTGCTCCCCCAGTTATGATCACTAAATATTCCTTCCTAGATTCTTATGGAAAAGGTCAAGAAATTAATTTTGGATGAACATTTTCACCTTCTTGGCCGGTTGCTGCATTAATGATCTCGTGACAGATCACTCCTTAAACTGGCCCCAGCACAGGTCAGAGTGGAAAGAGAATATTCTCTATTTAATGAGGCAAGGATCAAGGCACTTAATATTTTATCATTGGCATATAGATGGAAGGAGTCACCCGGGAGTTAAAAAATGCTCGAAGGTGCATAGTATCATATATGGGGCTGTATGTGATCTATGAAGAGAATAGCAAACGTCCGTGTATCTAAGCATTTTATTTTTGCTTAATGCTTTTTATACAGCTTTAAAACTTAGCATTGCATTGTTACATGATGCTGAAAAGAGTTTTATATTTTTATTAAAATGTGGCTGAATTTCAATAATTGGATAATGACAATATGTATCTCATCATAAAATATCAGTGGTAAGTATTTGGGTATAATAACATGGTTTTTCTAATACTGAAAAATATAGTTCCATATATCTGAAGATTCTATAGGTTGCTCCACACTTATATGAAACCTAAATACTAATATATCAGCTAAGAAAGTAAATAAAATAGAACTTCCTTTTTCATTTGCTTGTTTATTTTACAAGACAAGTTTTCTTTGTGTAGCTTTGGCTGTTCTAGATTTCTTTAGACTAGGCTGGCCCCCAGCTCACAGAAATCCACCTGCCTTTGCCTCCCAAGTCAAGACATTGCCCAGCTGAAATAGTACTTCCTTAAATTGCATCTATATTGCTTATTTTTTATGCTCCCATTTTTTTCCATCACCAATTTTCATAAATACTTTTCTCAACTAGATACTGAGCATTTTAACAGGTTATATTATGTCTTTTATTCTAGGACAATCCCCTATCTTTTTCTTATTTCTTAGCCTTGTCTTCTGACATACCACATCCGTTTTCTACTTTTCTCACAGTATCCTCTAATTGGTCACTCTCCATTCTCTGCCTTTCTAAAATGACCTTAGTGCAATGTGTTTTGATCATACCCCTCTCTCACCTTCCCAGACCTAGCCTCCATTCCCCATCCATCTACTGTGCCTTTTTTTCTCCTATCATTACCAAGTTATGCTATCCAGATCATCTTGGATAAATCTATCCATTGGAACTTAGTTGACTTATGAGGAACCATACCTTTAGAGAAAAGTTAGTCCTCTTCCAGCAACTAAAAATTACCAATAGCTCCAAGGTTAGCAGATAGCAATATGCTATCCTATCCAACTCTCCTCTATTTCAAAGCTTAAGAAAACGCATATAAAGCTTATTTTTTGACGAGAGAACTCCTGGATGCTAATTACTTCATAATGTATCCAAACAAGAGGTAGGTAATGTTGGCCTAGTCCACTTTTATGGCTAGTATATTCTATGATAACTACTGTGTAGCTAGCTACGCGTTGACTCTCCTCTCTCCAATATTAGCAAGTGACTTGAGGTTATGCTTTCATTGCTGTTCCTGTGGTGTTCTCCCAGGAATCCTCCTGTAGTGTTATTAAATAATTAATGATCCTGACCTTTCTTCCAACTTATTTACTTTTTTATTGATACTTGGATTTTGGAGCTAACATTCTTCTGCTACTCTTTTTGTCTTCGGCTTATAGGGATGGATTCTGATTTTATTTGAAAAAGAATGATCACTGTGTGATTCTGTAATTCAGATATAATTTTTCTGAATATTAAGTTAGTATAAACTCACCTCTAATTATAACATGTGTATATCGTTTTCTTATTTTCTTTAGAGCTAGTTTTAAAATGAGCATTTTTGCATTGCCTTAATTATTTTGTCTTTAGTACCCAAATTTAGTGAAACTCAACAATAGCAGTCTCTATACCTGGCTCTTATGTTTTTCCATGACCCTTGTTATCCTCAGAGTGCCCTTTAATTTTTTTCTCCTTACTTAATTCAGTTCAGAAATCAAGGGAGAGGTCCTGTTTCCTCTTCCTGGGGCACTGGATGCTAGGTTTGCTTACTGCTTCCTAAGTATCATTGCTTCTAGGAAATGCATATTTCAGGAGAAAATATTCAGATTTCTCCAAAAGCATGAGCTTTTAATTATCACTTAAATATTTGGCAAAAAATTACTTACAGCTATATCTGGTTTCTCTACTTTCTTATTTCTCTTTCACTGTACTGAGTGCGTCTATCATTTAGCTCTCTCTCTCTCTCACACACACACACACATACACACACAATATAAAAACTGTGTTCTTCTGTTGTTTTTAACTCTTTTATTCAGTCAATATCTACACTGTAGTCCCAGCTAAACATTTGCAAAAAGTGACAAATGCCAGTACTTATCATTCAAGATGGTTTTCCTATTTAATAATATCATCTAACTTTTAGATAAATATTTTTAAATCTTTAAAAAAAATGTTTAAACAAATGTGACCATCTAGATTCAGAGAACTAGAGAATTCCAATGGAATTTGCTGTCCAGGGTGATGTACTAGTATTCATTTTCTCTGTACTTGGCCTTGGCCTCAGTTAGCAGATTTAGAAATCAATACGTATTGACACATAAACCAAACCTGCTTGCTACTCCTGACCTGGGTCAATGGCCTACTGCTATGATGAGCCCTTCTGGCTTATATGTGATTTCATGGTGATGTATAGAGTGAAGGTTATGGCTAGGAATTCTGGCCATTGTGAAAATTGGTCAGGCTCACATGTGGGGAACAGGAGGGCATATGTCATTGTTTCACTTCCCTCTTGTGCTTTCCTAAACTCAGAAAATGAGTGAGACAGATTTGAAAGCATTTACATTGAGTCACTGTTGTCCTGAAAGAACCTGTAGTAGAAACCAAAGCCTTAAATGTGTATGTGAATAATCTGTGTATTTACCAAGTGATGAGTAAAAACAGCAGCAGAAATTGTTTCTATCTGCTCTGTGGATTTCCTTTCCTTAAGTCTTGTTTTTAGTGTCTCAGTTGTTTGGTGTTTGGGTCAAGAAGAGAGAGGTGAGTCTTCTGAAAATTAACATTTATATATCTTTCTAACAGAGATACATTTTTTTTCAGTAAGTCGGATTACAGCCTCAGCTCCCAGCAGATGTTCCTTAATGTGCGTGACCCCAGGGACTTGGTGTCCTTGCAGGGGAGCCATCCACTCGCTGCCACTCAAGTAATGCCATTGACAAAAATGACCACAGGCATATAATTATGGAAATCAGACTCATATTCAGTAGCAGGAGGAGAATGGTCATTGAAATTCAAAACAGAGAGCCTGAAGTTGGCCCTAGCCTCCCTCATGGAGGGTAGATCCAAGGCTGCCCCACTGACAAACTGCAGGGGAAGCCTGAGTTGAGTGCTCCTAGAACAAGAGAGGAAGGAAAACTTGCAATCATGAGCACATTCTTCTATGGGGTAGAAGAGAAGTCCAAGGATGTAGCGTCCTTTCTCTGAAGACAGTTCTGGTTCTCTTTTCCTTTTATATATATATAATCACTTTGACGAAGGGCTTTTCTTATAAAGACTCTTTGCTTTTCTCTTTGCATTAAATCCTTAGTTGTTAAATGAAGTTGGTTTGATCTAACAATGGAGAACAGGGTACCTAGGGATGAATACAGTGTTTTGTGCAGCCACCTGGGGGCGTTTTTAATCTCTGCAGAGATGTGGTGGGACAGTCATGGAGAAGCATACCAACTGAAATTAGTCAAGTCTGTGAATGTTTACATTCACTGTAAATGATATTTTGAGTGTGTCATTTTTAAATACTTGATAACACTACAAAGAAGCACATCTAAATTTACCTTTGTTAAGGATGGACAGTGATGTTTTAGATTCAGTATGTACAGAATTCTATGCTCTGATCGTTTGAAGCCATTATTTCAAGTTGTCATTTTTTGCAGCGTAGGGGCTGTCTTAACTTTTTAGTTTTGTTGTGTTCTCCCTACAAACTCCATACAGTACAGTTCAGAAGAGAGCGCAGACAATGTCTACAGTGTATTGTATATAGTCGAAGAATGCAAGACAGTGGAAACTATTAGGATTATTAACTGAGCACAAAAGAAAGGAAAATAAGACCACGTCATATGAAGAGATTCCAAACACAGAGAGAAAAATGAAGTTATTTCATGATATTAAGGGAAATTGATGTGACATTTGAAAACCATAACTTTGTGAGAGGATGGTTGCAAATTGAGAAAATTAAGTTGTAAAATAACAGAAAGAAATACAATGTTACTCTACCTACAGAGATGGTATATTACTGAAGTCTAGGATCCTGCTCACGGATAGTGAAAAACACAAGAGTATTAGACCATTAGGTATGTTATTAAAGACACATAGTATCAGAGTTGGTTTTCATAGGTTAAGTGCATGTAAATTGTGGAGTACTCTTTTTACTAGAATTTGAACAAAATCCTTGTTTATGGACCTAATATTCTATTTGACAAAACAAATTTTGTCTTTAAAGGAAAAGTGTATAGCCGTGTAGATCTAGGTTCTTTACATGCAAGGGATAAGTTCTTAGGTGAAGATCAATAAAGGTACTGGGTACAGGAAAAGGAGGATTCCTGTAAGCATTAGATGCCAGGAAAATAGGACAGATGTGCCAGGAAACAATGGGGTCAACAAGGATTGCCAGGGAGGACAGAGGAAGGGAGGAAGAGCTGCAATCATATAGATGTATCATCATAGAGTACAAACAGTAGTACTGTGATTCCAACTTCATGCAAGCATCTCTATGTGACCACGACACTACCAAAACAGCAGCTAACAACCATGTATGTTTTATAGGTACATGCAGTGACATGTATGGAAGACAAGGCACTAAAGGAAAATAAATGGGGAAAGATAGGAAAGAAAAGGCAGAGAGAAAGGGAAACAAGAAAAGAGGGAGAGGAGGAGCATAGAGTTGTATTATTTCTCAGGACATGTTAAAGCACTGAAGACTGTGTCATTCATAAGAAAAAATGTGAAACCATAGACAAAAGAGAAAATTAAGACAAGTGAATACGCACAGGCTGACTACACCAAAACTCCCCGTCTGATGTACACAGAAAAAAAGCTTGGACAACTCTAGTATGGGAATAGTTATAAGAGGAAAATTACAGAAAAAAAGTCCAGAATAAAAAAGACAGAACAAAGACATATTTTGTCATTTAAGTATCTAATTTACAAATCCTGTTTATAGATCAAATTAATTCAGGTGACAGCTTAGAGTCTGGACTACAATTGCCCACAGGAATATTTCAAATTAATTTCTCAGGCCTGTTCACAAAATAATTTAACTCTACAAGTAACAGTTCATAACATAGTATCAATAGCAATATTTCATATTTGAAGCTTGGCTACCTACACAATATGTGTATGATAATCTTGTTAAGTTGAAAAGCTACTAGTTCCTAGTAACTTATTTTCATGCACACTTAAGGGGGCTTCTACCACAAGTTATTGAGTTGGACCATCTTCATTTTCTATTGTGCCTACTATTCCTTTTGTAGGATTTTAATATAAAGTTCTTTAGAGATAGTCCATTTTAGGAAATCATGAAAATCTGGAGTATTTATTAACCCTGCTTCTTCAAACTAATTAAGGAGGCCAATTTATTTTTTTTAAATTGTTTTTATTGAGCTATATATTGTTCTCCACTCCCCTCCCTTCTTGCCTCCTCCCCTTATACCTTCTTCCATAATCCCCATGCTTCCAATTTACTCAAGCGATGTTCTCTTTGTCTAGTTCCTATGTAGATTAGATCCATGTATGTCTCCCTTAGGGTCATCTTTGTTGCCTAGGTTCTCTATCTAGATTTGTGAATTTTAGGCTGGCTTTTCTTTCATTTCTAAAAACAACTTATGAGTGAGTACATATAATATTTCATTTTTTTGAGTCTGGGTTACCTCACTCAGTATTATGTTTTCTAGATATGTCCATTTGCCCACAAATTTCAAGATCTAATTTTTTTCTGCTGTGTAGTACTCCATTGTGTAAATGTACCACATTTTCTTTATCCATTCTTTGGATAGTTTTCTGGTTCTTCCTATTACAAATAGTACTGCTATGAACATAGTGGAGCACATGTTCTTGTAGTATTATTGAGCATCCTTTAGGTATATACACAAAAGTGGTGTTGCTGGGTCTTAAGGTAGGTTGTTTCCTAATTTTCTTAGAAATTGCCATACTGATATCAAAAATGCCTGAACCAGTCTGCAATTCAACCAGCAATGGAAAAGTGTTACCTTTACCTTACATCCTCTTCAGCATAAGCTGTTGCCCTATTAGCTCAGGCTTCTTATAAACTCTTTCTTATATCTTACATTAGCCCATAATTCTTGTCTGTGTTAGCCACATGTCTTGGTACCTTTTATCAGTGAGGCATTCACATTTTGATTCCTCTGTTTTTGGCTTTCTCTGTGGCAACTGCAAACTCAGCCTTTCCTCTTCTCAGAATTCTCCTGTTCTTGTTGACCTGCCTCTTCTTCCTACCTGGTTGCCTCACCTATACTTTTTTTGCCTGGCTACTGGCCAATCAGCATTTTATTAAAATATTATTGCAATATCTTTACAAAGTACAAAACCATTTTCCACATCACTGGGTGTTTTGCTTTTCCATATGAAGTTGAATAATGTTCTTTCAAGATCTGTGAAGAATTTTGCTGGAATTTGCTAGGCATTGCATTTAATCTGTAGATTGCTTTGGGTAAGACTGCTATTTTTACTATATTAATTTTACCTACCCAAGTGCATGGAAGATCTCTGATGTGGTATTTCCCTCTGTATGCTGTAAATATATTTTATTTCCATTGGTTAGTAAAGAAGCTGCTTTTGGCCAGTGGCTTAACATAGTAAAACCAGGTGGAAAACACCTGAAACAAAGATGTTGAGAGTCGAGGAGATGGCTGGCATGTATTTGTCAAAGGAGTCAGATGCCCTGGAACTTTAACAGTAAATCATGAGCCTCGTGATAAAATATAAAATAATAGGTATGGTTTGATTTAAGGTATAAGAGTTAGTTAATAGACAGCCTGAGCTAATAGGCCAGGCAGTGTTGTAATTAATATGGTTTCTGTGTGATTATTTGGGTCTGGGTGGCCAGTAAATGAACAAGCATTCTCTGCCTACAGATCTTCAATTTCTACACCTAAGCAGTCACAGCAGTCATGACCTAAAGATGAGATCTTTTAATCTATCTTTGCTAGTAAATGGTGGATAGTCAGTAGCAATGGATTTGAAGTTTATCACTTCTTATGGGGTTGTATAACTTAACTTGAAACTTCAGAGAGAAACAAACACATCTTTTCATGGTCAATGTTTTGCTGAATTCTAGTATATCCAGTCCACTAGGTGAATGCGTATAAAATCAGAAATTAGATAGTGTAACATGAATAGAGAATACATATAAATCCTACACAGGTAGATGCAATTTTCACAAGTGTCTCTTTAACATCTGACTCTGTGTAACAAGACTGTTTCCAAATCCTCATGACAACTCTTCAAAATTCTATTTTGCTGATAGAGATAAAAAGCAGCCTTTTGAAAAGGAAAAATGCTATGAAAACAAACATATGCAGAAGTTTTTTTTTCACATGGAAATGGTAAGCTTTTTGACAGATATTTGGATGAGGTGGTATAGGACTTGTGAGAAGAGGAAGCCCAGGCTCTAATCCAACATAGTCCTGAGCCCTAGGTCCTCGAGAGTGACAGAAAAGAGAGAATATTTATCTTGTAGAAACTCACTAGCATGCAAGTGAATGAATGAGAGCCGGGAGCTATACATGCTTTCCCACAATTCAAAGTGTCTACCTCCCACCTGCTGTCTGACAGAACAGCTTCCTAGGCCCTCATTATTTTTTTCTATATTCATCTTCTTGTTCTAAATGAAGCAATGTGATTTCTTCAGTCTAAAACCACTTGTATTTTGTGGTGAAATATTAGGTCTTTCTTGTCCACTCAAAGACAGTGAGTCACTTAGCACGCAATTTATAACATCAAGAAGATTGTCCTTGGGGAGTTGGCTAATCTAGTAAATCACTGGCTGTGCATCTGTAATGACTGGAGTTTTGATCTCCAGCATCCAAGGAAATGTCAGATGGGTCTGATGGCCCGCCCATAGTCTCTGCTAATAGATGGGTGTATAGTGAATCCCTAGAGCAAGTTAGGTAGACTAGGAAAATCATGAGTCTCCAATTCATGATTTAGACCTTGCCTCACTAAAGAAGGTAGAGATTTATCAAGGAAAACACAGGTTTTGAAACACTTGATGTGATGAAGCACACACACACACACACACACACACACACACACCTGTTCTTGTTTTCACAGACACTATGAAATTAAAATCACAGTTGGAAAGAACCCTTTTAATTATATTTGGATGTCTTGCTATGATGCGGGAAGGGGCCCTAATCAAATAG
The DNA here is from genome assembly GCF_014885135.2 of Alexandromys fortis. Lineage (NCBI taxonomy): Eukaryota > Metazoa > Chordata > Mammalia > Rodentia > Cricetidae > Alexandromys > Alexandromys fortis. Next base: position 26,175,563 of record NW_026067944.1, read on the forward strand.
TTTACATAGTGTAGTAGATATGTCAGGTTTTTGATGTCTGCAAGGTATATATTTACCCTTTGAATTGTGGCAGATGAGGAGGCAGGAGTTAAAGCATTTGAGAATTTTTCTGGAGAGACGGGTGAGGTAGGAATTTCAAACAATGGTGGGAGGGGAAGAGTGAAGTGATATGTGATGGTGTGACAGTGTGAGTAGTCGCTTGCATAAAGTAATTGATGTGTTTTCCCCCCTGTAAGTGTTAGGTAAGGGCATGGAGGAGTAGGGAACAAGGCCGGGGGCATTGTACCAATGCCATGTCACCGGAAACCAAATGTGCATCATAGATTAAAATTACGTTTATTATCAGCATGTTAGAGTAAAACATTCTTGTTGGGTGCTTGTTAGAGTAAAACAACGCATTGCTAATAATTAAGAACTAGTGATTACACAGTTAATTTATTAATGATTACATCCTTTAATTCATTTTACATTGGTACCAAATAAATAATCTCAGCTTATGTAAAACAAATTAACTGGGATGCACAACAGCAGGTGATCATCATGGGAAATTTACCTCCAACCCCCATGAGACCCTGGGTAGAGAGACTGTCTAAAGCTCTTCTTAGACTTTGCGTGGATTAGGACTTAGAAATTCAAAGATCTGAAAGAGTGGGGTTTCAGCCATTCATGAGTGTCAGGTAGTGGGTCATCAGGTGAGAATTAGAATAAGCTATCAAGTACAAAACAAAAGTATCCGTAGACTTTTTTCCATTTAGGCAACTAATTTTACTCCTCTCAGGCTGGCCCTGGTTTAGTAATGCTTCTCTAATGATCCTTATTCTTTTATTACTATGGACTTATACGATTTTGTTGGATGTTCTTCCAAATCTATTTAAATTGAAGTTTCTTTCTTCAAGCTTGTCTGAGAAAAGAGATATGAAAAACAATAAAAAAAAGAAGACTTAGATTAAAGTAGCAGTTCTTTGAGTTCTATGAATAAAGAAGATATTATTAGCAAAGAAAATATCATTACCATAGGCTCGCCCTGTGAAATGAGCTATAAAATCCATATGGTCTTATCACAAAGTAACATGTCAGAAAGTCTGGCCTCAGTCAGCAAGCACATTTCAGACATATGTTTTCACCTTACTATTTCCTGACGTCTTTTCATTCACCCTTTACGTCTTGCCTCTGGAGTGTCAACCAGCAGAGAACCTGCCTCTACCTTAGGAACACATGCATCCATGATTCAAAGTATTAACGTTTTCTAATCCATCCTTACATCAGTCACCACACAGAAAGAACTTTTTGTAGATGGGTAATAAATAAACAAATGGCTTGAGAAGCTATGGTAACAAAGCTGATGCCAGAGAAATCTGACAGTCACAAAGTGTTCTTGAAGCATTGGGTGAGAAGAACAGATTTCTGATTTATGCTGAGAGTCTGGAGGTCGTGAAAATTCATTTGAAAGTTTAATGTGAGCAAGGCACACACTCTGAAAAATTAGGCTTATAGAAAGCATACCCCGTATGAAATAGACATTTATACATGAATTGGGCTTAATTGCTTAATCAATTTAAACATACAGATTTATGTATGTTTATACAGTCTCTTAGGAGAAAACTGACTATTTCACTGGTTCCCAAGTGATGCAATTCTATTGCATTGCAGCATGGACTAGGTAGGTTTTTTGCCACCTATGGTAAGTCTCACAGATACATTTAAGAAACAAATAAGAAAACCAGAGATCTGTGGATGTTAAAGTTTTGCTACCACTAGACACATTTGCCATGCCCTACTTCCTGATAAAATCAAGGGAGAAATATCCAGAAGGATGTCCATAGTCTTCTTTACCATTTTCTCACCATAGTAACCATGTAAAGAAAACTGCACTGAGTCAGATCTCTGTGAGTTTGAGGCCTACCTGGTCTACAAGAACTAGTTCTAGGACAGGCTCCAAAGCTACAGAAACAAACAAGCAAACAAAAGAACAGGAACAATAATAACACCAAAACAAGCAAACAAAAAAAAATAAACTGCATTCTAATTTTGTTTTTTACAAAGGGGCTGAACAACTCTCAATAAAGACAGTAACTGACCATAATTTAGAGAATACGTTTAAAAAACAAAAGTAGAGAGAAAAAGAGAAAGGTGATTAAAATGATTTAAAAGAATATTTGTCTAAGGGTAATATGGTCTATGAATCTAGAAAAAAAACAATCATAGTATTCTGACTATGGATTTACTTGTTCAAGGAGATAAAAGCAAGTGAAAACAAAGATACAGTATTCACTTAATCTTGTAATGGTTACACTTTCAACTTAGTTTTGCATAGGAGCATTCTTTCTAAATGTCATAAAATTTTTGGATGCTTCTAGGTATTAAGAAATTTCAAAACATTTGCATGCTGAGATTTGAGTAGGCCATGAATTCAAGCACTTAGAGCATTTATTTGCTAATCTTGATTTGAATACCTTCCTATTCCATGAAGTACAAAAGCCATCCTAAGAATATGAGTGCAGGTATAAAAGAAAGTTATAATGAAATCCAAAATATGTATGAATATAAAGTTTTTATTTTTCATATTTAAATTTGTATATTTCCAGCATTCTTCTCAAGGGATATGAAATGTGACATCTCTACTTTGTGACCCAAGTTCTACCTTTCCATGCTGGGCTCAATGACAGCCTTCCTCATATACTTACGTTGACTAACAAAGCAAGCTGTGATCTGTGACGGGGTGAATTACATGTGATTTTTAACCCTGTTTATTTTTTTCATATACTTGAACTGTGAGAGGAATCTGGAGAAGTAAACATATACAGTTTTTCATAGTTGACAGGTCTACTAATAAAATACCTTTGTTTTTTTCCTGTTTCTGTTCTAAGTTTGATCCAAAGATGAGAGATAATACTTTATATATTTTTCATGTTTTCAGGTTGCTGTGCCTTTTTACCAATGTCATTTTTTTCTGTTTCTTGCTGGCAGATTTTATTCTGACATCTTTGAAATAAGAACTTGCTGTGACCTGTCTACCCAGGCAAAAACCCTAGCGAGCTTTGTGACATTGAATGAAAGTCTTGGAACAACACCCTATTGATTAAAAAAATATATACTGGACAAGAAGATTTGTATTCCCTTTCTGACTGGAGTTCAATTTACCCCTTCATTTGCTAAAATGTTTGCTGTCTTAGAGTATGCAATGGCTCTTTGCTCTTGGCCATGCTTAGACAAAGCAGACTTGAATGGGTACCTTCCTGTTAGTTACACACACCTTGAGATATGGCTGATTGGACTTCCAGTTTTCCACCAATAGCAATGCTCTCTGAATTCCAGCATATTCAACCCTTTTCTAAGTACGGAATCACTTGTTTCCCCTCTTTCAAATGTCCCCAAAACTTTGAGTAAATACTTGTTTTCCGTAGGAAAAGTGAGAATAAAATTCAAATTGAGTAATTTATGCTTTCGATGCTGCACTAAACATTTTGCATATATGTGATCCCCTCTGTACTTCCAGATGGCCCTCTAACAAATAAGCCACACATTCAAATGTCTTCATGATGGTGATAAAGTAACTTTAAAATTCTACAGATAGCCAAAAATATGGAAGGCTTCAAATACTACATAGGACAGACAGAAAAAAGACAGAAACATAATGCTACGTTCTGAGTTCAAAAAGTCTGTCCCTTTATCATAATGCACATTCAAATGCATTCTTTATATATTACAATATGAGCCGGGCAGTGGTGGCACACGCCTTTAATGCCAGCACTCGGGAGACAGAGTTAGGCGGATCTCTGTGAGTTTGAGGCCAGCCTGGTCTACAAGAGCTAGTCCCAGGACAGGCTCCAAAAACTACAGAGAAACCCTGTCTCGAAAATCCATATATATATGAAAACCACATGTATGACATGACTACCTCATTTTATAGACTGTGATAATTATAGTAAGGAAAGGTCTTTTGATCAATCACTTTGGAAATAGTAAGAACTGTGCTCTTTTGGAGAGGAAAAAGTAATTCTAGACAGAGAAACAGCTCCATGCAAATAGACATGAATGGATCCTTTTGCATTACGTAGATCTGACTTGGGCAAATAGGCCACATGACTGCAGGGTCCATTAACATACTTGTCACCAGGTTGGTTTAGCCATTCTGGCTGCTGTTTTTCATCTGACACTTGGTCTGTGGTACTTAACCTTTAGACAAAGATCCCTAGCGATGGTGACATTTCCATGGATTAACTGAACCTTTTACCCTTTACCTCCATGGTTTTATCCTCTCAGATACAGCTTTGGTTGCTATGCTGCCCAGAATTTTCTAATATTGTGATACTAGGCTTGAGAGGCAGTGTATCTGCAAGTGCTACTTTTAAAACAGTACACATGTGAATGACAGTAAGTGACTTCATATCAGATGATTTTGATTAATAGTTAAGCCAAACAGCCACCTAAGATCTTCTCACCATTTATATTTGCTATATATCCAACTTCAGCTCTTTTATTCAGAACCCACAGGCTCAGAAGATGCATGTCTCTGCTTTGGATTACAGTGATAAGGAATATTAGCTCAGAAGTTAAAAGCCGTATTTAAGATTCTTTTGCAGTTAGCTAAAGAAATGACCTCAAGTGACTTATTTAATATTTTCAGAACTTGGTCTTTTCTTCTCTAAAAAAAAAAAAAAAGTAGAATAATGTGGCCCAGATTGCTAACTGTTCTATCCTAAAATTTTGCATTTTAGACAAAGATTTTAGAGAATCCAGGATGTCTCAACTGTTCATGATCAAAACGTTCAAAATCCCAGAGTATTTTCATGATGAAAGCAATGTATGCTTCGTATTGGTATCAACATACTACAAATAACCATTTAGGTTATTTATTTCTGTTTATTTCAATACAGAGATGACAACTTGAACATGTACCTATTTTTTTATTGAGAATATAAGGTTCTAAATGAGGTATACTTGATTTTGTGTATGTGTGTGTGTGATCCTTTAGTAGAAAAAAAGATAATTTGATGAGTTTTCACATATTCTGACTTAGTCATTCTTTCTACTTAATAAAATCTGAACTTCTTAGTAATTTATTTTATTTTATGTTTGCTAGAGATACCACCACCCTAGATTTCTTTTCTAAATGTTTTTAATGAAACGAGAATTATATAACCTTTATTTTCCATTTCTTTCTTCCAGCTCCTTCCATCTGTAATCCCTCAAATTCCTCATATGCTTTCCCACTTCTATTTGAGAGCCTATTTTTCTTTGATTATCATTGTTATATGTGTGTGTGTGTGCACATTTCTGTTTATTTATTAAACACAGACATTTCACATGGATGAAGGGGTGCATCACCTAACTTATTATCAAAGATTTTAACCTTAATACATTGTGAGTTAAATTCTCCTTAGGATGATCTGCAAGAAAGTATCCATGCTCAAGATAATTTGGCACTGTGCTTAAATTTGTCTCATTGTAGTTGTGTGGTGGAGGGTCGAGCATTTAGCTGGGTACTAACCTCAGAGCTTTGTCGGGTACATTTCATGGCATGGTGACTTGCTTCATCAAACTAACAGAGAGTATGTCTACTACCTGTTTCCCAAAACTGAGCTCTATATGATGGTATGTAATGTGACTGTCACTTGTATTCAGTTTTTCCCATATGATGTAACCTAATCTCAGAAGTGATGTCACATTTACTGTGTTATATGCATTAAAGAAAAGTGCATACCTTGACTATAGTCCACGGAAAAGGAATGTAAAATGGTATGACCACCCACAGGCCAGACCCATGAGATTGCCTTTGAATTTACTTACTGCCAGTATATTAGGAATAGTAAATATTCCAAACTATTTTCTTATAGAAGTAATTGTTCATAAAAAATTATTAATGAATATTTCCCTGCCGATGCATCTTCTAATGCCTTTATTTAATTAACCTATGCAAAAGTAAGTCCCCAGTAGAAACAGGAGCTCATCAAAAACAACACAAAATAATATATTTTTAAAATCTTTTTGTATGTGGATTTCTAAATCTTGCTCTGTGAAATTATTTTCTGGTTATTTGACATACAAGTAAAAGGAGCCAACACTAAACAACAGCATGTATTTAATGTTTTTATTGTTCCAGTAACTGAAATATCTTAGAAATATTAAATAGAGCATAAAATGAATGTTTTAGGTTACTATCATAGATTTAATATGTTGAGAGGTATGGAAGGTGGATGAGAAGAATGTGCATAATGTTGGTCTGTGAAGATATGTCAAAGTTCTAGGGCAAAATTTAGGGAAAGGAGGTAAATACTCATGACATCAATATTGGGAGCTATTAATATCAGCAACATAGTGAGCAGTTTTAACAGCTTGTTCTTTAACATCTAGAATACCACAATAGATACTTCTCTGAGTCCTTTCAGACTGGTCTTCACTTCTTCTCATCAGTCCTTGCCCATCAGAACCTGAACTGGGCACATTTATTATCCAGTGTGCACCATTGATTGATTTTACTTGCTTTTCCTTTGGGAATATTTTGGGATCATTCTTTCTAGCTGTATTCTTGCAAAGACCTGCCTGTGGCACACACATAACTGTGAGGGCATTGTCTTTTGGTCAGGAGGTAGTTAGCCCCATGAGGAGCTTAGTAAAAGTAAAAGTAAAAGTAAAAGTAATGGGGTTCTGTTGCCTCCTCAACCTCGGCACATTGAAGCTGGAGCCAGATTCATTAATACCAATGAGAAATATTGGGCTTAGTCTAGTTTCCATTCAAATTACTTTGTTTTAAAGAACTGAGAGGTTTGTCTTTGTCACATGGTATGTCATGATTAATCAGATATATTGGATGGGCAAATGGTTTAATAGTTATTACAATTTGTCACACCAGACATGGCTTATCATGCATTAATAACATCTCAATGTAAAATTAGTTAAGCAGGGCTAGGTTTTGATTGTATGTTGGCAATAGCCAGTGTAAAAGAACGCCCACTGAGCTGGTTTAAGCAGCATTAACTTATCTGTCCATTTCCGTATGAGGGTATCTTCCTATAATTAAGTTGAGGACATCTTTTATTCAGAAGTAAAGGAAATCACTATCCTATAGAGAGGAGAAGGTTGAGGATTCATTAACACAGAGACCCATGAAGTCATAAGATCTAGAAAGGTGATGCTCTTCGTTTTCTATTTGTTTTGTTTTCAATAAACACAAAGTTCAGGAGTGCATTTATTATTCATGCCTTTTATTTGCAAACTCTGAAAGGTGTTTACCTTTATTTTGCTGAAATTGGTGGTTTTCTAGGTATATTTTAACTATTAGTGATGAGCCTAGTGTCTGCTATAGAAAAGAGGTAAAGTCATACAGTATAAAGTAGTCATGACAGTATCGAAATTCTAGTGTCTACCTGAAAACAACAGGTCAGTATGAAAAGTAGAGGTCAGTCTGAAGAGATACAATTTCTACTTCAGTCAGTACAGGGGATTTTCATCATCCACACCAAATTTCTTGGTTTCTCGGGTCTTTATTCCAATGTGAAAGAAGAAGATAGATCTAAATGATGAAAAAAATACATATAAGACAAGATTCCCATCTCAATATTTCAAGTTATTCTTGATTCTGACCACCCTCTTAGAGGATTGCTCTAAATGGTCAGAATCAAAATTATTTATTTTGCAAATATGCTATATAGTTGAAATACGTACAGTCAAAGACTTTTAAATGTATGAGGTCACTTTATAGATCACTGCATATTTAGGGAGAAATTTTAAATGCTTAGATCAAACATTTTCCTCTGAGTTTTAGACATGTGCATTCTATGTTCTGTAGAAATGCAAAGAACAGTGAGGGCTGGAGTTGCCAGCTAAAGTTTGTTTTGTCTTATTTTTCGAGACAGGTTTTCTCTGTGTACCAGCCTTAGCTGTCCTGGAACCAGCTCTTGAAGGCCAGGCTGGTCTCAAACTCACAGAGATCCGCCTGCCTCTGCCTCCCAAGTGCTGGGATTAAAAACTTGAGCCACTACCACTTGGTGACAGCTAAGGTTTCAAGAAATGATTGGAATTTAATTAAGCCTTGGCCATAGCTGGTTGGGATTTAGGAGGAAGAAGACAGAGGATATAAGGCAAGAGGGTCAGTATTAGGACAGGTTTTAAAATGAGATGGGGTAAGGTGTGTATATGTACCTGCCTCTATCAGAAGGAAAGTCCCCAGGGTAGAGACAGTAAGGAAAAATGCTGGAAGGCTTCTAGGAAGACAAAATGGGAGATGCCACATAGAAGTTGATAAGTAGCTTGGAAGTTCTCCTGTTTCTGAGGATTTTGGCATGCCAAATGTAGGGATTCACCATTATCAGTGGATAAGGAGTCAGTTTTGATACAAATATTCATCTGTTTGCTTGGCACATGTTTTCTATGCTTGGAAGGATGACATGATCTTTGAAAAGTAGCACTCTGAAGAGGAAATTACCATAGCTAAGATCTGCCCTTTATTTTGTGGAAGGGGTATGGAATCATGAGAGGCTAGTTCAAGCTAGAACCAAAGAATATTTGCAAATCCATTCAGATTTTCAGAGATATCTTTTTCAGAGAAAAGTAACAAAAGAAGAGCACAACATTTTTTAACCTGAGAATGTTTCAAATTTGCCTTGACAATCTCAAAATATTGGAAAATTATATCTCACTATCAATGAAGCCCAGAAAGCCTTTGGCAATGATGTTTTTAAAACTATTAACAGTGCTTGTGTGACTTATACTTATTTGTTTTTATTATTGATTGATATCACCTCACATTTATACCTGTCTTGTAATGAAATTATGTATCCCTTGACCATTTTGTTTTGCTGTTTAATAGGAATGCTTTTGTTAAAAAGAAAAAACCTGTATTCTTCTCTCTGTGAAAGAGTTTCAATGCATTTCAGTTGACTGGTTTTTCTCAAAAATTATATCAGGAGCCAATATATTCATATGTAGTAATAAGAGCGGCAGGGCTGTGTCCCCAGTTCCCGGCCACCCACATGGCTAGCTTATGTTCCTAAATAATTACACAGAAACTGTATTCTTTTAAACACTGCCTGGCCCATTAGTTCCAGCCTCTTATTGGCTAGCTCTTACATATTGATCTAACCAATTTCTAATAATCTGTGTAGCCCACGAGGTGGCTTACCAGGGAAGATCTTAACCTGCGTCTGTGTTGGGTAGGAGAATCATGGCGACTGCCTGAATCTGCTTCTTTCTCCCAGCATTCTGTTCTGTTTACTCCACCCACCTAAGGGTTGGCCTATTAAATGGGCCAAGGCAGTTTCTTTATTAATTAACCAAATGAAAGGAACAGAGTAGAAAGAAATCACTCCCACATCATTTATATACTAAGCAGCATTTCAGAGATTTTGATATATACAGCCAGCTTTTCCTTTATAAATTATATACAAACACAATTCAGACTTCTTTGTTTTGTGTTTTTATGGTTAGGGCATTTTTAAAATAAATCTTCCAATGAGTTTATATTTTCTTGATAGTAGTACATACGAATAAGAATTATTACCTTCTTTTTTTTTTGAGGTGCTAGGGATTTTACCCAGATCCTTATTACTGGTACTAATCTGACCTGGGCACTATCTGACCTGGGTCTACCTCTAAACTGTATTCTCAGGCCTAGAATTACTTGTTAGCTAGGCAGAAATTACTACAGTTTGCAATAATTTTCTAAGGTACAAAAAGAATCTAGTATGTCTATTTAATTGTCAGCGTGGCTATTTATCTCCACATTAATGTTTGATACCATTTATGTAATTGTAACAACTAATAGTGTAATCATGAAGTTTCAGTCTCACAATTTGGGGTGTCCTTTTCCTTAGAGTTTTCTGACAAGGGATTCTCCAAAACCTTAGTTTTACCGCATGATTTGTATTTTATTCTGCTCAAGCAAGAAACCTTTTGATTATCTGTAAAATTCTGCCAATTCCCCCACCATCCTGAAATCCCATTTCACCATTAGTATTACACCGTGATGGTATCTTCTGAAGATATTAGTGCTTGTAGTTCTGTGTAAATTTTCCTTTGTAAGTCATTTTTTACAATATTAGCCTAAGTATCGGTATAAGAAAAAATGGTTCTCCAACATAATTTCTGGAATCAGAAAAAAGGTGTTATTCCTTAGTTCAGAAAATGTCTAAGATGATAAACTATCATTTTTTACAACATTATGATGTGTTTGATATTTCCCATGTTATTAATTCACCACCGTCTAATGCTGGCTTTATATATAAGAATGTCTTTAGAAAGCTGAATTTTATTATCACTACACCTGTGATCTAAATTTAAACATCTTGAAGAGGCTGCAGAGTATTTGAATGAATCATTTCCTTGTTATTTTCTTAAATATTACTATTTATAGGAGCTTAATGCTACCTGGGATTATAAAAAGAACACTAAGTCTCTATTAATGACAATCGTAACATAGGCATACTAACTAGAATCCTATGAGGAGTTCCCAATGCCCTGGCCTCTGCTTGGCTCATGTCCATGTTACTGGGCCCATCAAGATAGAACACTTCTGTACATAAAATTCCTTAAAACAGCCAGCCTCCTAGAGTGTTTCAGTGTGAGTTGCCTTTTACTGAAGAAAGTCTCAGACCTTTTGGAGGATAACCCTTTGCGGTGTGTGTGTGTGTGTGTGTGTGTGTGTGTGTGTGTGTGTGTGTATGTGTGTGTCTATGTGTTATGTGTGTTTGTGCTTGCACATGGCACACACACATATGAAAATCACTGTGCATGGATGTGGATAATACACAAAAACAACAAAGGCACATATTAAAGGAAGAGACAATGTAAAGGTATTAAGTAAAAGCTATGTATGACATGCCTGAGTTATTGCAGGGATTAGCTTCTGAGTTGAACCATACAACATCTTGAGAAGAATGATGTGAAAATCTAGGGTTCTGCTGTCCACTGTCTGCACTCACCACCAGATTACTCTCCTTCCATTCCCTGGAACCATTTGAATGCAAACGCAAAGAAAAAAAATGTCCCTCACTGTTAAGAAAAGTGAGATGGCAAGAAGACAATGAGGCGTTGGGAAAGACATTGGCTGCAGAAATTGGATTCTAGGCATGTAGTGCCAGGATGGGGGACTTTTATTTAATTTTATAGAAAAATGTTCGGGTTATTTTACACTGAGATGTGGAATCTCATTTGCAGCTAAGGCCCGGAGGGAGTGAATAGGACTAGGAGAGCTCATAAAGACAAGAGTAATAGGATTAATGAGAAAAAGACTGAAGACAAGAGCCTTTATTGTAAGGACGCGGTGCAAAATTTTAGCATTGATGAAGGGTGAAATGTTGATACTTATCCAAACATTTGTGCCTACAGGGTACAACGAATGAAGGATGGTGCCTTCTCAGGTTCATGTTGCTTGGGTAGGTTCATAGTTCTTTAGAAATGATGTCACCCTGATAGAACGAGGGGGAGTCCCTGTGAATCTGCAACTCTTAGATTTTATATGTAGGAATAATGCTTAGAAGGTGTCTCATACAATTAAAACAAAATTTAGGGTTGAGTAATCTATTGTATTAAGGATTGAAATGCTGCTTGATAATCAAGGGCTATAATGTTGGTTTGTTTGGCTTGTTCATGTAGTTATGTCTTGAAGTATAGGAAACAGGCTTCTGAATCTAAGCTCTTAATTTGTGTGAAAGTTTCAGTTACTTATGAGCACAGATTAGAGTGTGGACTGGTGGTCAAACTGTGCTCTACACTGGTTTCTTTTTCTTCTTTTATAAAGGTTGATTGCCACAGAAATCTTCAGCGGAAAATATGACCACTGAAGCAATTTAAATAACTGTACTAAAGGGAATGATAGTTATTGCAATTATACAGTTATACCTATTGCCAGGGAAACTTTTGCAGCAAATATAGTTTTAGTGTTTGTGTATGTGTGTATGTGATGTGTACACTTTATGTATGTGTGTGAGATGTATATGAGTGTGTCTGTGTGCTGTGTGTGTATGTGTGCTGCTATTGTTTCATTTGTTTGTTTTGGTTAGTTAGTTTGTTTGTTTGTTTTTTCCAACCAAAAGAAGCACAGTTGGCTTGCAGAGGCCATANCCCACCAAGCAAATAGTTTTTGACAGGCTAACAGATATCATGTTGGCATTAGGCTAGGAAGAGTCAGGTACAGATTCCTTCAATCCTAATGGGATTCATTCACTTTCTTTTTCTACTTTACAGTGTTGAATTGAGATTTTATAGTATTAGTTGCCTAATAAGATCAGAATACTCTTTTAAAGTGTTATTTTTAGATAAATACTACTGCTGACAAATTGATAGTTTAAGTTAACAGAAGTATTACAGCTATCTGATGAAGCCATTTGAGTATTTTATATGCTATCCAAAATGTCACAGCAATAGTCCAGAGATATTACAATTTTTAGATATGAAGGTTCACTCAAATATATCCCTACCATATTGCCTATTTATCCATCAGGAGACTTATGAAACTAATTGACATAGACTATATTCTATCTACATAGACATAATTTACGTGATGTCAGATATGAATTCTAGAATATGAAAACACACATTTTCTTGATTTGATACAAAGAGAGAACACGTATAAGAATTTTTAATTGTAAAGTTTCTTTTAATTTAAAAAATTTCATGTTTTGATAATAAAATCACATCAATACCTACATGTGCAATAAAAATTGGTATATTCTTTTAATCATTTTATTTTAATGAGGTATTGCCAGTTAGAACAACCAGTCATTTTATTCCATATTTAATTCAGCAGTATATTTCTAATGAATACAATAAAAGGGACTCCAACCCTAGACAAAGAACCTAAGGCAATTAAAGAATGCGAAGAATGGGGAAAATAGAATTTCCCAAAAGGTCCTACTTGGCTACTCAGTACCAAGTGGTCAATCCTGAAACAACACATACACAAATAATATTATAAGGACAAAGCAGATTTCAGATTTCATTTACATATATATATATATGTGTGTGTGTGTGTGTGTGTGTGTGTGTGTAATAACAATTTTTAAATACTGCCATGAATTTTAGAGAGAATAAGAGGGAGTGAATATAGGGTACATTGGGGGAATGAAAAAGAAAGGGAATGTATTTAATATGGGTTTCATGGTCTGAGTTGATGAGGACAACTTCCCAGGTCACTTCCTCTCATGGGGTAGATTTTCACCATCCAGCTGGACCTCTTTCCCCACATGGACTAAATTTCCCAGTTTTCCAGAGGACCTAGCTGGTCGTTTTTAGTCTTGCAGTGGAGGAGGCAGCTACCAGGAGGCCTGTTGAACCTTGGGTATGACAATAACACAAGCATCTAGGATAGGTACAACTGGACAACTGCCATAAAAAAAAAAAGCTGCCGATGCATGATTAAGCATTGTGAGGCATACCTGATGATGATATAATGTATTGAATATAAAATGTAGTCTTTCAAATAACACTGCCTACTTTTTGGGTGAGCCAACCCCAGGACATGAGCCTAGGAGAATGGACACCACTACTTGTCTGCCATGCAGTGGCCTTTTATGCCAGGGAAAGATGGCCTCTCCTCCTTCACCCCTGGCACCTGCAGTAGTCAGAGATCTGGTCCCTAGGTCATGAGAGCAGGAGACTGCTCTTCCCTTCAATAGCTGAAACACTCCTGATTGCTGGTCCCCCTTCTCACCTGGGCAACACAATAGATCTGGCCCTCCTGGTGTAGGCACAGACAAGCAGGCCCTGAGGGCATGGAAGGAGAAAATTTTTCCCTGCTCCTTGTTTCCTGAGACATTAGGTGAGTTGGTATGGGGACAGAGGCAGTGCAGGAGAATGCTCCCTGGTGGTGAGGGTGCAGGAGAGCTGGCAGGCTAATGAACTCAGTTACAAACCATGTTCAGATCTAGGTCTATGAGTTGGTACACCTCAACACCTCCCGCCACCCTATCTATGAACTGCGGGAGCACATGAAGGGGTAGGCCTGCAGATCTGAAGCTGCAGGATCTCCATGACACAATGCTGGAATAGAATATCCAAGCAGAGTCCCAGTGAGGATCCAGTATTGATAGTGGAGCAGAAGCCAGAGGTCTTGACCCAGACCAAACATTCATCACAATGAACATTTGCAAATAAAAATGTATGAACTAAAGGGAATTATATATGGCTCAGAGTGACACACTACAGCTTCCAAGAATTTTTTAATTTAATTTTTAAGGGGTGTGTGTGCAAGGGCAGAAGACAGATATAAAAGTATGGGGATTTTGACAGAGGTTTCTCTCCCACCCAATCGCACAACAGTTTAGTCCCAAAGAAACACACAGATGTCTACATTAATTATAAACTGGTTGGCCTATTAGCTCAGGTTTTGTATTAACTAATTCTTACATCTTAAATTAGCCCATACTTCTTGCCTGTGTTAGTCACGTGACTTAGTACCTTTTATCAGTGAGGGGTTCTCATCTTGCTTCCTTTGTATCTGGCTAATGACTGCAGACTGAGCCTTTTCTCTTCCCGGAATTTTCCTGTTCTGGTCAACCTTCCTATACTTCCTGTCTGGCTACTGGCCAATCAGTGCATTATCAAACCAATACGTGACAAATCTTTACAGGGTGAAAGATCATTGTCTCACATCATGGGGAGATAATTGAGATTGGAATGCATGATGTTAAACCTACAAAGAATCAACAAAAAGTTAAAATAAACAAACAAAGAATGAAAATCAATGCCTGCTTCTAAAAATGCCTATTCAAAATGGTAATTGGAAAATGTATAAATTTAAATGTACTTTTAGAAATTCATGATTCTAAGTCATGGAAATATAGGTGGTGTCAGTAGATGAGCTAAGTGGGTTATATGAGTTAAGTGAGGAGGATGAGGCCCTGGTAGTGGCTGTCATTGCTGTGGTAGTCTTTGATGCCAGTATTATTGCCATTTTCAGCAGCAACAGCATCCATCCATAAATTTCGGCCTCTCAATTTAAAATAATCACTTTGTGCACTGGCAAATCTGTTAGGACAAAAGTATTCTTCATGGCTGATTCTTTTGAAGCTGTTTTGGCCTCACATGCTGATGCTGGACCCAGTGTTTTGAGCATCCACCATGTGGCTTGGTTCTAAAGAGGAATCCAAGCCAACCCAAAGTGAGGAATGATAGGGTCTGTCCATATTTACAGACTTGGCTACACTTTTAAGTTTATGACTTTACTTATAAACTCTTGTTCATTGATGTCAGATAAAAATGAGAGAAACTTTTAAAGCATGTTACTACAGCTATGTACACGGCACGGTCCTGTCAACACAATCACAGCGGTGACTGAACTGCCTTAACAAGCCAGTTGCAATAACTGCATCCAATTCAACTGGGACACAGGCATGGGTACTAGATTTTTGCCAAGTCCTGCTATTTCTGGTAAGTTTCACTGCAAATGTGTTTGAACTTCCTCTAAATATTCAACCCTGATTATTCTGCTCACTTATTCTGAAAATTCCTTTTCTCTGTTCTTTTGATAACAAAACAGTGAAATCTTTTGGTCTTTCATATGTTTCCAATCTTTTACTTACAACCTTAGGAGCTTTTCACTAAATATTCTCAGGAACAGTTTGCCTCCTTGTGTATTTTAATAAAGGACTCATTGAGATATGGATGATAGACCTAGTGACAAGCAAAGGGAAATACAATTGGGAGCCTGAAGCAAAGAGTAGATATCTGCCCTCATCTATCTATCACCACTGATTAGCTGCAGTGTGAGCGAGGCAGAGACAGAGACTGAGAGAGTTCAGAAATAACAAATGGATTCAATAGAGAGGCTGGGCTCCACAGCCTGGGTTTTCTGGCTCATCCATCATTTCCAGTGTGGCTGATAGGTGGCTTTGTCACTACTACCTCTATTGCACCCTCCAAGAGAATCTATAACTGTGACAGTTGCTCCTTCATCCACAGTCTTCTCTGTGGCATTAGCAGATTCAGCCCCTGCACAAAGTGTCTGAGGCTGGTGTCTTATTGTCTGATGTTTCTATTCCGTTTTACCTTTAGAGGGTATGTTTACACGATTCCCATCCGTTCTCTCAGTCGTTGGCCTTGGCACCCCTCCTTGGGGTGAATGTTGGCAGCATGCCAGCCACATTCATCATGCTGGTACAATGATAGGCCAACATTACATAAAACATTTACTGGAGGGAGGGTAGGGGTTGGAAGGGTCCATAAAACTGTTGAAGGCATCCAGGTATGAAATGGAAAGATGAAGAAAATGTTTTCCCAAACCACTCACATCTGTCACCTGTGCTGGGTCTCAATTTAATGCCCCCTCCACAGCTTTCGGTCCGTTCTTTCTGGTTTTGCTGTTTAGTCTTGCTCATCTCCTTGGAAAACATATCTAGAAAGTTGTTGACAGATTCGCACTACATATTAAAATCTATTGCATCTGGGCGTTATGTTATCTTCCTTTATTTTCCAAAAGGATAACAGAAGGACCATCTTAGCATATGCACAAAAATGGCTATGAAATCATCTTACTTGACTTTAAAAACATTTTAAAAAAATCACACACCTTTGTACCACCTAAAGCAAAATGAAGAGGCAGTATGGAAAGACTCTCTCTACTCTGCTCCCAAATTCTTGATTCTTTTTCCATTTCCCTCTAAACTATATAGAATAAATATCTTGACCTTACAAGCATAGTGAATTTTCCTCTGGGTAAGTTGGATCTTCAAAATTCATGTGTTTCTATGAACTTTGCATTTGTCTTTATTCGCAAGGGTTGTTTTCTGATGAACAAAGTTTCTTAGTTATTTGCCTCTTGCTATAACAAGATATCATGACCAATGCAACTTACAGAAGAAAGCATTTAATTGGTGGTTTGCTGATATTTTCAGAAAATTAGTCCATGGCCATCATGGAAGGAAACATGGGAGTAGACAAGCATTGCACTGGGGCAGCATGAAAATCTTATGTCCTGAACATTGTGATATATAGTGAGGAGAGAGAGAGAGAGAGAGAGAGAGAGAGAGAGAGAGAGAGAGAGAGAGAGAGAGAGAGACTGGGTCTGACCTGGGCTGTTGATACCTCTGTGGCACACCTTCTCCAATAAGAGTACAGCTCCTAACCCTTACGAAACATTTCCACTGACTGAGAATCAAACACTCAAGTATATGAGCCCCTGAGGGCCATCCTATTTCAAATTAACAACCAAGGGATCCTTGAGCTTCTATGTTAATAAGTGAAAGCAGCAACACTATGTGTTCTTCCTCTACTAACAGGTTCCTCACTTCCTTTCTTCTTATCCTGACAATAACTGTATGAACTGTCAATTGTATTCCAAACATCTAGGAAGTACTGGACAGAAAAGATAGAAAATGACTCTTCCTTCCTAGTCAACAGCGCGATCACACATTTGATGTTAACCATACTTTCATTTCGTTAAGCATCAGGTAGAATGTACTTAATTGTAAACCCCTTCCAACCTACAGGAGTTAGAAGATGAACAGTACAAACTAAGAGTAGTCCTGAATGAACAAAATGAAATATATACATAGATATGATTATAGTAGATGTCAGTGTCATTGTTCTAGTGATATCATGAAACAATTTTTTGAGGCTAGAATTACCCTGAGACTCATATAAGAAATACAGTCATCTTCAAGTCAATCTTTATTTTTTGACTCAAATAGTGTTATTCACTTTTATCATTCACATTATTCAAAGATTTATTCAACATCGTCTCCTTTCTTAGTCAAAGGAATGCTGTGAGCATGAAAAATATTTCTGAGGTATGTACCTTGATTGTATCACTCAGAAAATTCCCGCCTTTGATCAGTTGGTTCATCTCTGTTTTCCAGTCCCATTGCTGTAAAATGGGAATAATATTTCTATCTTAAAAAGTGCTATGAAGAATAACATATCTGTTTGTGTGTGTTTGTGTATCTAACATACCATCTAGCATGTAACAAAGACTAAGTATAATTTTCCTTCACTGAAAACATTTTAATATCAGTAAATATTATTTTTTATTTTAAAAACAATCTCATTTTACATATCAGTCTTACTTCCTGCTCCTTCCCATCCTCCCACTCCTCCTATTTTTTCCCAACCATACCCCCATCCACTCCTCAGAGAGGGTCCAGCTTCCCATGGGGAGTCAACAAAACCTGTCACATCACTTGAGGCAGAACCAAAGTCTTGCCCCTGTACCTAGGCTGAGCAAGGTATCCCTCCATAGAGAATGGGTTCCAAAGAGCCAACCAATTCATGCACTAGGGATAAACACTGGTTCCACTACTAGTGGTACCACAAACTGCCCGTGCCACACAACTCTCACCCACATTCAGAGGGTCTACTTTGATCTTATGTTGGTTTCCCAACTGTCCGTCTTGGACAGTGAGCTCCCAATAGCTTGAGTCAGCTCTTTATGTGGGTATCACCATCATGGTCTTGGCCCATTATCTCAGAATATTGCTCTTCATTCTCTATGACTGGACTCCAGGAGTTTAGCCCAGTGCTTAGCTGTGGATCTCTGCTTCTGCTTCCATCAGTTACAGGATGAAGGTTCTATGATGACAATTAAGGTAGTCATTAATCTGATTACTGGGGACAGGCAGTTTCGGTACCCTCTCCACAGTAAATATTCTAATGAATTAGCTCTAACGAATGTATACCATATTATTTAAGACAATATCAAAAACGAAATTGAAAAATATTTTACACAACTTAAAGTATATCCTAAAATGTTCTGATTTAATTATTTAGTTTGTTAAAATTGTTTTATAAATTATATTCATAAGTTATATGCTTGTATAAAAATGTGAATCACAATGCCTGGCGATGGTGGCCCACGCCTTTAATCCTAGCACTCGGGAGGCAGAGGCAGGCGGATCTCTGTGAGTTCGAGACCAGCCTGGTCTACAGAGCTAGTGCCAGGACAGGCTCCAAAGCCACAGAGAAACCCTGTCTCAAAAAAACCAAAAAAAAAAAAAAAAAAAAAATTGGTTTTATGGGCTTCAGACATATTTAACTATGATTGACTGAAATTTGAGACAATATCTACAGAGGACATTAAAATGAAAAAAACTAATTTTCACCTTTTTTGTGAACTTGCTGGCTTTTGTAATTGTCACATTATTTTAAAATGTAAACATTCATAGGTTAGCAGATCTCCTGCATACACAGCGCACAGAACTGAATGTACGTGGTCATGTCCACTAAACCTATAGTTATAACTGCTTTAACTAAAACCAGACCATTCTCTGGTCGTCTTCAGCGGTGTGTGGCTATTATAATCCTTTAAATGGTCATACCAAATGAATGACAAAGAATACCTAATGCTATAGTCTGCTTCCCTGCAGTGACAAGAATAAAATCATCCTTTGCCTACCTAGTACTCATAGGTTAGAGCACAATTTGTTACACTTGGGTTTTAGTGTCTTCTAAAATATAGTGAGAATAGAGATAAGAAAAATTGTGATTTCAGTATGCATCTACATATTCAATATCCACTAGTTCATCTCAATACCTATTGCCTTTGTATACACAGAGAGAAAATGAGAGAAACAGAGAGAGAGACAGAGAGAGATGGAGTGAGAGAGTAGAGGGCGAATAATTATTCATATATTCACACACACACACACACACACACACACACATATATATATATATATATATATATATATATATATATATATGGCTAAGACACAACCAGGATGCTGCTATATTAAGTCTTATTATTTTAAACCCACTCTCAAAACAGTCTGTCAGTCAATTGTTATTTAATTTGAGTAATTTATGTTCCTATGTTATTTCTATACTATTAAATGTTCTGCCTTCCAGAATTGTTATTTTTGTTAGAAATGGACATTGTAAAACACCCAGAATATTGTCTAAAACTGCATTGCTTCTTAATATTTTCCATATAATTCTATCAGTTATGTATTGTGTCATTATTGTAACAACCACCATTATCCACCATGGTTATCATTACCACTAAACAAAGCTGCTGGATATCTCTTTGACTGAATCTATACTGTATTGTTCCTTTCCATTGCCTCCCAAGAAAGCCAGCTTGGTTTTGTAAAACATCCATTTCCCGAAACATAGCTAGGTAATATATTTTGGGAAAGTAGAGAAGACTGGGTGGAGTTCCAGTAACAAGGTGGGCATTTGAGTCCTGTCTGCTCCCTAGAACTCCCAGTTCTTTTTTTCCACCCTGTGGTTTCAAAACCATCTCTTTGTTCATCTGCGCTCGTGCGATGCCGGTCTGAATGCCTCTCTCCTTTCCCCTCTCCCTTATTTGTCTCACTTAGCACTGCCTTGGCTGAATCTGCTTGTCTCCTTTTCCAAACTGATGCCTTGCCTTTTCTTTTCAAGATTTTTACTTATTGTAAACTTATTTGCTGCTAGTCCTCCAGATAAACAATTAAACAATTAACCCCCTCCCCTCCATGTGTGTGTGTGTTTTATGTCTTGCCATCAATTTCCCAGACTCTGACTTGGCTGCTGTATTTATGTGAAAATAAAGTGTTGTACTGTGCTTTTCTAATTTTCAGAGAGAGCTCTCTTGGTTACAAGGGGGTTGGATTTTCGTATGACTGGTGCCAGAAAGCTGGGGCTGCACACAGAGCACTTTCCTCGGCAGGGAAATACTTCATTAGACTTGTATTCCACGAAGACACTTTCGCTTCTTAACGCCTGTGATTTTAATTAAAACCTGGAAAGTAAAGAATCCTCTGGTTGTATTAATGCTTTCATTTCCATTAGAACGGTGGAGTTTATAAACACTATCCAGGTTTATAAATTAGTCCTCTTGTGAATAATAAGTGCACAGTGTCGCATGTAAAGCAAAACTCTGCCACTCCATCTGTTCATCTCTCGTTTTTCTCTTTTCTGCCATTGTCGTGTGCTCCTCATCAGAGATGCTTGCAGAGATGGTCTTCTTGTTATAGTAGCTCTGAATATCTGCCACTAGATCCTTCAACCGAGCCTAGACTGAAAACAGGGTTTGAGATGATGGAAGGGCTATTGTCTTCTGATTTGGTTATAAATCAAAAGTAAAATCAAATAGAAGTTTACTCACCGAATAATTAGCATAAAAGTCACTATCCTATTCCTATTATTCTAGATCTCATATAATGGTTATTAATTTCATAGTAAAGTGTTACGTTTACACAATATGAATTTTAAAAGCATCTGTATTCATACACATACATATGTATACATACACAAACACACAAGCACTCACTCCCCACGTATTTACCTTCATAGGAGAGCAAGGTTGCCATACACATGTACTGCAACTTATTTCTTCACCATGTTTGATTATTACATTATCATCTTCCATCGTATTATTGATAACACAGTCGATGAACACATATGGGATTATAATGAAATTTATGATCAAATATGTAAAATAAATATGTGAAGAAATGTCTGGACAAGTAGAGGCACATGATCATCTATGTTGATTTCAGCATCAGCCGAGTTTCAATTGCCAAAAATCTAAGGATCAAAGTCAAACAGGAAGTAGACTAGAATCATTTCTGTAGAAAAAGTCTCTTGAGGCCTCTTGAAAACAGAATAAGATATACTGTGTATAAATAGATGCACACTGAAGAAAAGGAGATTTTATGAAGAGTCAGGAAGGCACCTTCTATAGCTTGTTGTCCATAAACATTTCATGTGCACAGGTATTTCTAAAGTCCGGAAGAGCTGAGTTAGGGTTAGAGTAAAAATCTGAGGTTAGTATATAAGAATTCACCCCTGGGTTTACTACAGGACTCAGGTCAGGAGCATTTTTGCCTGTTCTTTGTCTATTCCATCTGGAAATCTTGGGTTTTAGAAGGAAGTTACCTGTTTGTGGTGAGTCATGTCTCAATGCCTGGAGGATTATCTTTTCCTTGTGGAGCAGACTTCTTTTTCCTGAATTGAATGTTCTATTCTCAGCCCAGCTCTCAGAGAGTTAAGGCTCATGTTCACTTTGTCTTTGTTGCTCACAAATATAAGAGTATCCTATGTAGGAGGGTCATTAGCACTCTCTGTGTCTGCCTGGCACAGACAGACAGAACGTAATATTGCTTATGCTGAACTGCACCCAAAATTAGCATGTTTGCTCATAACAAAGGATACATAGCACAACAAACATATGTGTGACATTAAGGTTTTAAAACTCTATGAATTATCATACTTAAGAACTATCAAATTCCAATAGCTTGTTCCTTTATTATAAAAAATTACATGGTTTATTGACCAAAGAATAAACATCTTACAGGCACAGGGACAGGTTGAGGTCATGATTCATCATTTTCTAAATTTAGTTCTTTCTCATTAATTCATTGATATGTCTCTCTTAAATATGAGCCTCTTACTAAATAATGGCATTAGCATTCTTCAGAAATTTATCATTTCAAAGCTTTTGTCCACATATATTGCCTGCTTTGTCTGACATCCTGTTTATCTAGCTAAGTGTATATATGTGCATCGTTGTACACACGCATAAATGAGAGATGGAAATTTTGTCACTGAGTTTAACAGCAGGGTTTCAGTAAAGTTCGTGGCAGCAAATATCTTGTTGTATTACTTATATATTTCATAATTTCATTTGTTTCTTGGGAAAGCACTCAGGTACTGCCTTAGAATCAGTTTGAGGTCACAATGACCCAGAGATCCACTTACTTCTGTATTTGTGTTAGAGTATTCTTCCCATCAATAACAATGAGTTTACCTCTAAAGGAGACAAAGGACATTTTATTCAATGTTACCAAGATTATTGGGTACTATAGTTATTTGCACTTCTAATGAGTTCCTAATCACAGGGGCCTTCTTGGCCTGAGTTATGAATAGACGAGAAGAAAATGTAGGAGAAACAGGAGGCCCTGATGTTATCTTCATTTTTATAGTATCATAGCGTCTGTGATTTGGGGTGTGTCGGCCAAGCGAGTTTTGGCTTTAATAGTGAAGCCCGAGTGTGTAAGCTAGGTCATGGTCACAGTAACTTCAGACGTTTTGTGTCATAGACATAGAACTTTGTGACAAACAGCAAGGAGAAGCTGAGTGGCTGTTGTCTTACGGAAAAAGCACCTTCCCCAAAGCAAGAAGAGTCAGACTGACACTTTTTGGTGCTATTCACCCCAAATTCAAACATCAGATAAACCATAATAGGTCTCCAAGGGCAATAAACACAGTCACAGAGAAAATGCAGGGGAAACATGGGAAATATCTCTTTATAGAGCAATAATAGATAAAGAAAATGCATCCTTTTCTATTAATATATTTACTGAACTGACCATAGAATCATAAAATATCCAAGGAAATATGGAATGCCCTCATTTTAAAACAGAAAAAAATTCTGTAAATATTAAGCAGTATATTTTATTTTGTTTTATTTTTATTTTATACTGGGTAGGAAGTCTTTGGATTTCCTGAAGGCTGGTATGAACTGGAATAGATCCGGATCAGAAATTTGTTTAGGGAAGTGTGTATATAATTTCTGGTCTGTTTTCAGGCCTCATTTTGACTAATGGATGTGAACTAATCATGTAAATTCATGCTTACTTGTGTCACTCATACAGGGTCCAGCAGCTGTCTGGTCCTTCCTTTTGCTTTACAAGGAGAAGTTCCTGAAGGCAGCTATTTCAGTTTAAGGGCCTTGTGGGTCAGTGGTTCTCAACCTGTGGGTCAATGACCCATTTAGCATCACATACCAGATATCCTGCATATCAGATCAATACATTACAATTCATAAAAGTGATAAATTTCAGATGTGAAATATCAATGAAAATAATTGTATGGTTGGGGATCACCACAGTATGAGGAACTTGCATTAAAGGGTTGCAGCATTAGGAAGGTTGAGAACCACTGTTGTGGACACTCTGGATTGAACCAGGGTTAGAAGCTAGGTCCAGAGAAGGCAGATAAATTCATAACTCCTCTTGCATGTGAACAAGGACATTACTTAGATATTCTTCTAAGTAGTACAAATAGACGTGTCTGGTGGCTCAATGAGAACACATAAAGATGCCAGTGACTCCATAGATGGAGAAAGTTTACTGTTATCCGTCTCGTGGGAGAGGCAAGCTGACATTTCCACCCCTAGGAATACATCTTAATCCGTAGGGAGAGCTGTCAGAATTAGCAGGAAGGACGAGCCCATGTCTCATTTGTTCCCTAGGCTCCCTGGGATTCTGTGACATTGCTGAGTCTCTTAGAGGTGATATTCAATCATCATGAAGACTTGGGCTTTTTGACTCCCGAAGGATTCCAGACATATCAATCGGTATAATCAGCATCTCCTTTAGATGCTATATTGGGAACCCTACAAATGCAACAGTTTTATCCTTGCTGCTAGCTCAAGTCCACTCCAATCAAGGGAATTATCAAATAGCACAGAAACTGCTGCTTCCCTTCAGCACTGGGACTTGCACCTTTAGTACTTTATGCTACTTTGACTCACCCCACCTTGACTGTTTTTCCCCCTCAGGTTGCTTTTCTGCCCCTTCCTCGTCATCCTTAAAAGAAGCAATCCAGAAATGGCCTAAATTATTTCATGTTACCTTGTGGGGATTTCAGAATAATGCCTATCTCACTA
Organism: Alexandromys fortis; assembly: GCF_014885135.2. NCBI lineage: Eukaryota > Metazoa > Chordata > Mammalia > Rodentia > Cricetidae > Alexandromys > Alexandromys fortis. Next base: position 26,200,089 of record NW_026067944.1, read on the forward strand.
CTTTCCCCTTTCACTCGCTCTCTGCATATGACTTATGAATGCCATTGGCTTTGTGATTGAGGTTATTACTTAAGCAAGTTGTAGCTACACACCAGAAGTGCATTCAAAGCACATAATCCTGATTACTATAAAGGGTGCACAGTGGCATATCAGACGATCAACATGGAAGAAAGAAACTATTCTTGGACATTCTGATTATGGTTTTGTTTTCTCCCTAACTGGAAAAACTGAATATAAAACACTTCCACAATACTATCTTAATATATTTCCACAACTTTATGAAATAAGACTTTTTTTAAAAAAAAAAAAAGTTAACCTCTCCATGTCCCTGATTGTGGATGTGTAAAGCAACAAGAGTAACATTAATCTTTGCTTTGTTTTGAAAATGAAATGAGATCATGCCACTTCCTTACTGTGTGCTTCTGTTTGTCTCTTCTAAGAAGTAGAAATCTAAGTAGAATTCATCCTAACAGGTAAGACTTAAGCCCACGTCACTGACTCTGGACCTTACACTTTGCCAAGCTCACCACGCAGATAGATGTTCTTTAACAGCGTGTCCTTAATGTATTTCATTCTGCGACAAAGAAGATACTAATTCATTGGGAACAACAAAGCCTAATGTGGAGCTCCTCGGTTGGACAGCCCTGCTGCCTTTGAGAAAACCTTAGTTTATTGTTACTTCTAGGGCACCGTGTGGTGTCCTCAGCTTCCAGAGAGCCCAGTTCCTGGGATCTGAGCCAACACTGACTCTAAGGCTGCACCTCGGCTCCCAGGAAGGTCATGCCATTCTTGGCTACAGTGTGCAGAAAAGAGCATGCAGCGCTTTAGTGGATTTTTTTTTTCTTGCATGCATGGAGGATGGATGGGTCTTTCATATTGCTGAAATACACGAGAATATCATTCCATGTGATTTTCACCTGAATCCCTTAACAGTGTGGCAGGGTTTAAGTAACCAAGTAAAATTATCTGCTACAACTTGTAAGCTGTTTTCACTGAACCATTTTACTTTGTACCTAAAAATATATTCTGGAAGATATTTATGCCCACAAGTCATTTAAAATGTCTAGAAAGAGGCTCACTGTATGCGTTTGTATCTTTTCTAGAGAAAAGCATCTAATAAAGCCAAGCTCCAGTCAGTGGATGTGCTTAGATTACAACAGGCAAGCTTCTAATTACCCTTGCCGACCCACACAGCTGCAGTATTGGTTCCTGAGCCAAAAGCACAAAAGAGTACAATCTCCAGGCATGATTATATTTAAGTAATGATAATTTTTACTTTAAAAGGCACAACTGAATAACCCTGGATTGGAGTGTGAGGAGCAAACAGTACCTCTGCAGCCACACATGCATACACATGGGCATCCTGATGGGTTTTGGCCCAAAATGTAAAAATGGATCTAAACCGAGAGATACCCAAGGAAAATATAATTTGGGACTTGCACTAAAAAATTTCAGCACCTCCTGTGTTGGAATAGCACTTTTCAGAATGGTATTTGTAAAGCCTGGAGAACATGAGACCGCCTCTGATTTTCATACAATAACATAAAAGCAATATTCTCAATGGCCTCTAAGTCAGGAACACATTAATAACTATCCCCAAGATTGCTGCTAACAGACAAGAAAATTTACATTCAGCTTACGATTGGTATACATCTTCTGGGGGAACAAAAAATGGCCTGTTTGTTCTTTTTTTTTCTCTATGTATTCTAAAATTTGCTGTGAAGAAGTCACATTGTTAACCTGACAAGATATGCCCAACAGCAAAGTCCTAATGAGACTGACGTGATATTGCAAGCACCAGAAGAAAGCTCATTGGCACCAACTGGGCCTCCTGGGAGGTAGATTGGTACCTGGAGGTCAGACATGAATTTCTGAGTCATTTTTGTTAGGAGTTCTCACTCTGGTGCTATGCCAATACTGGGGAAGCCGTGGGCACCAACCCAGTGGCCAAGGTTGCTGAAGAAAGCCAGGAACATTCAGGGCTCAGGGAACAGAGAAAATCCAGGTCCAAGGCAGGATGACTATACAGGTGACATCCTGCTGTCAGTGCCATCACAAAGTCGGTGCTATTTCCCTAGCCCTGCTTCTGCCAGAATCAAGCACTCTAAGGGATTTTGTTCTTTGACCCCTTGCTTATCTGCTGGCATCCAACATCAAGAACAAACAAATAAAGTAAAACAAAGGAGAAAGACAACTGTCTTATTGGTGTTAAGGAAGAGGGGAATTATTCCAATAGCAAGGACTTCTAGTCAGGCTACAAAAAGAAGTTAAATCTCAATTCTAGACAAGGAGCCAAATATAACGAATACTATTTGAAGATGGTTAAATACATAGTGCAAATCCAGGGAGTTCACTTATCAGGGTTGAAACCACATAATTTATTTATGTAGTTTGTGCTTACAAAAGGCTTTTGTTATTACCCTCAAATATAATTCCCTGTTCTAATCTCCCTTCTATTTCACTATATTTAGTAATCAGTCAAAATTCTTCAATCTCTTGTTTATTTTCACCACAGACCTTTGGAATATAAGAACACGACACAAAAATTTTGAATCACACTCTGAACTTATATTATCCTACTTTCACTAGAAAGGTATTGATTTAAATTTCCTTTCCCGTCTCTTTTTCCCCTTCTTCTTATGTGCGCAAAGTGATAAATAGGTTTATTTTGTCATTTAAAATTTTCAGTTCACATGCTAACATAGGTTATGAGACATCTGTAAGGATAGATTTTTTTGCAAAAAGAAGGTACTATACTGTCCACTTTACACAGGGAAGCACCCAATCTCAGAAGATAAATTTGTGCCTATGTGTTAATGGGATGAATCTAGACCTTCAGAAACATTTGAGTATTTTTGTCTCTACAATTCTTTTGTCTCCTTGTGAAGCCACTACACCTGTAGAGACCATAAGCAACATTTTAAAATTAACCAAATAAGGCACTTTATCTTTTCAAAATCTTTTTAAAACTCCCCTTGTGTGTGTAGGATGAAGTAAAACACTACTGTCTTTTCCTCTACCTGTCCTATCGGTCCATGTGACTTGCCTATAAATATTTTGTTTCACCTTTACCAATCACAGTGGCATTGACATTTCTAACCCTTGAGCACACTAAGGTTAGTCTACCTTCTTCATAAACTCCTGGAGTTGGTGTTGCTCCTGCCTTCTGGGAGGTTGTGTTATTTGCTCCAACTTGTCCTTTCAGTCTCAGTTTTGAAATTATATTTCAGATAATTTGGGGGAACTGTTTGTCAAATATTTTTAATTGTAGAGGATACTATAAAAAATCTTCGTTCAGTTTGGTGCTTCTTCTTAACAAACACACACTCATATATAAGACTTATAGCAGTTGAAAATATTTCCATTTCTTGCCCCTAATATCTGAGAAATCTTTTAGGCTCTTATTTTTTTACACAGGAAATTAAAGTATTTGTGAAATAACAAAATCATGGTATCTAAAATTATAGAAGATATGGTTGAAAGCTGGCTGATAGTGGCACACACCTTTAATCCCATCACTCAGGAAGCAGAGGCAGGAGGATCTCTGTGAGTTCATGGTGAACTTGCCTACAAGAGCCAATTCCAGACCTCTAGTGCTGTTACACAGAGAAACCTTTTTTTGTAAAACCAAAAAAAAAAAAGAGATATGTATAGTGCTGTAGCTATGTCTGCATTTTCTACAGTGATTCTATAACTTCAAAGCACAACAAAAAATTTAAAGGAGAAAAATCTTTCATAGTACTAAGAGAATTGTTGGCTATATTTATCAGTGTCTCTGAGTCTCCTAATGCCTGGAGATATCTTGTACTTAGGGTCTTAGCCTCGAGTCTTCTGGAATCTGTAATCATGAGCGTCTTGAGTCCCTTTCTTCAATGTGTGATGCAAATGTGACTCAGGTTATTTATATTGCTGCCACAACCAAAGCTATGTAGACTTTTCTTAAAATGAGACAAATGTAGCAGAGTGAAGTATAATTATGTTCTTTATTTTCTAGGCAATTCCTAGATGCTTATGGCTGTTGTTGAGTGGTAGCACTCAAAGAGAAATTAGAAACCGAGAATACTGTCTTTATAGGTTCACCATTTTTTGTACCTTCTCACGTCATTCTCACATAGTCAGTTTTGTTCCTATTTTAAGATAGCATCAATACTCTAGGTAAAAATTTCATTAACTCATATTTGTCTCATTCTTTTACCACACTGAGTTGTTTCCATCTGGAATCTATCACTCAGCTTATTTATTGCTTCCATTCGATGAGGATGGTGAGAAACATGTTCCTAAAACATAAATTATGCCTACTATATATTTGATGAACATAAATGCTAACAATTGGTGAGGGGAGCCGTGGAAATTCTGAATTGATCTTTTCTTTGTGGACTTGTGATGCATGTTAATGAGACTTGCTTGATTTTGTAAAAATCAACATTAAAATATATTAGTTCCCATAAAGCAAGCATTGTCTTCTCAAATCAAGTACTTGCCTATATTTGGTCTTCATCATTCTTGTACTTCTCCATTATTTCTTTAAAAACACTCTCAGTAATTAATTCACTTCAATTGTGTAGTTTATCAGTACCCTCAAGGTTGTAATTTGTCTCAGCAGGAAAACTCAACATCATTTAAAGTGAAAATTTCCCAATTTCTCCACCCATTGGAGCTCTTTCTCTCTGACTGATGTTTATTCTACTCTCTTCACTCTCAAGAATACCATTTTCTTTCTACAGAAAACCCATTAAAATTCGAATTTAAATTGTTTTGATTTTGTCCTGTCATTTTTTTTTTTCAGCTGAATAATGATGGTACTCCACAGCAGGAAATTCCCCTCTTTGTTCCAATTCTCCTAACAGAAACTTTAACAGTGTTTGCTGGAAGGATGACATTCTATAGACGTTGCCTCTCTTTGCCCTTGATGATTATCTAAATTAGAAGGTTGGACTATCTTTTCAGGGCTATTGCAGTGTTTGCTAATCTGATATACTAAAAAAAAAATATTTGGCCCTATATTTTTGAGAGGTATGGGGAATTATCAATTTTAATAGATCACCCTTGTGTCTGCCAAGAAACTGCTAAACTTTGCAAACTTATATGGTGAGGTTCCTTGTACAAACCAATGGTTTGCATGATAGATCATAAATTCGTTCCTGCCAGTGACTTCCCACAAGTTGTAGAGGTTAATATACAGTTGGCTGATGGAGGAAGGTCATCAGCTAATAAAGAAACTGCCTTGGCCCATTTGATGATAGGCCAGCCTTTAGGTGGTTGGAGCAAACAAAACAGAATGCTGGGAAGAAGGAAAGTGAGCTCAAATGGCATGCCTGCTCCTCTCGGGGGCAGATGCGATGAAGCTCTGACCCAAGATGGACATAGGCTAGAATCTCCCTGGTAAGTCACCACCTCGTGGTGCTACATACATTAATAGAAATGGGCCAAGCCGTGTTTATATGAATACAGTTTGTGTGTTGTTATTTTGGGGCATAAGCTAGCCAGGCAGCCAGGAGATGTGTGGCAGGAACACAGCCCACAGCTCCCACAACAGTTGGCAGCCTCTGTTTTTGTCCTACATCAGTGTATTTGTATACATGATCACTTTTGCTTTCTGTTAGTATGGAGTTATAGTAGATGCCTTATGTGTAAGGATTCTGAGCATACTTGTTACCCTTTTGTTGCATATCTCATTGATAATTTTGAACACATTTTAATTAATGCTTTCCAGTTGTACCCCTTTAGTTTATTATTTCATCGAGAGATAAAAAGAAAGGAAAACTAGGAGTAAGAGCCAGTTTTATGACAGAGCCTTACTTTATATTTTCCAATGTGTAAAGCAACTTGATGTATTATCTTCTGGGAACAATTTGATAGAAAGCATTACTCCAATGTATATACAGAGTGCAGACTCTTCTAACTTGATGCTCTGTGAAGAGATGGTTAGAGATGGTTGATAAGTTCTGATAATGTTATTTTTCATGAGTTTATAAAATATCCAACTGTAAAATCACCAAAATTATAGACAATTTCCTATATACTTGCCTGGTTATATCTTCCCAAATTTTCCCAAAAAAGAATATAGAACATCTATGGTCCAAGAGACATATTGTTGGGTCTTGAGGTAGATTTATCCCCAATATTCTGAGAAACTGCCACATCGACTTCCAAACTGGCTGTACAAATTTGCACTCCAACCAACAATGGAGGAGTGTTCCCCTTACTCCACATCCTATCCAGTGTAAGTTGTCATTAGTGATTTTGATTTTAGTCATTCTGACAGGTAGAAAATGGTATCTTAGAGTAATTTTGGTATGCATTTCTCTGATACTTAACGATGTTGAGCAATTCCATAAATGTCTTTTGATCATTTTATATTCTTCTATTGAGAATTCTCTATTTAAATTTTACCCCATCTTTTAATTTCATTATTTGGTATTTTAATAGTTTGATTTTGTTATTATCGATATATATATATATATATATATATATATATATATATGAGTAAGATATGGAGTTGGAGAAATATTTTCCAATTCTCTAGGCTCCTATTTAGTCTTATTTACAATTTCCGTTGTCTTACAGAAGCTTCTCAGTTTTAGGAGGTCCTATTTTTCACTTGTTGCTCTCAGTGCCTGTGCTATTGATATTTAGGAAGTAGTCTTCTGTACCAATGCATTTAAGGCTACTTCCCACTTTCTCTTCTTTCAGCTTCAGTATAACTGGATTTATGTTGAAGTCCTTGCTCCACTTGGTCTTGAGTTTTGTGCATGGTTATAGACATGGATTTATTTGCATATCAACATATCAACACCCAGCCATGACAGCACCATTTGTTGAAGATGATTTCTTTTTTCTATTGTAAAATTTTGGCTTCTTTGTCAAAAATAAAATGTTTATAGGTATGTGCATTAATGTTAAGGTCTTTGATTCGATTTCATTAATCGATGTGTCTGCTATTTTGTCAATACCAAAGTGTTTTTATTATTATAGCTCTATAGTAGAGCTTGAAGTCAGGGATGGTATTACCTCTGGAGATTTCTTATATGTAAAAAATTTTTGGCTATACTGGGCTTTTTGTTTTTCTATATGAACCTGAGTATTGTTCTTTTGAGATCTGTGAAGAATTGTGATGGGATATTGATGGAGATTGCATTGAATCTGGAGATTGCTTTTGATAAGATTGCTATTTTTACTATGTTGATTCTACCTATCCAACAAAATGGTAAATATTTCCATTTCTGTTATCTTCTTCAATTTCTTACTCCAGAGACTTAAAGTTCTTGTCATATAGGTCTTTCACTCATTTGGTTAGAGTTACCCCAAGATATTTTATGTTATTTGTGTCTATTGTAAAGGGGGATGTTTCCCTGATTTTTTTCAGTCCATTTATCATTTGTGTATAGGAAGGCTACTGATTTTTTTAGTTAATCTTGTATCCTGTTATATTGCTGAAGGTGTTTATCAGCTGTAGGAGCTCCCTGGTAAAATTTGTGGGATCACTTATATATACTATGGTATCATCTGCAAATAGTGAAAGTTTGGCTTCCTTCTTTCCAGTTTATATCCCCTTGATCATATTGCTCTAGGTAGAACTTTGAGTATTATATTGAGTAGATATGGAGAAAGTAGACAGCCTTGTCTTTTTCCTGATTTTAGTGGAATTACTTTGAGTTTTTCTCTATTTAGTTTGATGTTGGCTGGTGGCTTGCTGTATATTGCCTTTATTATGTTTAGGTATGTTTCTTGTATCCTTGATACAGGCCTTTGTATCAATGAGTGTTGGATTTTATGAAGGCTTTTTCAGTATATAATAAGATGATATGGTGATTTTTTTCAGTTTATTTATATGATGGATTATACTTTCATATGGTGCACTATCCCTGCATTTCTCAGATGAAGCCCCCTTGATCATGGTGCATGATTTTTCTGATGTGTTCTTGGATTCAGTTTGCCAGTATTTTATTGAGTAGTTTTGCATTAATGTTTATGAAGGAAATTGGTCTGTAATTCTCTCTTTTTGTGGTTTGGGTATCAGTATGATTGTATCCTCATAAAAAGAGTTTAGCAATGTTTCTTCTGTTTCTATTTTGTGGAGCATTTTGAGGAATATTGGTAGTGATAGGGGGATAGCTATGAAGCTAGAGTGAAACCTGGTGCTAGGAACATTCCCAGGAATCCACAAGGATGACCGCAGACAAGACTCCTAGCGATAGTGGAGAGGGTGCCTGAACTAACTTTCTCCTGTTCAGATTTATGGCACCTTAATTATCATAGAAACTTCACCCAGTAACTGATGGAAACAGGTGTAGAGATCCATAGCTAAGCACTAGACAGAGCAAATGGAGTCCAGTTGAAGAGAGGGAGAAAGGATTATATGAGCAAAGGGGTCAAGAACATGATGGGGAAGAGAAGGTTGACCCAATCTACTGGGGGTTCACTGCTTCTGGACTGACAGCTAGGTAATGATCATAGGCCTGAACTAGACCGTCTGAATGTGGGTGAAGCTCTGTGGCTTGGGCAGTCTATGGGCCCACTGGCAGTGGTACCAGGATTTATCCCTAGTGCAGAGACTGGGTTCTTTTCGAGTCCATTCCCTATGGGGAGGATACTTTGCTCAGCCTTGATGCAAAAGGAGGGGCTTGGTCCTGCCTCAGCATGATATGCTAGACTTTGTTGACTCTCCATGGGAGTCATTACCCTTTCTGAAGACTGGATGAGGGTTTGATGGGGAAAGGTTGTGAGGGAGCAGGAGGAGGAGAGAAAGGGGTAACAGTGTGTGGTATGTAAAAGGACAAAAGAATTTTAAATAAAAAAAGAATATTTAACATGTCAAACTGGATGGAGAAAAGCAAAAATCTTCAACTCTATGAACAACTATAGTCAATAAAGGAAAACTGGGAGCAGAAAGGTGGTCTTCTGCAGCCAAGAGGACAGCAAGTGTTTGTCTAGTACCAAATGGGTGGCTCAGAAAATGTACATACACATGTTATTATGCAGACTAAGCAGGCTACAGTTAGGAACATACACATATAAACATATTCAGATATGCATGCAATAACAATTAGTGAAGGTAAGTGAAGGGAGAAATGTCATAACTAAGTTATAATCTCAAGATTAAAATAAAGGAAATAGAAAAAAGAAAACAAAACCATGTGAGTGAATACACTATTTTAGGGATAATGTTGATTAACTCCACAAAGACCATGGTCATTTGACTAAGAATGGCACCTATAGACTTATGTATTTGAATTCTTGGTACCCAGATAGTGTAACTGTTTGGGGAGAATTAGAAGATGACACACTACTGCTTCCATGATACTATTTTTAATTTAATTTTTTCTCTTACATATTTGGGTGTAGTGCAAAGCTGGAGGAAGAATGCAAAGGGATGGAGAAATGAATGGAATAAAGATACATGATATAAAAACCACGTAGAACAAATAAAAGCAAAGGAAAAAAGAAGCTGTAGTTTTGTTACAAGAGGTGTAGCTGGGGCAGGCTTGAGGTTTCAGAACATTTGTGCCATGTCCAGTGTGACCCCTGCCTCCTAGTTTGAACTGTGACCTCTCACAATTCCTGCTGCCATGCCTTCACATTGCCATCGTATCCTCCCACTCTCTGTGACTGTAAACACAATTAAACATTTCCTTTTATATGTGTCTTGGTCATGGTCTTCCATAACCGCAATGGGAAAATGAAAAATACAGAGACACTGACTTCAGATTAACATACAAAGGTTGGGTTTGGTCCTGTATTCATAAATTTGTATTATTAAATTTTGATGTTTTTCATTTCTCTCTCCTACTGTTTGCCTTCCCCTCGAGCCTTCTTCAGCTTCCAGGCTTTCTTCTCTCAGTCCCCATTTCTGTCTTCCTATCCCATACATCAATTTCTCAGTCCCTACCCTCCTTAATAAATCTCATCTTTCCCCGTGTGATCTCTTTTCTAGATTTCCAACCTAAAGGTGACTAAACATTTAACAGAAACAGTATAGTGTGTTGAAAAGCTAGTCCTTTCAAATAAAAAGACCTAGGTATTTCAGCTGCAGTTCCAGAAGAAGCATATGTTTTGTGTTCTTCATGGGCCCACAGAATTAATGAAACTAGCCAGCAACTTGACACAGCATACTCAAGAACTGATAAGACCCAATAGTTAGGAAATGAGAAAGTCATAAAACTAGTATAGGGATTGCTCAAAAGCAGACAGTAGCAACTTTTTCATAGAAGTCCAAATATTAGGTTATTTTTGCCTGTGGTCTGTTATGTAACTCAAGTATGGGTTTTTAAATATTTGTTACAATTTCCAGAGCAATGGTTCACAACTGGTGGATTATGAACCCTTGGGGTTCGATATACCTTTTCACATGGATTGTCTAAAATAAATAGGAAACACAGATATTTACCTTATGATTAATAACAATATATCAAAATTACAATTATGAAGTAGTAACAGAATAATTTTATGATTAAAATTAGTTCCTCACCACAACATGAAAAACTATATTAAAGGGTTGCAACATTAGGAGGGTCAAAAAACACTGGTATAGATGATAGTAAAAGAAATAACCTGTTCAATTTTTATAAAATAGCCATCTGATAATTAAAGGATCTAAAAAATATACAAGGATTGAAAAATCCTGAAAAGTGCTTACTTTCTAACCCAATGAACCTTCCTGTGAACCCATTTTTGCTCTTATGAACGTCTATGAAAAGTTTCAATATATGTTTCTATATGCAGACTTGCTAAAAGTCCCCACCTGAAAATTTCTGTTTCTATGTACATCAGGAAATGCCTTTACATTTAGAGATAAGATGGCTGAAATTACTTAGAGCTCATTATTTCCATATTCTGTTAAGGACTCTGTATGAAAAACTTTCAGACCTATGACAGCTTCAAAGATGATCTATGGCTCAATAACTAATGGTATGGCATTTACCAGAGGCCAAATAAAATGTTTAGAGCTATAACATTTTACATAAAGGTAATAAACAAGTTTGAGCATAGTACTGCTTTCTGAGGTAGATGAGATTTTCTTACATTTGAATATTCCTGCCAGGTGAATTTCCCTGACACTACCATACAGAAACACTGGGGATATGTGGGGAATAGTAAGGAAGAAATCAAGACAGGCGGTTTGGTTCTCTGGATTCCCATGAACATATAGTCTAGGTGACACAGAATTACATGGTTATGAGGCATGTTGGAAGGGAAGACATGAGACCATTGAATGGAAGATAGCATAGTTTTCAAATTCTAAGAAAGTGCAGATACTCTTCTGGGAAAGAATTCTACACCTCCCACAACTGCAATTGCTCTAAGTTTCAAACTATCATCTGTGGGATGTTTGAAAATACAGCTCCACATTCAACACTTACTCAAAATACAGCTGCCTGGTCTAAGCCCTATGTTTGTTGATGGACACTGAGCTATGTATGAGATTCTCATCCATTAGAAATGAGCCATTTGTGCTTTCCAAGGCTCCGTTTCTTCCACTTTAGGAACTATTCTATCACACTGCACTGTATAATTTATTTTTTATGTATACATCTATTATATATGCAAAGGCTTGATTTACATTGATCTATTCACTGCATTCTGCATTCATCACACATTCATTCCAATCTCTAAGCAACTTATTATAATAAACCATGCAGTAAACATTAAGTAGCTAATCCTCAAGCAATTTCCCCTAAAGTGTCATTATTCCGATTTCACAGATGATGAAACTGAGGTATTTATATTTTCAGAATAAATAAGATTATTGCCAAGGGGATTTGGAATCATCTTTCATATCACAGACACATTCTTTGACTTACATACTTTCAGCCTAACATTAAATGGCTTTAACTATTTATTTTTTTCTTCAGCATAAAATGTAACAGATTTCATTGTGACAGTTTTATGTGCACACATACACAAGCACACACACACAAACACATACACACTTTGTTCTTATTTGCCTCCACTAACCACTCCTATCCCCTTCTCATTCTGCTTTTCTGATTCCCTTCATGCCAAACAAATCATTCTCCCAGCTATCACATCACATATATTCTACTAAAATTTATGATTTCCACTTCTTTTCAAAATATTCCATACCTACTATAGAACACTTTCTAATTGTATGACCCCCCCCACGGGCATGCATATATGTGCATATGTATGTATATATGTGTAAGTGATTCTGTAGTGTATTGGTTTAAAATTTATTCTTTGGGGGGTATGTACCCAGAAGTATTATAGCTGGGTAAAATGACAGTTTAATAATACATTTTTAAGAACCTCCAAATTGATTTGCACAGTAGCTGCACCAGATAACAGTTCAATCAGTGGAATATAAAACTCTTCTTTCTTCACATTTTCCTCAGCATTTGTTACCATTTCATTTTTTTGATGGTAGTCATTTTACTTGTATTAGGAATACCAATGTAGATTTAATTTCCATTTTCCCTATAAATAAGGCTGCTGAACATGTTTCCAAATATTTATTGGAACAAATATTTATTGTATCTTTGAGAACTGTTCACTCAGTTGTTGAAGTGGCTGCCTTTTCACAAACATATTCCTTGTTGATTTCTTACATCTTTTTCAAACTTTAGTAGTTATAGCCCTGTTAACTCATGTCTCTTCTATTCTATTACACAGGTCTATGTGCTCATCTTTATTCAGTACTCTGCAGTTTTGACTACAATGCCTCTGGAGTATAATTTGGGATCAGTATTATGATGCCTCCAGCACTGCTTATTCTGCTAAGAATTTTTCTAGCTGTTTTGGTTGTTTGGGTTTTGATATGAATTGTAAGATTGTCTTTTCATTGTCTGTGAGGAGTATTGTTGAAATTTAGATGGGGGTTGTATTGAATCTGTAGGTTTTTTTTTAAAATAGAACCTCCTTAACAAACTTGAAGCCCAATTCATATGTGCATGATCTTAAATTTCTTTCTTCAAAGTCTAACTCTCTATCTATCTATCTATCTATCTATCTATCTATCTATCTATACACACACACATTCTCTCTCTCTGTATATATATATATACATGTATATGCATATGTATATGTAACATATATAATATATAAATACACCACAAATCTATTTATATTATAGAGCATATTTCATCTCCTTGGTTAGACTTACTCCAAGATACTTTATTTTTTCAAAATGTAATTTTTTTCAAATTCTTCTTAGTGAGACTCTATTCTGGATTTCCTTCTCAGCTAGCCTGTCATTGTTATGCAGGCAAACTACTGAATTATGCATGTAAATTTTGCATCCTACTATTTGGTGAATGTTTCTCAGAACAAATGATTATCTAATGGAGTCTTTGGAGTCTTGTAAACACAGGGCCATATCTATAAATAGAGAACATTTTACTTATTCCGTTCTTTCATGAAACCATTTTTATTTCTTCCTATTGGTGTATTGCTTGTGATAATTAACTTTATCAACTTGGTACAATCTAGGAAACACCCAGGAAAAGTCTCAGTGAGGCATTGTGTTGGCCTCTGAGCATTTTAGGGGAAATTCAACAATGTGATTGGTAAGACACAGCCTACTGTGAGAGGAAGTATGAGGTAAGAGGTACTGAACTATACAAGAGTTGAGCACAAGCCAGCAGTCATGTTATCACACAAGCAGTAGCGTTATCTCATCTTAAGAATAGAGCTGATGTGATTGTTTGAAGTTCCTGCCTTGACTTCCATGCAGTGCTGAACATGGAATTGTGAGCTGAAAGTAAACTGTAGTTTACCTAAGTTGCTTTTTGTCTGGGTGTTTGATCCCAGCAACAGAAAGGAAAGTGGGGCATTGTTCTGGCTGAAATCTCTATACTGAGTAAGAGAAGAAAGAGTACATGTCCTTGCCTTCATACTGAATTGAGATGAAGTACTGTTTTGTCTTCATTGAACATTATATTGGCTGTGATCTTCTCATATATAGTTCTTATTTCATCGAGGTGTGTTTTTTCTATTTTTTCCATGATTTTGTTAGGAGGGGATATTGAACTTTGTCAAAGACCCTTTAGTCAATGATTGAGATGCTCATGTAATTTCTGTCGTTATTTATGTAATTTTTATCTTTTATCTCAGTTCCTTATTCTTTACAGTGGATTTTAATGCTTGGTCTCGTCCATGTTTCTTTGAATAGTAGACATTCCTGAATGTGTGCGTGCCTACGCACATGTGTGTGCGTGCATGAGTACGTGATGTGTGCTTGTCTTATCTTCCACCCCTAAAATATTTTCATCTACTTTGTACAATCTACTAATAATCCTTTCCACTATACATTTTTCCTAGTTACTTGAGCTTTGCTTTTCCATATTTCATTTGTTCTTTTGTGATCTAAATATCCTTAATAAACTTTTCTTCCATATTTCCAAGATTTTTGCTTGTGCCGAGCTTATGATGCATCACACATCTGCCAGAATTGTCTTCTATGTAGTAACTTACCTTCCCTGGGTATGAAACAGGGGCCTCTCCTGACCACAATTTGCTTTGTATTCTGTAAACTGGGAAAGGTTCTCAAAATCTCCATGGCTCCAGAGTTCATTCACTAACAATGTCCAATGTTCTACTTTATGGATTCAACATGTCTTCCAAGGTAATAGAAATTGACCACAAATACAAGATCTGTACAAGCATAAGACCTCCTTTTTGTACTTTTTAAATGTCCTGATAATCACTCTGTTGGTGGATATCTAGCAGACCACAGGAACATCAGAGATTCCAGATTTACACCAATAAAGAGTAGACACCCAACTGACATTAATAAGCACACTGATCCCACTGGCTAGGGATATTCAAATCCAGGTTTAATTTTAGTTGGTGAGATCTGTTCCAAGCTACTGAAAGTAAAAATACCTTTCAATATTCACTTCACTGACTGAGTCAAGCATCCTCCCATCTGCATCCTTCAGGTATCTGGACCTCCATTTTTACCATCTATCTCCCTGTACTTATTCCGGGACTGTGGAAGGTTAAAATCTGGTTCTCTAACTTACGGTTGTTCTCTGTTCTTAGGTCCCAAGAGTAACTTATTGTACTTAGTATAGATTCCTCCACATGTTTGTGCCTGTGAAATATATAAAGTAAGACATTGAGACTTCTCTCCACTGCTGTTATATCTTATAGAAGAGTTTTGGCATTCCACCAAAATTCATATCTGAACCAAAGGCTCTATAGGGTTGGTGACTTATCCTAAAGGTGTGACTGTCATTCTCTTCACCCACAGATCCTCAGTCACCTTCTAGATGAGGTCTCCACTTCACTCCCCCCTCTAGGGAGTCTCGCCAGTATTGTATGATTAACTTCGTGACTTTTCAAAGTGTATTCCCTTTCTCTCTATAGAATACTATTATTTTTCATTGTGACCCTTCTCCTTCATCAGTTCACATGAAAACAACTCCTAGTCTGTCACTTTACATGCAATTCTAAATTTCTTTCTTACATGAAACGTTCTCACTTCCAACATTGTATAATATCAACAGTCTGATTTATATTTTACCACCAAATATTTTTGAAGACCAATTTCTTCTCAGGTCTTCTAACAAAGTTTTCTTCACTTTGAGGGGACCACTCATCGCCACATTTATAATCCATTACCCAAAATGCTTATCCCTAGTGTCTGTTATGACATCAGAAATTCAGACATGAAAAATTATGCTGTGATCAATTTTAAAATAATGCTCAAGTATGAAATGTAATAACAAGTCCCCCTATTTATTATGTTTGTTCTCTGCTTTATTGCGATCCTTATCAATGCAGCTATCTCATACTCAAGCAAGAAGTAATTTTCAAAGCTGAATTTCAGTCCATGTGCATAATGTTGTTTCTTAGGGATTCTTGATAGCAGAGCCCAGAGCTCAAAGGAAACACCTGAAACACCACGCATCAACACTGGTGATATTTTTCCTGGGCAGTTTCAGTCACATGTTTTATTTTGTTTTAATTTATTTTACATCCTTACACAGTTTCCCTCCCTCCTTTCCTCCAGGCCCCTCCCAGAACCTGCCCTCTGCCCCACCCCTATCCACTCCTTTTCCATTTTTATTAAGAAAAGAACAGAATTTCCATGGATATCAACAAAACATGGCATATCAAAATTCAGTAACACTAAGCACCTCAACTTGTATTAAGACTTGGCAAGGTGACCTAATATGTGGGTTAGGGTCTCAAAACCAGTGAAGGAGTCAGAGACAGCTCCTGTTCCTACTGTTAGGAGTGCTGAAAAAGATCAAGTTACCCAACTGTTACATGTATGCATCAGGCCTAGCTTAACCCCATTTAGTTCAGATTATATGAACCCTGCTTAGTTGATTCAGTGGATTTTTCTTGTGATGTTTTTGATCCCTCTGGTTTTGCAACCTTTCCTCCCTCTCTTCAGCAGAGTTTCCCCAACTCCACCTAATCTTTGTGAGTTTTTTTCTTCATTTGTTTACATCAGTTGAGGGATGAAGCCTCTCTGATGACTATCGGACTTGGCACCAATCTTTGAGGATAGCAGAATATCATTAGGCTTCAGTATATTCTTAACCTGGAAGCCATATGCTAATTGTTCTTTTTTTCTGTTATCTGAAGGAACTGTAAAATATTTTTATGCCGTCATTTCTGATATGATATTTTCTCACTTGTAGTCATTTCTAGCATTCCCAATAACTTATCATAAGGAAATATTTTCTTGTCTAACTCCCAAGTAATAGCTATCTCTCTCATCTGCCATGCGTATGTTTTAGCACAGCAAACTAAATAGACCTGGAAAAATTCTCATTGGGTTGGTGTGCCTTTGAATATTATGGTAATATGTCAGTCCATGTATTTTTAAAAGTGAAAAAATGGAGAGAAATAGCCTATCTTGATTTTCAAAGTAATTATTCGCCTGAAATGTAAAAGATTATTGCAGATAAACCAGGCATGTTTTCGTCTAAAGAGTTTCAAAGACCTCTTGTACTAGAAAAGCTCATATAGAGCTTGATATATTTCCAGTAAGACCAGGATAATAGTTAGACAGTTCAAAATGTTTTGGATCCTATCTGAAGCACCAGTGCAAGCATGACTAGGTCTTCTTTAGACAGAAAGCATGAGTTCCCTAGAACTCTAGGTTCTTATGTTCTGAGGAAAAACTCCTCCCTACTCAGATGCTTGCAGGTAGCCCAGCATCCTATGTTGAAGATCATACCACATGCAACCATGATACATTCCTAGGAAGACAAGTGTTAATCAGCAGACATGCTAGGTGATAGAGAATAATGGGCATTGTGTCTAAATAGCGTTTATATATTTTGCCTAAAAGTCTTCAAATTGTATAAGCAATTTAAAACCATGATGTTGGCCATTCAAACTGTATTCAGGAACTAACTTTATCTTCCAGCTCCTATTTGAGACCCTTGTTAAAAAGCCTGTCATTTTGTCTATTGTCTGGATATAGAGGTTCACTAGATTTCTTTTGGGCATCAAGCAAATATTAGAACTCCTTTCTATGATCTCAGAGATTACATTTATAATTGTGTCATAGTTAACTCATTATAGGTAATACATATTGAGTCGCACATTCTGCCAGATCATCATTTGGAGCTATCCTTAAATACATTTTCCCCCTTAATCTGACAGTTAATGAAATTAGTGCTTTAGGGATGCCAAGCGAATTACTAAAGTGCTTATTGTTTTGCTAATAAACAGATATATATGTGCATGCGTGAGTGCATGCATACACACAAACACACACACACACACATTACTGTCTCAGAATCCTGGTTCCCTTATTTTCTTTTAGCATAAAATGTAGGAATTTTAGGAAAGTCAAGATGATTTAGGTAAATATAGGAAATGTTGTGAATATTAGCAAGAATCAAATGCAAATTTTACAGATAATCACACATCATAACTCCCAACCAACAGCTTTAAATGAATAAAATGGCTCTCAGCAATCACATTCTTAAATATTGACTGCAATGTTCTTGTTAGGTTATATACCTCATACAATCTCAGCTCATGTGATTCGTACTACTGCACTGGAAACAAACAAACAAACAAACAAAAAAGCCAACCAAACAAACAAACAAAAAACCAAAGACCACTGGGAGTTCTTACAATTTTTCAAACAAATTTCTCTTTTCCATTGCAGCATGCTATTGTTGTCCTTAAATTTTCTATCCTTTCCCCTTTTTTTTTTCGTTTGCTCTGAAGGACTCAAGTATGTTCCTCAGTGACACTGTACTAAGAGTTTCTCTTGCTGCCAAAATTCTTTTCCATTATAGATTCAGGCCTCTATTACTTTTATTATTTTACCCGTATATTTAAAAATGTTTAATTTCTGCTTCCTACACGAATACCAGGCATACCTCCCCTTTCTTCCACTGCAGTCTGATTCACGGTTGTCACTCTGCTGCTGAATAGACTAGTGAGTTAATGATATAAACTCTATTATGTGAATAAGGATGAGGCTGTTGAGAATAAGGTTCCAGAATTGATGAAGTCACACACAGTAAGTGGCATAACTAGATTTGAATGTTGCTTTATTCAGTTGTGGAGCTGTGTTTTGTCTAGAGAGCTCGAAGACAAAGAGTATACTGTGTTTCAGTATGACCAGAGCTTGGGGAAATACGTATCTAAAATAATCAACTTGTTTGTCACGTGAAATAAATGGTTGATGTGTACTGATTGCAGCCATGACTATTACACTTAAGTTGGCCTGGATGAATTCCCCATGAAGACTGAAAGTCCTGATCATCTGTAATCATGTTGAGTCTACTTGTTCTAATTAGAGTCTCATCTATACTTCTTTGTGATACTTAAAATATTCCCAAAGAGGCATTTATTTTTACTAATAATCTGTACCATACAGAGCTTTTCATTTTTACTTATTAAAAGTTACAAAAATAGGTAGAAATGGAAAATAACAGAGAAATGTAGAAAGAATGATGAAAGACAAAAAGTAGGAATAATAAAGATATAAAATAACCAAATGCTGCACCTAAGATGCTCCAAATCCCTGGCAGTCTAATGTTATGTCTATACAGATATGAACATCCTCTCCTCTCTCCCCCAGAGATTCACTTCTATCAACCTGAGCATGTGGAGGTTGTCAGCTGCTTAGAGAAGAGCAGATTTTATGGATGAACACATCTGGCCTCAAATCTTGTCTCATACTTGTAATCGGTGGATGTACATATAAATCTTGAAGTTTTCTGAGCCTCTGTTTTCTCTTCTGAAAATAAGAAGAAAATTGCATGTTTTCCCAAGCACAAGCTTCTTGTAGATATCTGGTTAGTTCTCCTCATCCCTTCGAAAAGGAGCAGGCCATCAACAAGTAACTATTCTTTGTACTGCAAATGGACACACTGCTGCAGTCGGCAGGACGGGGTGGACCGTTGTACCTCTTAGCTTTACTAAGTGACATATCATTTGTACTTCCTGCGGGAAACGTAGCCAAGGTAGTCTTGCTCTTTAAAATATTATGATGCATCCTTTTGTGTGTTCATACAAAATTATGACAGACACTGAAGGCATGGTTTTGTTTGGAGGCAGGGGTTTATCCCAGTACACCTCTCATGATAAATAGATATTCTGAAACTGGACTATGCCTTCAGTTTGGTTCTTGCCTGGCATTGACTTATTTCTGGGCTAATTGTTTTAAAGACTGGGTTCCCGGAAACACTGAGGATTTAGTGAGTCAATGGACATATAGAGACATACAAACCAAGATGTTTTTATTCAGTGGGTTTTGTTTTTCAGAAAAGCTGTCTGATACTGCCATCATTTATAAGGTTAGGTAAGACATTGTCGCAGACCTCAAAATCTTGTATTTTCACCTACCAAATAGCATGGCTTTTTAATGATATCAATAGTTTGTTGGCACAAGTATGTGGAAAAGTAAATGCTGTTTGCAAGCTTTCCTTATACACACAAAAATGTTTTCAAATAATAGAATGGCTATCCTATTTCTTCTTGTAATGTACGGTTGAGTGGAAAGAGAATACAAACAATTTGTAGTGGGTAGATGCCAATTACTTTCACAACCTTAATGGGACAATTGTGACCTTTTGGGTTCAGAGCAACCCTCTAAGTGTAACCACAATATGACCTTGAGTAGAAGCACATTGACATTCTTTATGCTGACTGAAAATGAGCCCAACTCTGGTATCTGTGGGAAGTTGATCTGTAGGAAGCACTAAAGAGCTTCCTCTTTGCATTATCACCCATTTTATGTAGCAGGAAGACTCTTAATGTTAATTCTGTAATTTGAACATTAATATTGTGGTTTCATATCCTGTAAATTAAAGTTGTGTGATTACCACAGAGCTGGCGCATAAAACCTTCAACAGTACGTCCCAGGATGCAGACGTTTCAAAACATACATAGCTAAGGACAAGTTACCAGGCATGTCTGGGATCTGAGTCCCTCCTATTTCCTGATTTCCTCGAATGGATGACAGCACATTCCCTTCTTTAGTTCTATCTCATTTGGGTATTTTTTTTATCCATTCAGCTTGTACTCAGTTAATTTACATCTGCCAACATATTTCCATTGATTGCATAGAAGCTAGCTATTAATGTAATTTCAGAGGATTGACAGCCCCCAAATAGCACACACATTGGCTGTATATAGTGAGAAAAGCAGATTTTTTAAAATCCTAGCTAATGGCCTGTAGATCTTATGCTAGGCACATCTTTGTTACTTTGATAATTCCAGCTCCAGGAACCATGGTTCAAGATATTTAGGAGACGGAGAAGTTGGCACAAGAGCAGGGAATTTCTAAGGCAAATGTTCTCAATTGTGTATTCAACTTCTCATTCTTTCTCTAGATTTGTGCAAGTAGGGTTTGCCTTTCCATATCAGTTATGAAAGCAGTTTAGCTAGCATGACCTCCAAAATCACTCCTTCAATAAGAGTAACTTAGATCTTCTCCTTCAAATATGGTCCAGAGTTAAAAAAAAAAAAAAACTGAAAATGATGAGTTAGAGAATTAGCTCTGAGAAGATAAAAGAGAATTCCCAAATCACTATACAGAATAAAAATAATGAAAGTTTTGAGTTGATCATTTCTTTAATAACTTAAGTGATAAGTCCCATGTTTTCTTGACATCTATCTAAACAATTAGATACTTTCATAAGAAAATGTTTTAAATATTAATTGGTAGACTTTGCCATGTAGCGGACCACAAGCATTTAGAAGAAGATTAAGCCCTAGCCTCTGTCATGATAATATATATCTGACTTGTAGCAATAATGTAGCACTTGACTCAATCAGAGAGCAATAAAACAATCTATGATTAAGCAATCTGCTCTTTTTAGTATATACTGTGACTTATGTAGATACTTTGGTGAAAGAGGATTAAAAAAAACCTGGAATAATCAGGAAAAACAAAAGGAAGATATTATTGTAGAAACAAAATTTCTCATATTGATTAATTGCTGATAAATATAATTACTAAGCTCAGGAATAAAATACATGACTCCATTTTAAATCTAAAAGCTCATTCATGAGGTAGTCTTTATACTGCATATAGCTCAAGTTCCAATGCTCCTGCTCTGGTCCCTTTCTCCAATTTAGAAATTATTGATTGTTTTATTTATTTATTTATTTATATGGTCAGGAAAGTATCTGCAATATATTATTCTCTCCTTGTCATATAAAGGTTTTGAACATTGAAAAAGCTGTCTTTCTGTCATGTTTACCAGACAAAATCTTTTTCTTTTTAAAAAAGGTTGACTGGAATTTGGTAGGATTCTTTGAGGTTCTCTTATTCTAGACAGATTCTGTCTCTTATGATACCACTGGATGTCTTAGTGAGTGGTCTAAAAAGTAGGTTTTTCTCACAGAGCTGGCAAGTAGAGGCCCAAGGTCAAGCCACAGTAGATCTGCTGTCTGGTGAGGACCCAATTCCTGGTTTTCATGTGACTGTGTTATTTTTATTCTCCACATGAAAAGAAGGAAAAGGCAAGAGTCTCTCTATAATTTCTCTTTTAATAAGGTAACGAATCCACATCATATGTATTTCCGTGTCATGAACTAGTCATCCCTGAAAGTTTCCACCTTCAAACACCATCACATTGACTGTGTGTTGTGGGGGGATACTATGGGGGCGGGTGATTGCAAAGACAAAAGAGGGCATCAGATCCTATAGAGTTGAAGTTACAGCCTGCGGTAGGCAGCCCAACATTTGTGCTGGGACCAAATTTCCTCTGGAAGAACATTATGTGCTTCTAAGCACTGAGGCTCTTCTCTAGCACTGCACTGAGGTGATAAATCACAGTGATTAATTGTTGTTATGCTTTCTTAACAGTCTGCAAGAGGTCTGAGAGTAGGAGCTTTGCAGTGGTTCTCTCTGTCCTTGGCAAACAAATGTTAGTTGAATGAGTGAATGAGTCACTATATGAATAGAAAAGATTTTGAAAGTTAAATATCTTGGTGAATTAGAGTTTCTCATTAGGGCTTAAAGTTTCATTTTCATATTTACCACGAGTATAAAAATATTTTCAATAAACTGTCAGTTTTCTTGCCTAACTACATGACATACAATAAAGTAATTCACTTTCTAGTCTTAAAGAAGTTGTTGAGTTTCATTCCAAATATCAAATTTATCACTTAGAATTTTCATGAAGGAAATGGCAAAGGACAGAGTTTAAATTTTTCATCATGTACCATACCTGAGAATTAATCATTTGGCTAAATGCCAGACACTATATCTTCCTTTTCTATGATTTATGCTTTTCTCAAAAATCTGAAGACAGGAAAAAGATCTGTTCTATGAAAGATTCAAATTTCAAACATTCATGTTCTAAGAGTAAGGAAAGGCTGAATAACATGTACACTGAGCTGATGAAGGTTCCCCGGGTGCAGAAGGCTTCAAGCACTAGGATTAGGAAGCTGATTAAACCATCAACTGGTTAGATTCTCTTATATTCAGAATTTCGACAGAATCAAAATAAATACATGTCCCTACTATTTATGGTCCATAATTTGCCTCTTGACATGTGTGTATTCCCTAACAATTTGCAAGCTTTCCTTCTTTTTAATACCCACTTAGTTGAATGGAAAGAGTTCCAATTACTGATGTGTTTAGTTGAAGCGTGCACAAGCTAATATTTTACACTGATAAAAGAGCCTGATACACACAGACACACACAGATACACACACACACACACACACACACACACACATTGAGAGAAGAGGCGAAGAGGGGAGCACAGAAGCCCTGTGCCTATGAAATCTGAAAATTTCATTGTGTCTCCATTTCAGCTATGTTATAAGGAATATGCTGAGAAATCTTTTATCTTTATTTTCTAAAGATATACATAAGCCCTCCACACATGGCACGTAGATTATTTTTAGTAGTGTGTTAAATATGCAATGCAACTCTACCCATACTTTTGAAGGATTTTTCACCCTTCAAAGACAGCAGGATACTAGGCACAGCAACAACACAGATACGGAGGATCGACTGGACTAGGGCAGCACGTGGGTTCACTAGGGTGTGGCTTAGGTGGAGAACGATGTAACATTAAGGTCTATCATCATACACAGGTCTATAAGCTGTGTAGCTGCCATGCAGACAGAGAAAGCTCAAGACCCAGAGTCCTATGGAGCAGAAAAGCTCATTTCATCAAGTTCACCATTGCTGTGAACTTAGACCTCACCAGTGTGTGGTGGCTTCTTCTGGTATCCAAAAGGGAAATGAGCCGATGCGGAAAAAGCGGCCCCCATAACCCTTCACTACGCTGAGAAGACCTCTGATGATTCCTCGTAGCCCTGGCAGGAGGCTGGCCAGGGCTGGCCCACATAGTTTAACTTTCATTCCCTCCTAATCACAAAATGAAATGGAGTTTTCCTCAAAGTGACAGCTACATCTCTGCCCTCCCCAGCTGCAGCCCCAGTGCCTCGGAATTCTGTAATCCCTCTGCCCTCCATTCCTCGCCATGGTTAGCGAATGCCAAGAAATGTTGGAGTGACAAGCGAGTTCTTTGTGCCTGACACCTCTGCTGGAAGACTTGATAAACTGCAAATACCATCACAGTCATTTTTCAGGTGTAGGCTCAGAAAGATGCCCAGTGCGGAGCTGGTTCTGGGAGGTAAAAGCTCCCCTCCCTCCTGCCTCTCCTCTCAGTTTACAGTACTATAGAGGTGACATGTATCTCAGGGCTGTTTTCAAGGATGCTTTAGGGAAATCATCTTTATCTTCAAATTGAGTGACATCAAATCATATGCTCTGTCTTTTCTCTATGAATTGCACCCCTTACCTGCCTAAA
This sequence comes from Alexandromys fortis, assembly GCF_014885135.2. Classification (NCBI taxonomy): domain Eukaryota; kingdom Metazoa; phylum Chordata; class Mammalia; order Rodentia; family Cricetidae; genus Alexandromys; species Alexandromys fortis. Next base: position 26,224,314 of record NW_026067944.1, read on the forward strand.
AGGAGACTGACTGTGAGAATGGACTAAATCTTAGCCCCCAGAACAGCGAGCAGTCAGTTTCTCACCTCACCCTGTAGCCTTTCTAGTACACATGAGGAGCTGAGATTTGGCCCGCTATCTACACCCTACAACTCAGTTTTCACAGGAAGCTCCTTTGCTGGGGAAAGCCAAGTCTTCTTCCTCTCTCTCTGCAGTCCACATACTACCATCCTACCTTACACGGTGCTGAGGTTGGAGGGTGCCCTCTCCTCTCTTTTCCCTCCCGCTCCCTCCTTCTCGCCACTCTCTAGGGAACAGTATTAGTATTCTACGATACCCTCTTAAGCAAAACCTGCAAAAGGAATTAATCTGTCACTGGGAATGAATGCACTGGACAGTGATTTATGCAGATGAAGTACTCAAAACGATGGTGTTCATTCTGACTACATCGTTTCTCAGAGGCAACACACAAACTTGAATTTCAATAGTACGGAAGCTGGGTGACTGGGCACTGTCTAGTGCTGGGCTACCCTAGTTCTAGCTGGCAGGTATCTCAGTAGAAGGTCAACCATGCGGCTCATGCAACTGGGTCACATTCCAGCGTTCCCATATAACACCCCCTTCACTATGGAGGTTTGTGGAAGGAGCAAGCCCACCCATCTTGCTTTATAAAGGTCTGGTCTCAGAATTTCTCTAGGACCCAGTTGGCCCTTGGTCCTCTTTTCCAAACCCTCTATGTTTTGTTATTCTGGTCATAACCAGGAAAAGATTCATTAGAGCTGGCATTTCTTCTGGCTGGCTAGCGTCTGTAGTATTTTCTGGCAGTGAGATTTGGAGTCTCCCTAGAGAGCTTATTTTCCTGAAAGTCCCCATGTAGTTTTACATACATAAGTGGGATAGATACATTGTGTGAGCCGGCTTTACTTAGGAACATTAATCTGAATCCCACTCCGAAATCCCTTGAAGTTTAAGCTATCAGGATAGAAAACCACAATATGTAAACAGCCTCTCAGTGCCCACCTCCTTCCCCCGCCCCCCGAATCTGCCGCCTCCTGATTCAGTACTCCATGCTACTCTGAACTGGCCACCATCAAGACAACCACAGGTCCCAAAGCCTGCAGCCAGAATGGTTCCTGCAGATGTTTCTCTTGCCATCGTAGCGGTGATTGCTGCTTTCCACCCACCTCTTCTGCTGTCTACAGATTCATCTGGGATTTATCTCCATAATGAGAAAAGGGAGATATGGAAGCATTTGGGGATTTTTTTTTCTCTGGCTTGGATTTTTTTGTCATTTTGATACTCATTTTAAATGATGTTTTTCCAGTATTTAAATATATGTGCGCTCACATAACAGTTCCTATGGAGGATTGCACATGTCACAATGGCTGTTTTTTTTTTTTTTTTTTCTCTCTCTCAACCTTAAGGTCTCTCTCCTGAACAGGTCTCCAGCAGGAACTTGGTCACAGAAAGAGCAGATAGAAAATGATGAACTCTTAACTCTGGAACTAGCACCACTGACCTTCGACCTTCAAAGATCCTAACCATGGGTGTTGGTTTTTTCACCTATCATTTCTGGGAGCCTTGAGTAGAGCGGAAGTGACAGACAGTAACCAAGACATAAACCTAATTAATTGAAACATAGTGTGTCCTCCTCACACACAGAGGCAGATGTCACAACATATAGTCAAGCAACATATAGTCAAGCATAAGGTCATCCCATTCTTCTGAATTCCAGTTAACGAGATAAACCTCATATCATAAAACACCCACTTACTGCTACTGGATCAGGAAAACCATGTATAAGTTTATCTCTGCAACTGTGAAAAAATTTGATATGCAGAACGTTACAAGGTCCAAACCCAATTTTTCTGTTATTGGTGCTTTCATGTAACAGAGCCTAGAAGAAAAGACTTCATGTATGTAACTGACTCAGGAGTCAATAAGCACAGGAATATTAAGACTTCAGTTTCATTAGATGACTTATCTTTTATTCATTAACACATATTCACGGAGTGCTGACCATGGGCCTGCTTCTGCATGAGCCACTGTGTTTACTCCAGAAAATGAAAATTATGACATGTGAGTGAATAGGACTTAACTCTTTTGAGAATAAAAATGGTATGAGATAGTAACAAATCGTAAGCAGGCACAGGGAACAATATACGGATTATGAACAAAGAGAGATGTAATGTGGTCTTGACTGAAAATGGGACTAGAGGCATCAAGCCGTGTCAGTTCATTTCAAACTTCAAGGGAAGGCAGAGAAAAGCATACTCTCTCGAGTCACAGATGCTCCAGAAAGGACAACCTTGATTAATCCCTTGCCATAGTATTAAAAGGGGTCAGTTTAGGGCAAGATAATGGAGGCTCTGTGGCCTCTGTTATTAGAGAGTCACAGTTTGAGCAGAAAATTACAGATTGCTCCCCTGAAAGTGACATATTTATCCAGAAGTAGTGTCTCTTCCTGGAAGTCAATACAGAAACAGGCAAGTCCCTTAGATGAATTATTCTTAAAACGCATTTACCTAATGTCTGGGCTGTAGAAAAGAACTGTACTAAATGCCAACATATTGGGGTGGGTGCAATAAGAGCAAATTAAATTGGCATCAGCAGCCTCAATTAAGTCTCACCAATGATAACTTCTCATTTGTATTTAATAAGCCGTGAAAATATTAGATGGTATGCATCTGATCTCTAGAGAAAAACATGGAGACAGTGGCTTATATATTCAAGGGATGACCAAGTGTCCCACTAGACTATAGATTCTTGCAGGGTGGACAGCTCAAGAGAATATATAATTTATTGTGGTTGGTATGGCATAGCTGGCAAGGGCAAGAATGCAGAGAATACCATTGTCACAAAGGATGCAGCAATAAGGCAATCAGGAATGAAGCTGTAAAGGACGGGTGATGACAAGATATATACTCTTACTTAGCTTGTGGTTTATTCCGTGTGTGTGTGTGTGTGTGTGTTTATTCCCCTTCTCCACTGTTCTAAAGATGGCTAAGAGAATTTCCAAAACAGTTGAGATTTCATTAGCTTTTCCTAAAAATCATAAACATTTTTCAGCTTCATTATAAATCCTTTGAAGATAGATGACTTCTCAGTTTAACTCTTTTGCGGTAGAATTGAAAAAGAATACCTGAACAATACACTTAGGAACTAGGGAAAGGAAAGCCTGTTGAACTGGGTTTGGGTATTGCATATAGTCTGCACAAATCGAGGAGGGGCTGTCATTATGATGTGGATGCTAGCAAGGCTTGATACTTTTTACTAGAAATGAGGTGTGATTCATAGAAGCGGACTATACGTCAGAAGAATGCTCTGAGCACTAGGTGGCGCTCTTCTAGACCCCTTTCTTCAGATGTTGAGATCTTTGCTTTGAGTCTACGTTTTCCATTCTGTTTTGTTCTGCTTTATCTTCTGCTACTTTATTTCAGAACTAGAACCCACATCACCCCACTCTCTTGAAAGGTATTAACATGTTAGAATTTCTATCTTGATAATAAATTCTATGCTCTGAGCTGCCTATTGACTATTAAGGCATCAGCTTATCCACCCCTTTATTCATTCACTCAGTACTCCCAGTAACAGCAAGAAAAACTGATTGCAGACATAGTCAATTTTGTGTATCCCCAGAACTTATCAACTCCATCTAACCAAAGTTCAAGTCTTGAAACCTCTCTAACAATTGATGTTTAACAAAGGCTTCTTGGCTTTTCTTCTATTGTCTGAGGTACTACAAGTTTAAAATACCCCCAGTGACTCTCAAGAGGAAGGTTGTTTTTGTATTTATAAGAGAAAGCTTATTTTTGTATAAAAACCCTTCCATATTACAAAGCACCTAATCTTCCATCAATAGAAACACTATGTTACTGTATAATTAACATACATATTATTATGTATATTCCATGTATATTCCAAACACTATGAGTTAGGGCTAAGGATACTTGTTTGGAACTCAATGGAATAACTGACCTTACAATGTCTAATTGTGTCTCTGTTCTTTTCAATTGATCATACCAGTGGTGGGAATTGCCCCATCCCATCCTGGGGATGGGATATAGAATGGGTTTGCCCTGTAAGTACAAAAATAATGGGTAACACGGTAGACCTTCTTCTCAGATAATGCAAAAAGGCAGTGTGAGAGCCCATGCCAGCAGACACAGATGGGGAAGAAAGCCAGCCTTGTCATACTGATTCACCAATTATGCATTGTCTTCAGTGTACCCTTTACTGTGTTCAATCTGGTTTGCTAACCCCCTAAGCACAGTGTTTGTTTTGCTGCCACATCTTTATTATCCTGGATTTATTCTATTCTTGGAAATGTTAAAACCTCAGAACTCCTGTGGGAAGATGCAGAACCAGGGAGATTTGTTCAATTAACTGCCACAGTTTAGAATGCTTCAAAAGGCTTGACAATATTAGTGTTATCATTACCATTGATGTTTATTTTATTGCATGTTGGGATGTAGATTAAAACACTGTAGCAGCTTGATATTATGAGAAGACAGATTCCAGAGACCTGAGGCTGCTTCTGGATGCTGTCACCAACTCATTGACAGATATTAGACAAGTTATTTACCTTCTTTGGGCTTCAGTTTGTTTATATAAAAAATCAAATAGGCTAGACATTTAGAAATGCAAGTATATAAATTCCATAAATCAAATTGTTAAATAATGCAGCATATTCATGCAGAACAATAAAGGGAAAGAAAGAAAAAGAGGAAACGAGAGAGAGAAAGGGAATGAAGGAAGGGAGGAAGAAAAGACAGAGAAGAAAGCAAGGGATGAAAAGATCTAAGATACAAACATCATTTCTCATCTTCTCCATCCTTCCTTCTTTATCTCCCCAAGGCTGCAGTATAGCTGTGATTGTTTAGATGGAAATGATGTCTCAACACCCCCCTCTCTCTTCAAATCTCACCCTTCAGAAATCCTGCCAAGGGGCAGCACTCTCCCCCCTGACATGCTCAAGACCACGCCTACATGGTATTTGAGACCTAAAACCTAGGTCTGCCTCATGATTTCTCTCCTGCCTTTCTGTGAGTCACCCAAGAGTTCCGTTGTCCTGTTTATGAAAGCTTGGTCTTGCTGGGCGGTGGTGGATCATGCCTTTAATCCCAGCACTCCAGAGGCAGATACAGGCAGATCTCAGTGAGTTAGAGGCCAGGCTGGTCTACCAAACAAGTTCCATCCAAGACAGCCAGGACTGTTACCCAGAGAAACTGTGTCTTGAATACAAACAAACAAGCAAAAATGAGCGAGCAAATAAACAATAAACCCTGGTCTTATTAATTCAGCTGGATTTGGCTTATTGCATTGGTAGAGAAACCCACAAGTAAGGATATTCAAAATACTCATCAGTGATAGCCCTGTGGCCGGACTGAAGCTAAGTCATATGTGAATGGTTAATGCTTGAACAGAGGCTACAATTGCATGTGTACCGCAAGTGCAGTAATACTCATTGTCATATTTCATCATGACCAGCTCAGTGAAGTTGTGAGAAATCTTAGTTCTATAATTGCCTTTAGCGACTATTTTATATATTGGGCACAAAGGATTAACAAAGGAATTAAGAAAGAAAATTCATATCTTCTGAGAGTTCACAGTCTAGAAATTAGAATAATCATTTAGACATTGGTAGTGTCAGGTTGGAATAATTTATAATTGGATTTGCATACAATTGCTGCACGTAAGAGTGATAACTGCCATCACTGTACTTAGAAAAGGCAACACAGAGTAGGTAAGGTGCTGATAATGGTGGGCCTTTAACTCATTTAAACTGACTCCCACTTTCCTTTTTTATGTCAATCTAAAATTACATCACCTGGAGCATCCTACCTTGAGGTCACCAATGAAACTTCTTGTTCAGAGTCATGATTAATACTTTGTTGCACTAGTTTTTACTAGTCACTTATACTTGATCAAAACTGTTTTCTCTTCTTGTATATTCTGGGAAATGGGTGATTCTCTAAGTATAAAGTATTCAAAAGATACAGAATACTCCACAAGATTTATCCATGTCATAGCGACATTAGGGATAACCATGCCACACTTTAAGGGAGAGTATGGGAGCTCATGGTTCTATGACAATGTCTGAACAGCCCGAAAACTACAAAAAGAAAAAAAAAATGTCTTAAAGTATTCTTCAAGAAGTCATACTCAGTTTCAGAAGTTTCTAAACTTCCTGAATCTAACTATAAATCTTAGTTTACCTGATGAATGCTCATAAGGAAGAGAGGCACCACACACCTCCAACTCACTTCCCCAGGCTCATTTGAGAATGAAGCCTGTCCCTGTGGCTGCCATATTCTGTCTCCCCCCACACCCTTGCCTCTGCCCTTAAGCAATCTGCTGTCCCTCAGCCCAGCCATCTGCTCTTAGCAATGAGCAAGCAGCGTGGTAGCCATAAATCCTGGCAGACGTTGCAGTCTGGCAGTGTGCATGACAGCGTGCAGTATGGAGTCTTTGGCAATGGCTGAAACTGTGAGTACCAATCCAGGCACTGGAAACCAGATGATGGAAGAGGAAGACGCGCCTGGCTTTTTCCTTCGCCACCAGGTGATATTTCTTGAAGCAACTATGCATCTCTGTCAATGGCTATTGAGTGCTGCGGAACCACCATGCTTATCTTCTTGGAAAAATGGGGGTAGTAGAACCTGTCTCTTTCAGCCCTTTGCGGCGTTCCTCATAGCTCCCCCAAAATCGTCTGCAGTTTCACCCCAAGTTGTATTTATACCGCCTTGTGAGCATAGCTGAGGTTTGTCTTATAGGGGATCAGGGAGGGAACAGCTTTTTAATTAATTGACTCTAAAAATTACCTCCAATCCAAACTTTCAATTTAGTTGTTTATGAGCTTCAACTAGTCCAAGGGAGAAATAACAAAATGCAAATTACTTTCAGATCAATTTTTACTTTTGTGAACTTAGTAACTCGGTGAAATCGGATGCAGGCTCAGTAAACACCATGCCCTTCCTACAGTACACACAGGGTTAGCCTGCTGCAGTGGGTATTTCAGCAGTGCAGGGCTGAGTGGTGCCTGGGGATCTCAAAGATTTTTTTAAAATATTTATTTATTATTTATTATGTATACAATGGTCTATCTGTGTGTATGCTTGCAGGCCAGAAGAGGGCACCAGACCCCATTACAGATGGTTGTGAGCCACCATGTGGTTGCTGGGAATTGAACTCAGGACCTTTGGAAGAGCAGGCAGTGTTCTTAACCACTGAGCCATCTCTCCAGCCCCCAAAATGTGTAGTCCAGGTTGGCCTCGAACTCCAGATCCACCTGCCTCTGCCTCCTTCACTGGCCTGCGCCACTATTGTCAATAACAGAAGCGAAAGTTTAAGAGATGACAAAAAGCCTTGTGTTGTTCCGTGGAATATACTTAAGATATAAAAATTATCAAGAACATGCCATGTTATATTAGAATCAGATTTGTGCTTAGGAGAATAAACACCTTCTGTTTATGTTTTTGTTTGTTTTATTTAGTATATTAATTCCATACATGGGTGGATGGATGAAATTAATTAGTTGTGTGTGTGTGTGTGTGTGTGTGTGTGTGTGTGTGTTAGTCCATGAGTCTGAGTGTAGATGCACGCATGCTACAGTACACAGGTGGAGGTCAGAGAACACCTTTTGCGTATGAATCCTTACCTTTTAACCTTGTTTGAGACAGGTTCTCTTCTCCACTGTGTAAGCAAGAGAGTTGACCCACGAGCTACTGGACAACCTCTATTTTGGCTTCCTATCTTTCTGTAGTGGTCCACGGCCTTCCTAATGCTTCCATTATGGTATCAGCATTTACAAGGTTTCGGGGATCTGAACTCAGTTGTCAAGTTTATACAGTTGTCACTTTTAGCTCCTGAATCTAAGACTTTAGTATATTTAAAAGTACCTTAAAGTGCCTTTGCACTTCTCCAAGGCGGGGGATGGTGGTGGAGGCATAGAGATATCAAATGATGGATAAATTGGGCGTTTACAGACAAATGGTGACATTTCTCTTACAGCATGAGGGAACTAGATAAAACAGTGGCTGCAGGGGCACTGTGTTATTTGTATTCTCAATAGCTCATACTTTGTCCAAACTGCACCAGGAACTTTTTATGTCCAGCTTGACACAATGTTAAATGCAGGTTTTGTCCAGTATTAAAGAACAAAATAAATCATAACCATTTTATGTGATTGACCTGGAAGATCATAATCCATGCATACATAAGAATATTCTGTAAAATTCAAGTCACTAAGTGGTTTCACCAACCTTAGTGAAAATATTTTCAAAATTTATACTTTAATAATTGTGTATATATTTTATTCTTATATATTAAAAGTTTCAATATGCCTTAGGCTAAATTTCACTGAGATTTGTGAAAATGTCTTTAGTGCTGATTGTTTGACTATCATTACTGCTGCTGTGATAAACTATTCTCACGAAATATAATTTCAGGCTGCCTTCATTGCAGGGGACTCCTGGTGGGAGGAACCTGACACAGCTTGTGACATCACAGCCACAGTCAAGAGCAGAGAGAAATAAAGACTTGTTGACTTTTTTCTCATCAGCTCACCTTCTCTACTCTCCAAATTAGGGAATGAAAGCACCCATTTTTAGGCTGGATCTTGCCACATCAATGAAGGCATTCAAGGTAGTACCCTACAGACATGCCCACAGGATACCCTGATTAAAATAAACATCCTGACTAAGACTTCTTTCTGGGCACTTCTCGCCTGTGACAACTTACCAATCGAAACTGACAAACATAACGAGTTGAGTAGAGGAAGTTCATTGCAAAAATCAAGCTCTTCACTTCTGTCACTCACAATATTGATTGATAAGTTAAGGCATTCTTAATTATATTACAATTGCTTAATTAGAGTTACTTTAGGCACGCGTCTTCTGGAGACATCAGCCACCAACACGGATAGCAATTACAAAAGAAACCCAGTGCCATGTATACTAACTAGAATTGCCTGTGTACTGAATGCCCGCAGACTTTAGTGCTCAGATTTATCAAAAGGAAATACTAATCGCTTGTGCATCTTGAGAAACTACTCATGCTGTACAAAGAATAGATGAAAAATACTGTTTCTCCATGTTTCTTTGAATATAATATTAAAAGGAAATAAAACATTATAAACTATATTTTGACATAGACTTTAATACATAATGCATGAAAGTCAAATGTGTGAGTTAATACTCTACCATATAACTTTGATCTGTTTACTTAACCAAAAAATAAGTACTGAGTATTTGTCAATACTTGCAAAGTTGTCTTCCAAAGAATGTTCATGTAACTGCTAAATAATAATTGTAATTAGTTGCTCACACCAAGTTATTAGAGTAATGACATGGTAAAATATGTAATAGCCTGAGATATTAAACATCCAGAGTGTTTATGTTTTTACTATTAATTACATGGGTTGTATTGTTTCCAATAAGAAAGCCAAGAGGCAAACACATATTTTTCAGTGTTGAGGTACAAGCAATTTAACAAATTCCTAAGGAAAATTGACACTTTCATAAAGAACCAGAGTGCTACAATAATAATATCGCCCTGCATTACAAGTGATGCTCTTCTCTCTGTTTCACGAGCACTTTGCACTCGATTCTCCTCTAACAGTGAGTGCAGTCTTTCCTGAAGGCATGTTTACCATCCTCCCATGGCCACTGAATCACAAACACTCCGAGAGCTCATTGCCATTGTGGTCTGGCTGCTTCCTATCATGAAAGCTATTGACTTACCGATCTACAGTTATGTTATTATTTGCCCTTTGGTGAGGCACATGTTCATTTTTTTCCCTACTAAATTTCCAGGTGGTTTTTCCCACTTTTCAATGACTTGCAGAGGGATATCACCACAAACTGTCAGGACAGTCCCTTCTGGTTCCTAGTCATGCCCTGATCACGTCACATCGCTGATGAATCTTGTCTCTGTGATCTTTGCTGTCTGGATGGCTTGATCTCTTATGTAAAAGCATCCCTGTCGGGCGAGAGTGGGCACTTTTCTCTCTCCCAATTCTCTCCTTTTCAGTGTTTGCACTCAGTCCCTCACCCTTTCCTGCTCATCATGTTCAGGCCACAGTTGCTGAGATGTGAAATGAAATCTATGGCAATTTATTATGGTTTATGAAAGACTCTGCGACATGGCTGAGCTGACTTGCCTTCTATTCTGTGTGAGATCTGGAAGGATCGGCAGACAGATTAATTTAGAGCTGCTTTTGCTGACACTGGTCACCTCTAAATGGATAATCATTTATCAGTAAATTACTTTTTCTGAGCCAGGTAATTTCTGATCAACTCATTCATTCTTAATCTCTCCACCCTTTCCCTTTATTCCCTGCCTATTTTCTTTCTTTTCCTTATTTGTTCTTCCCTCCCCAAACTCTTTCTTTTTCTCCTTCACTCCTAACGTTTTCCTCAGTCTTTTGTGTGCAATCTCTCATTCCCTCCATAATACACAAAACAAATACTGTGATACATGAGCCCTCCCAAGTAAGCCTTAATAGGGACAAGCAAATGCTCATTAAAGAACAATTTCTAGTTGCAAAATCAAAATCAAAATGGAATATAAATGGCATCAAGGGGGGAATATGTTACAATGGTTATCATTAGGGGGAGACGGGTACTGGAAAAAGAGAAGAAAGGACAATATTATCATGATAACCGACGCACAGTTAGAACTTTATTAGTACTATAATGTTCTTGAAGAACAACAAGAGAAACATGAGGCTAGATCTTGGCTGTCATCATTAACTGTGTGCTTCACAAGCGTCTCTCTGCCCACAGGATGATAAGCTCTCCTCTCAAATCCTGAGAGCCTGCCTGCAAAATGTAGGGTATCGTGTCAGGAAGGCAGGTTTGATTTACTTACTAAGAGCTCTGAGAAGGCAAAGATAGCAAAGGTTCCCAGGGCTTTTGCAAGTCTGAAATGAAATGCTAAGCTGTGGACTTAGAGAGGGAGGAGAAAGAGAGCAGATGGGAACTTCTGTGAAAAAAGTACATTCTCACAGGACTGGAGTAAAATCCTTGCGTGAGAATTTTATTAACCCTTGGATGGCAGAAATAAATGTCAGCCAGTGGTTAAGTTGCATCATCTTGTCAATTTGCAGCACACATTGATTTTCTGTGACGCTTATGAAACTTGGTGATGATTCCAGAACAAAACTCCTTATCCCTGCACCATAGGTTTACTGTTTCCATTGTGAAGAATTCATTGGTTTCATTCTTCCTTCTACTCTTTCCTGTTATTGTGTATCAAGCAGGAAAAAAAAAAAAAAAAAACACTCCGCAGACTGAAATTCTTTAGATAATGATGTATGGCTGAGCTTTTATGGGTAAGAAGCTGATTTGACTTCCAAGAATTGGCTTTGACATTTCAAAGTTTGGGTGCTGATTTTATGCTTGTGTTGCTAGAGCAGGGACCAATGAGACTAGAGTGCTGACCTCAACAAGGGAAATATAAATGCCATCTGCATTTTTTTCTTATTGCTTTGAGCACTTAATATGTTTTTGTACTAAGGATGGAAGTAAGCATGTATTAAATGTCTACCTAATCCCACAAGAGTCTCCCCCCACCCCAGTGGCTTAGATAGATTAAGAAAAGGAGGTATACATAACCCCAATAGGACATTTTGGCACCTCAGTATATGTGGTGTCTCTATTTTATTAGTGAATGCAATAAGCTCTGTGAATGGAATCAGATCTTTAAGGGAAAGGTCTGTGCTCACTCTGCACCTGATACCCTGTCTCACACCCACCCCTGTAGCTTCCAGGACAGTCTGGGGAGCGTTTACTCACCAACAGTACACTATCTGATGACTGTCACTCACCTTGTAGCTCAGGAACATACTAGAGAACAGAGTGTTACACATACTCTGAGAATCAGATTATCTGTGGAGATGCACACTGGAGGGGAATAAGGCAAAGTGGGAGTCCCTTCCCGAATGAAAGCATCACTGTGGAGGCAGCATTTGGAGACAAAGAGGGCTTTTGTCAATGCTCCCCAACTGAGTGCATATGCTGCAAGGCAACTGGTCCTCACTCAATGTGTTTAGTGTTCAATTTTACATCCTCAGCCATCCCCTTTTTCTCCACTGTAGGCATCTGTACAGAGTACATTCTTTAACACTTTTCCCCTGGGCCTGCCTACTCTCTCTCTCTTTTTTTCCATCAATATCCTCTCTAATACCCACTGTCAGAGCCACTAAAATCTGCGAGGTTTGTTTCTTGACAAATGTCCCATTTTCACAGGCAGTTGAACCGAACTGCAGCTTGTGCTCCGTTCAAACATGTCAATAAACATTATTGCAAAGACGTAGAAGCAATAATGGGAATGTATAAAACTCACCTTTATTGCTTCTTGCTGTGAATTTACACGGTACTCTAAGCAGATTTCACTCCCTGTAGAAGAAGCTGCAGAAAAGCTCTTCTGAGTTGTGGGGGCCAATGCTACTGATTTGGGTGTAGGCTTCCCTAGAGACTGGAAGTGGAAGGTGACAATGCCCTCCAACTCATATTTATGCATGTTATTTCATGCTATAATGGTCTCTGATAAATAATGTTCCTTGCTACAGGTGGGGAAAGGGTCTAACAGGGTGGAATGACCAATGGCACAGAACTGCACACTACTCATGTGAATAAAGGTCCCAAGTGTGGTGATATTGAAACCAAGCTTTCTGCTGCTATAAATATGCTGAGAGTACATTATATGGAGTGAAAATAAAACAAACTGACAATCACAGCAGTGAGAAAAACAGCTTCTCCCAAACCCATTCGCCCCTGAAACTGCACACATAGGACCTGTATTTGAATTAGCTCTTCAGGTGAGATAAATCTGTGGTAGATAGAAAATGCAAAGTGATTCTTTGGAGATAGTGTCAGGATGAGGTTTGTGCTGTCCCTAGGGGTGAAAGGGATTACTATGTCTTACAGAGAATACCAAAGAAGGGTTTCAAGTAGGTTTATAGCCCTATAGCAAGAGGTTCTATAGATAAGAGACGGGTCCTGAAATATCCCATCTGTATTGCTGTAGTTCTAAAGCTGCAGGTGATCAAGTCAAAGCAGTGGTACCCTGGGAGTCAGTGTCAATCACTGCTAATCCTTCCTAGACCCATGTGCTTGTGTATATGTGTGTTCTAGTATATTGTTCAATATTGTTGAGACGCCCTTCACTAACGGGACTGTGGGGTATATCTAGAAACTAGTCTCATGTTGATATTTCTTATTTTTAATCTTTGCTTTCTGCTTTCCAGAACAAACAACAGCATTCGACCTTGGCCATTTATTTTAAATCATATTGTATGGTATCAAATGAGTTTTGGTATATGGTAGTGATGGTAAATTAAGTTTATATATTATATACCTGAGTTAATGTCATTTGGTGTTTGACAGAAAGTAATTTATAACTTAAAATAGAAAGTAATGAGGGAATTAATAATTTGTTTTGTAGTAAAATGAAAACATTATTCAAGCATAAATATTAGAACATATTAACTTTAATGATAATTTTGTTATATCATATTTTCCAATGTGATTTTTTTTACACTTGTCCTGTGATTCGTTCTGTCCTGAATGCCCAGTTTTCACCAAACAATCCTTTTGATTCTAGAGAGTCTAATGGAAACTAGAGAAAATGGGGAATACTCTTTCTCTTTCCTTCTAGTAATTCATTAATTGCATTTTTTAATCACAGTGAACAAACATTCAGACATGAGAGATAGAATTCAATCACAAGGGCATTTTGCACAAAGTACCTTTATTTTCTATTCAAGATAGGATTAGAGAGTAATCTCATGATCCTGGTTTGCTTTGTCACCAATCACGCTGTATAGCTTTTGTTGTTACATGAACTTAGCAATATAAAATGCTTCTTTATTTTATTTCTTTAAACAATTTTATTTTACATACCAATCCCAGTTCTGTCTCCCTCTCCTCCTTCTGCTTCCCTCCACCTTCCCCAGATCCTACCCCCAATCCACTCCACAGAGAGAGTGAGGCCTCCCATGGGGAATCAACAAAGTCTGTCACAGCACTTAAGGAAGGAACAAGGACTCCCCCAACCCTTGTATCTAGGCTCAGCATTAATCCGTCCATAGCCTCCATAGGGAAGGGCTTCAAAAAACCAGTTTGTGCACTAGGGATAAATACTGGTTTCACTGCTAGTGGTCCTACAAACTGTCCAAGCCACACAACTTTCACCTACATTCAGAGGGCCTATTACATCCCAGGAGAGGTAAACCAAGTCTTGTCTTTCCTGACCAAGATGCACACACACACACACACACACACACACACACACACACACACACACACGCATTCAGTTGTTCTGCGAGCAAAGTTACCTGTATCTTGTTTTTCTCATCTTGATATTTTATGGATTACAACCAATGACAATTTCCTTTCCTTTATATGTATGATCCATCTACTTGCTTATAATGATGTAATACAGAAAACTAGTAGACAGAGACATCTTTTCTTTCTACTCCAGGAGAATATTAGTGCTATACTGTAGAGAGCTCTCAGTACTGTAAGGAAAAAATACTCTTGTAGTTGCAACTGAGAAGGGAAATGGTTGTGAAAAAGGAGATGAGTAGGAGGTAGACCATAAATGGAGATCCATGTGTTGAAGGAGCTGCGGGCTTGCGTTCCTGCCACCCAGCTCCCAGCCGCCTGGCTAGCTTATGCCCCAAAATAACAACACACAAACTGTATTCATTTAAACACTGCTTGGCCCACTAGCTTTTACGGGCTAATATTTTGCCTAACCCATTTTTAGTAATCTGTGTAGCACCAGGCTTCTTGGGAAAGATTCAGCATGTCTGACCTGGTGGCTTGCTTCATCGCATATGCCCCGAGAGGAGAGGAGGCATCTGCCTCACTTCCTCTTCCTCCCAGCATTCTGTTCTGTTTACTCCACCCACCTATGTTCTAACCTATCAGGGCCAAGCAGTTTCTTTATTAATTAACCAATGACCTTCCTCCATCATCCATGGGTAAGTTATCCTACAAAATAGTACCCAGAGAGAAGAGAAGCAGGGTTCATTTGAGGTACAGAATAAGGTTTGTTATGAGTGAACCACGGGGAGATCTGAGAACTATTGACTCTGCAGAGATATCTGGTCCAGATCATGAGATGGCCAATGAAAAAGTGATTTACAGAAAGCCAAAGAAAAAATGTTTCTCAGAATGTTGACTCATTTCTTAGTGGTTAGATATTGTTAAATTAAATTAAGTAAGGTATCATATTTTTTAAAAATTATATGAATGTTTCACATACATTGTCCTTTTTCATAGATAGTCCTCAAAATGGATTCTTTGAATCAACACCTTCAGAGTTTTTTCAGTGCTCCACTCATTTGTTTTTAAATACTTCAGCATACTTATATGACACTCCAAAGTCAGAGTTAAACCCTGAAAAGGCCTCTTAGATAAGAGAAGCCAGGTGAATTTCCCAATGCTCTTACTTCAAAGTTTGCTCTCATAGTCACAATAAGTAAGCCATCTTTCTCTCTCTCTCTCTTTCTCTCTCTCTCTCTCTCTCTCTCTCTCTCTCTCTCTCTCTGTCATTTACAATGATGCTGAACATTCTGGGAGATAGTTTTTAAGAGAGAGAAGGAGAGATCTTAGGTGGATTGAAATTAGAAATAAAATAAGAGCAGGAGCTCAGTTTTTCAAGTGTGGTAAGATGAGGCTATGATTGTGCAAGGTTTGAGCAGATGAGAGGATGGAGTGGAGAACGATGGTGGGCGAGCGTGTATGTTAGTGTAATAGAAAGCAGTGTGGGACTCTTAAAATCCATCATTTATAAACTCAATATCCTGCCTACGGTTTGCAATTTCACATTAGGGCTACTGTGAGGCAAATATGATTATACTTCGTGCTACCTAAGCTCTTAGAGACCCAGAGAGGGATTTAAGAGTTCTAACCTAAAATTCTGTCTTTTCTGTGATGGCTATGTCAGCTCACAAGAGGAAACTGGATAGAAGATGTAGGGTAAAGGAGTACAAATGAAGGCAGTGTCTTCAGTGTGCAGATCATAATCTTTTCAACCTCTCCAAATCCATTCTTACTATCAGAATGGCATTTCTCTTTCTGTTCCCTATACATGTGTTTGTCCACTTGCCTTTGAGACTATCTGAATTGTAATTTATTTCATTCATGATACTGAATCTGTTGAGTCTTACAACATAAAAAGAATCCTGATATGCTAGTCGAGAAACATTATATCATCTTAAGACAGTACCTGGTGTTTTGTATTTGAATTAATTTTTATTGAGATCTACATTTTCCTCTGCTCCCCTCCCTGCCTCTCCCTTCCCCTTCAATCCTCTTCCAAGGTCCCCATGTTCCCAATTTACTCAGGAGATCCCTGGTTTTGACTTACCCAAATGTCAGGGTTTTGCACACAACATTCACATATGGTCACCCACATGTAAACTTGGCCATGACCCATTTTAGTTACATCCAATAAGTATTTGACATTCTACAGAGATTACTCCTCCAAACTCTAAATAGCCATTAGCTCTAATGTTCTGATAATATTGATACAGGGGAAGAGTATAGGAATTGTGCTAAGTGCAAAAATAAACCAGATTTAAAGGAGACACAAAGAAGAATAGGAGAAAGTGGTGTGGTGCAGAGAAGGTTCCACTCACACAATTACAGGTAGCAATTTCTTTGGTACATATAGATATTAACTTACTACTCTACAAAACTATTTCCTTAGGCTATCATGGACAGCATTTATGAAATCAAGCTGGTACTAGCCTGGGAGCTTCATCCAAGCTAGTGAGCTTTCATATGCTAGATGGTCCTGTGCTCACTAAGCGAGAGGGAAAAGCAATCATTTATCATACTCATCTATGAACCCTTTGTGCTACTGTAATGACTGTTCCAGAAAGACTTCAACACTGGTGCACCAGTGACCTGAACTTCATGGGGTTAACCAAGCACTTCATGCTTCGATTTAAATCTTGGTCCACAAGAAGACACCCATGCCTGGCACCTTACTAGGGCAAGAACCTTAGGCTAGTCAGATCATAGGCCCTAGGGGAGCTATTATTCTACTGTTATTCTGAAATAGTAATGAAACGACTTCTTATAATTTATCATTATACCCATAGATTGCTTCTCTCACCCATATCAAAGAGGTTCCTATTTATATACATGGTGACTAACACAGAAACCCTCAACTGGCTGAAGTACAGATATAAGAGACTATGAAATGGTCACCTAATTGGGACATCTATATCCCAGTCACTCCTCTCAAATCTGAGGGATCTTTGTAAAAAAGGGGACAGAAACGGTAGGTACAGGTGCAAGAACTGGGGAGTGGTTACCAAGAAACAGTGTCTTCTAGGCATAACAAGATAGCAGAAAATGTAAACGCCCAGTGCTTATGACTGCATACAAAAGACATATGAAATCTTCAGCCAGGAAAACTCAAGCATGAATATAGTCTGCAGAAGTACATGAAGTCTCACCCTTAGCTCTTAGAAAGGAAGAGTCAGTTTTCTGTTGGCACGTAGCCCTGGTAAGTAGATCATGCTCCAGGAAATGACTATACATCAAAGAGTATATGGTAAACACCAATTGGACTTGATATGTTTAATAAAAAAAAAAGGAGAAACAAAGTAGTGTGGGTATAGAGGGAGTGGGTCTTGAAGGAAGGGATAACCTCTGTCCCAACACTGTTTGGTCTTAAAAGGGTAAATGGGCTTAAAATGTCTAGATAATAGAAAACAATTTGACTTCTCTGATTGCTTCTTAGCTCACATCCAGATTTAGTTTTTGGTTTCCTGGTAGGAGTTGAAGTAGAGAATCTGAAAACATTATATCCTATGCTTACTGCACAGGTGGTTTTTATTTAATAATTGGATAAAACTGGAACGGCCATAACCTAGAGGTTTTTGTTCCCATAGAGTTCTGGGAAAGGTTGTTCTGACTGCAAGAGATAGAGAGTGGCCAAGACTCACAAAGTGTGGGAAAAACTGGCTGGCTGAAAAGCTAGTCCAATCACATACGTTAAGGAGTAAGACAAAACCTGCATTTTCTGGGACGGCTACACGAACAGGAAACTCAGAGAAAGTGGCATAAGGGAATGGTGTAAGCACGGTTACATCTAATTTTGAGTCAGAGATAGTATTGAGTGATTCTGTCTAATTTTGGGTCAGAGGTAGCATTTACTCATGAGATGGGGGGGGATCCTGGATGATTGGAGTGAATTTTCGAAAGGAAGGCAGACTTTCAGTACAAGAGCATGTCCTCACTGGAAGAGAAAGGGTCAACCTCCACCTCTACATGGAAAGCTCTTCCAGGCCTTCAGGCTGTGCTTGCTATAAGACAACAGGATGCCAGCGGTACATGTTGGCTTTCAGTGTAGTAGCTTAGCTGTTCCCTGTGTGTGTCCTCCATGCCTGTTGCCATGATCCTTGCCCTGCAACACTTGGCAGCCTGTACGCAGCACTCACACTGCTGGAGGCCTCTTGCTTTGTTAGAAAGCTAATACTTCCTCAGAGACCATTCTACTCACTTGGCACAGTTAAGATCACATCTCTTGGCATTCACCCACTCCTCTCCTGTAATGTTCAAATGCATTACCCTTGCCAGTTGGTGAGCTTCTGTGGAACTCATGCTGTAGATATCTTCCATCTCATGTTCCTCTGGATATACTGATTCTGCCTTTGGATTCACTGGGTCTGCTCCACCGACTGACTTGCCTGGCTGCCAAGAAGCTGGTTTGACCTGATTTAGATATTTTTCATTGTGCTATCCCCTGCTTGGCTAACAATATATTGTCTGTGCCAGTGGGCAGATTTCTTCCAAGGGACTGATGCCACCTTGGGCTCCATTCTCTCCTTCCACTAGCATGTTCATGGCGTCTGCCATCCTATTTGCAGAGGCTTACCTCTAACATTCAATTGCTTCCATATTGTGACTAGTCTTCTCCTTGTCCTGATGCTTCCTGCTATCAACTGTTTTGTTTTATTCTGCCCTGCCCCTTGTCTCACTGGTGATATGTTCATCAAAGCACATTAGCAACCATCTGAGGGACTCATAGCTGCAGAGGCGATTCCACAGCATTACCGTGAATGTTTCTTACTTAGGAGGATGTTAAAATCAGACTTTCATCATTGTTCAGATGTTGATAAATAATAATGCCAGAAATCCAATGTTTATCTCCAACCTTCAATCCAGCTTACATCTATAAAGAATCTATTAATTGTCCGATTTCAATCTTACCTCAGTGCTGTTTGTTAATTATGAAGGCTCTTGGGGACCCTTAGCCTTGCCATCTCATCTCAGGAGGTCCTGGATAGAAAATACAGTCTATCTATGTCATTTTAGAAATTACAATTCCACAATTGCTTTAGACAAATAAGATTATAATTTCTAATGGCCCTAAAATCTCTAGGGAAGTCATTCTAGTATTTAACAATTTGTCTTTTAGGATAAGACAAAACCAAGGTAACATCTTATGTATAGTATGTCCTAAACACATATCTTAAAGCTGGGCTTTCCTTTCAAGTGATCTTTGAAAGGAATTAGTGGATACAAGAGAGGTTTTACTTTTTTCTTAAAATGACTGAAGAAAAATGACTACTTAATGTTGATATATAATTATTTTACTATGATTGCTCCATTCTATTGTACTTTCTTATTTTTAAGATTGGTTTTCTTGATTCATTCTCTAATGGATTGTCCATAACCCGACTTTACATAAAAGAACAGAAAGGGGCAGTCCACAATAGTCTCAGTCATTAGGGGTAAACCAAAATAAAATTGAATAACCATCTTTGAAAATGTTAGGTTTGGTGCTGGAGAACTGGCTTAGCTCTCAGGAACATGTCTTACTTACTAAGCACCTAAATTCTGTCCCAAGCTACAAGAAAATCAGCACCCTTTTCTGGGCTCTGTAAGCACCAGTATGCAGATACACATACACACAAGTTGTCAAACACACATCCATAAATAAATAAAGATATCATAATTAAAATATAATAAATGCAGGGAAATCAACATCAGCTTGGTTAGGTTGGTAAAATTGTGGTCTTTGGGCATCTATGCTTATTTTGGTTTTGTCACAGACTTCCTCTGGCATCCTGCTACTGTTCATAGTCAAGTAGCACTGTATGGTTGGCCTCATTGTCTTTCTCAAATGTATCTTTTCCTTTCATCCACTCTGTTCCTGCATTACTGTACTGAAATTACTAAAGGTCATTGAATACCATAGTGTTTTTCTGTCGTACCTCTCACTGGTTGCTGCTTCTGCATGGAAGCCTTTCCATCACTCTTTATAACACTGTCTCACTTTTGCAGCTATTCACTAATGGATCATCACTCATTGGACCCCAAATTACCACCAATTCTCTCATTTTCTTGTGCAATTCATGCCCCTTTAAGTTGATCACTAAATATTTACTTAAATGTATTTTCTCTTGTTCTACAAAGCCATGAGCTCCAATAGCACAAAGGTCTTCCCTGTTCACCTCCCATTGTAGTCATGTAATAAATGCTTACTGAATTAAACTTAAGTAGAATAATGAATCTGTTGGCTGTGAAAAGAGGAAACCTGGAGGGTTTCTGGCATTATCCTGAGTGTTGGAATAGTACGATCTAAGTATCTGTTCCTTCATTTGTTTTCTCTTCTTTCTGGCCATGCAGAACAATAGAGAAGCTCCAAGCCAAGTTTAAGCTGCCAAGATCTGAAGCAGCAGGCTCGTCCTAGAGATGTTCACCACTTCACATGCTCAGGGCCATAGTTAATTTACTGCTACTTAAACTGCCATTCTCTTTCAAGCACAAGTCAGAACAAGCTAAAGGGAGGCAGACAGAATAAGACAAAAAAGGAGGTCTTTGAGTAAAGAATGCAGAAAGCAGAAAAACTCAAGATGATCTGTTTTCTTCCCTTTACATACTGTGCAGTTTCCTTCTTAGGATGCTTCTTGAATCTTCACTTCTAGTCCCATTTATTGTTGTCAACTGAAGCTATATAGGGCTTTAAGATCCTTCTTTGTGTTACCATCTTGTTATCTTTCTGTTACTGCAAATGTGACAGCTCTAAAGCTAACTTCTACATGTTTGTTTGTTTACTTATATTCATGAAATCCCTCCAATAAACATTTGCTTCTCAGTTATTTTTTTTTTTAACAAGGGGAAACGGACTTCCATTCTAGCACAGAGAAATAATGATAAATTTCTTTTAATAAACAATTAATTTATTTTTTTAAATGTTATATATTGTCAAATGCTGAGAGAATGTATACCCTAGGTGACTTTAGAAAGTTAGTGGGGGGAGACATCTCAAATATGAATGAAATTTGATAAGAAAAGAGAGAAGAGTTAGGTAATAAAGCAAATATAGAGATCTAAATGTTGAAGCAGCTGTTGCCCTCAAAGAAATAAAGAGTGTTGTATGCCTGGATTGTGAAAGAAGAAATGGTGGTAAGTCAAGGAACATCTTCTGTAGTGGCATTTCTATTGTATTTTAATAAAAACACTTGCCTAGGGATCAGGAAAGTATGTGGTTATCAAAAAGCTTTGCTAAACTGTTCTTTTGTGTCTAGAATTTCTTTTTAAGGTCTCTCAGGTTTTATGTGGATGTAGTCAGCCCAAGTTGGCATGCCAATTTGTACATGAAGGCTGCTTGTTTGTTTCCCAGCTGCCCAGACCCAACATAATCACACAGAAACTATATTAATTGCAACACCATTTGGCCAATAGCTTAAGCACATTTCTAGATAACTCTTACTTCTTAAATTAACCCATTTCCACTATTCTGTGTATTACCACGAGGCTCGTGGTTTTCAGGTAAAGTGCCAGGGCATCATTCTATTTTGCGGCTACATAGCTTCTCTCTGATTTCACTTTCTTTTCTCCTCTATCGGCTTGGAATCCTTAACTTCCTTTATTGTGTCCTGCTATAAGCCAAAGCAGCTTTATTCACAAACTAATAAAAGCAACACATATATAGAAGGACTTCAAACACCACCAGAGGAGACAACTCTCAGTTTCAATCTCATTCTGAAATTCATACAGGCAGATTCACCAGTTTTAGACTGAGGTTGAAGTAAGAATGTGTGGTTGGCTATTTTTCTTTACAAACCTTCAGGTTGAACCCAAATACCTGTCCCTGAACTTTTATTGATCATGCTTCAATCATCGAGTTCCCATTCTTCATGCCAAAAATCCCTGTTCTACAGATGTTCATCTCTGTTCCCAATATCCACTTGTAAAGACCAGATAATTCTTCCTTCTATTTACAGATGTTCATTACTTCTGCAATCATGCTAGATAACAAATAAGTCTTCTGTTCTAGTCTCTTCATATAAACAAATAAAATACAGGAGATCTATAATAAGATTATTATTTTAAAAATACAAAAATAATACACATTTACTGTGGAACAACCAGAAACACACACACATACATGCAAAGAGTAAACATAAAATGTTAACTTTCTCTTTCCCTGATTCTATCTATTGGAAGAATTCACTGGTAGACTTCTCCTTCTCATTCTTTCACCATAGATAGAATAAGTGCACAAAACATAGAGATATGTAAACACACCCATACTTTTATAATTTATAATTTGTTTTGACATTTAACTTTTAATTGTAGAAATTAATTGGATGCCTAGAATAGCTTAAGCAACTACAACTTGAATTTTTTATCAACATTTTATTTACGAAAACTAAAAATACAGATATATGTGTACCATTTTTATTTTATATCAAATACTTTATAAAATTAATGTATAACTCTTTTTAATCTGTTTACATCACTCTATGAAATTTGTGAGGGATTTTTCTCTTACACTCTAAAGTTGCAATGTTTCTATTCTTCATGCATCCTGGCTACAATCCCTTTGCCAAATGCAGTATGTGTGTTTTCTACAAGCCTATACTTTGACATTTGCTTTCTTAAAGATGTCTTATGAAAAAGAGTTCCTCATTTGGATTAAGCCTAATTTATCATACTACTTTTCTCAATGATCACTGCTTTCTGAATCCTGCTTTAAAAATATTTGTATATTCTAAAATATAAGGCTTCATATTTACTCTATCCACATTTCATTTTGTTGTTTCTGGTCTCTGTTTATACCTTCCAACATTATTTTGACTGGGACTTCTGTCTTCTGCTCTATTTGATATTGCCTTCAGCATTGTGACACCTGCAAATATGACAAGTTATTGAATGTTGAATAGGAAAGAACCTTCTCCAGTTGTATTTAGAATGAAAGGTCACATTTTGTCATCTTTTTTTCCAGGATGTAATAGAAGACAAAGTTAAATTGTCTATCATAATCAGCAATACAGGGGTCATTTGTGACAGTGGCCATTTTAGCACTTTAGAGCCCTGTTTCTGAGATCTGACATTACTTTATTGACTTCTGTATTGACAGCTATGTTTACTGTCCTCTTTTACAAATAGATTTTTCTTTTTGCAGGATTGTCTCCCTCCCTATAGTGTCAGATCAATTACAGTAAATATTTTTTTATCAATGATACCATCATATGCTCAGCAAT
This sequence comes from Alexandromys fortis, assembly GCF_014885135.2. NCBI lineage: Eukaryota > Metazoa > Chordata > Mammalia > Rodentia > Cricetidae > Alexandromys > Alexandromys fortis. The sequence goes on from NW_026067944.1 coordinate 26,247,820, forward strand.
ACAGACATATTCCTAATATTGTGTGAATACATTAACAGCAAATAACAAAAAAAAGCTTCAAGTTACTAAATATTTTGGAAAATTTCCCTAAATTTAGCAATTGCTTTGACCTAAACCATGTGCAGTTTACTACTTTACTTGACTAATATATAAGGTCTTGACTAATATATGAGGTATGTTGTTCCTTCTGGTATTTGAATAAATTTTTTCACATTTTTCATCATTTCCCAGGGTATACAGAAAAAGGATATTATCTAAATGAATTGCTTTAGAAACTTTGATACAATCCACCTAAATATGTAGTCTTGAATTAATTTGAAGGAATTCAATTTATTGAACACAACAAGAACAGGCAGCAGGAGTGTATAGGAGGATTAGGAGGAAGCAGAGGTGGAAGAAAAAAGGAAGGAAGAGAAAGAAGAGGAAGTGATGTGGGAGAAGAGGATGAGAAGAGAGGGTCATTATATATAATTTAGTCACTTTTGAAGAATATATGAAGAACATAATAGATGTCTAGACCAATAGAACATAATAGAAAACCTACACCTAGTTGAACCCAAACACTTTGTTTTTTTCGAGAAACGTGCTGTAAAAAGACATTTTTTTTCAATAACTAGTATAACTAGATATCTACTGCAGGCAAATGAAGTTAGATCTCTTTCTCACCCTGCATAAAAGTCAATTCAAACTAGATCAAAGATCTTAATTTAAGATAAAAACCACTGAAACTGCTAAAGGAAAACATAGTTATAGCTCTTCAGGACAAGAACATTGGCAAGCAATTTCTGAATAGAATTCTAGTATCATATCAGAGGAATAGTTACAAGAATTTACAATATGATTATGTATATAAAATAATTCTGCATAACAAGGTAAATAATCAACAAAGTGAACAGATGTCCCACATAGTTAAAGAAAATCTTTACCTACTATACTTAAGAAAATAGATGATTATGTTGAATACATAGAGAAGTATAAATGTTGTACGCCAGAACCCAAACTGCTTATCAAGAAATGATGGATGATTTATCAAAAGAAGTACAAATGACTAATAAATATTTTGTAAAGCATTCAGCATCCTTCTCAGATAGAGGAATGAAAATTGAAACCACTTTCAAATTCCATCTCACCCTAGTCAGAATGTCAACTATCAAAAAAAAAATAAACAACAATAAAGGCTGATGAAGAAGCAGAGACAAAAGGAATCATTTATTGTTGGTGGGGACACAAACTAATGCAGAAACCATATAAATGAGTGCCGAGATTTCTCATAACACAAACAACACTCCTACCCAATATTAACCAACTATACCACTTTTAAGTATCTGGTATATGGACTCTACATCCTGCTACAGAAATATTTAGACATCCATGTTTATTTATGTTCTTTTTATATTGTTGATGAATTGTAATCAGCATAAATGTCCATCACCAGATAATTGATAATGAAAATATATATGAAATTTCCAGAAAGTAGATGAAACTAGAAAATACGTTATGTGGCGCAATCCAGGCTCTGGAAGATAAATTCTGCATCTTCCATCTTATAGGTAGCTCATGGTTTATACATATAAAATATATGCATTCAAGTCATATTAAGAATAAGTAGAATTCAGGAGACTACCAAAGGGGTCCTTAGATTGGATAAATTCAAGGCTTTGCAAAGTGAGTATAAGGAGGGCAAACGTAGACATGAGAACATGAGAAAAGAAAGGGGTTTGACTGCAGGTACAATAAGAAGGAAGCCGCAGGAAAATAGAGGGAGGTATGAGAGGTGAGTGTGGAAGGGTTGCAGTTGAACTCATGTTCAACATCACTAGTTGGCAAACTATCTGACAAAACATTGTAAAGATACTGTAGTTAGAAAATAGCCCATCAGGGTAGAGAAAGCTACTGGTACATGAAATAACTGACCACACTGCATCCAGAGTCAGGAAGCAGAAAGGTATATGTTGATTCTTACTGCCTTCCCCATTGTAATTCAGTCCAGTACCAATAGTGGTGACTAGTATCAGCTGCATGCATTATTGGCCATTGCTGTTTAAAACTGCCTGGATCCACCCGCACAAGCATCTCTAAAGATGTCTCTCCTAGGTGAGTCTAAATCTAATCAAGTTGAAAACCAAGATTAAGCACCACAATATTTAATGTCCTGAATCAGTTTTCTTCTGTCTTTCCTTGATGCTCCTAGGCTACTTATCATCCATTGAAATACAAGCTCACACTTTTATTCATGGGTAAACTTACCATCTGGGTTCCTTTATTGTTATCTATCCCTCTATAATAGATGCACCTAAATGGAAAGGAATATCTAAGTTTCTAATAATTTATGAATATTATGACTAATAGTCTATGAGTAAACAAAAGTTGTAGCCTCTAAAAATCCAGCTCAATATTAGTCACTTTGCAAAAAGTAACAGTGTATCCAAGCAAGAGTTCTACTCTTAATTGAATAATTGCAATGTTACCTATAAATGAATAACTAATTCTAGGTTGCTAGAGCCTAATGAACTACTCATAAAGTTTTCTGTGTCATCTCAATTATTGAGAAAACAGTGAAATAAATAGGATAAAGATGAAGACATTCTAGGTGATAAGAAGGGTCCAAATAAAAGGCTCATGGATAGGAATGAGGTTAGTAACAGGCAAAATAATTTGGCTTCTTCTATAGTCTCCTATAAAGGAGCACAAGAATTTTGTGCTTGAATCTAAAGGACAGTGTTTAAATATTACAAATTATTACTTGAGTGATAATTTTAGAAATGTGGTAAAGCTAATCATGAGCTTTTGTGAGTAGGGAAGAAGAAGCAATCCAAAATGTGCTACCTTAAGCCAGTTTCTTGATTATCTCAAAGATGGCTATTGATGAGTTCTTCCTCAATGCAAGTGTGATATTTTCACAAGTCAAGGGCAAGCTGAGAAATATGGCTTGTATAAAGCAGTGCAAGATAAAGTTTTTCCATAAATAAATGTATCTTCTTTGTTATTGTGAAGTTAGGGATAGCACTGAAAAGGACTAGCAGGTATTTTATTGGGGGAAAAAAGCCCACAAATGTTGCCAGTTCATTTTGTAATGTCAGTTGTTCAGAAGCTGGAAGTCTGGAAATAGAATTCTCATCATTTGCATATTGTGAGACCTGTTTTCTAGACTACTAACTAGGCTGTTTTCACATAGCACCTACTGACAGGCAATGTGAAAACTTATTACGTTTGATTTGCCTAAAGATGCTCCTCTTAATACTAAGCTGCCATGTCCTGACAATCTTAAAGCCTGGCTTCAGGTTGAGAGCCTTCCTGTTTAGTTTGAGCTTTTGTAGAGAATAAAGACCAAGTATTTCTAGAGCAGAGTTTTGTGCCATCATTATTTGTACAGAAGACAGGACTTTCTTGCCTATATTTTCACTAAATCTCTGGCACATTGTTAAACTGTGTCTCCTTCCTGAGGTTTCTTGAGGTTGATGTCTGTTAAAGAACAGGCAGATTTGTCGGGGCGAAGAGCATTTATTTTTCGTTAGAGACTCAAGCAAAAGCACATAGTCAAAGGTCCTTTCACTTCCTTCTAATGTCAGAGACATTGATAGTCCTTGTCTGTATCTATGAAATTATAATGTCAATACTAATGAACACTAAATGGATAGCACTCTTTTACTTTATTTCAGATGCTGTTCTAATGTTCTACTAGATTTTTTTCTTCCAGTAATTGTATAAATTGAGTTATGTATTTAGCTGTAGCTTAACATTGAGGATTTTGATCCCCTCATATAGTAAAATCTTACCTACAGACTTAAACTCACAATTTGACGCTATAGCTACTACCTTTTATCTTTGAAATTCACTTTTGTATTATGAAATTATGCATGGTATCATAAGAGAACCTTATGAGTTAATTTAGCTATTTTAGCTCCAGTCCTACCCAAACAATTCCTAGAACTATTTCTTTTTATAATCTCGTATACATATGAAACATACTCATTTATCGTAAAACACTGTTTTGTAAGATGAGAGACACATTTGAAAGTTGTTGATAGAAAATCCAAAAAGTAATGAGCTTTGACAAGGTGGGATTCTATCAGAATGCTCTAAAAATGTGGTTGACCATGGGAGACACCACTTGAAATAGCACCATCATCTCATAAAGTGATGACCTTGATACTGGGGAGGGTGATCTTCAGCACTTATAGAGGTTACAGGGACACCAAGTGACCTGCTCTACCAATCTGCCTTATTCCTTTGAGACAGCATTTCTCATTGAACCTAGAGGTACAATGATGGTCAGCATGCCCTCAATAATCCCCATGCCACAGAGGTGACGGTCACTTGTGCAGCTGGGATCTGAACCCAGGTCCTTTTTTCTGTCAGTTCTCTATTCGCTACCTACTGAACCATCTCCTTTGACCCTGAACTGACAGTTTTAAAGGCCTGGAGATGCTAGCACTTAAGTTTATGTTCAAACCATAGATTCTATTGAACTTCTTTTTATCCAAGGAGTGGAATCTATTCTGGGTCACTTACGTACTAGCATTTTCAGTTGGAATTACTTGAATCACTATGTATTAATAAAGCTCCATCAGATAGCTTACATCACTTACTGTACGGCAGCAGATGATGAAACTCAACTCTTTTCTCAGAAAAAGAGGCTTCTGGGAAGAAAGAAAATCCCTACCAGTTATTTCAGGCTGATTCAAGATTACTGATGGGAAGTCAAGAGGACAGGTACATCTTCAATTCACAAAGAAGACCGATATTTCTTCACCCAAATGATGAATCCTCTTTCATCCTCACCTGCAACATAAACTACTTATTTACCAGCTGTTCACTACCCTTCTCAGTATTCTGCCTGCGTAGTCACCGGCTGACACATGAAAAAGAGAGGGAGAGAAAGAGAATGAGTTGGCAGGGAGTCAATATATTTCAGTGTTTTATTACTACGGAACTCTAGTAGCATTTAGTTGGTGAGTCTGAGCAGAAAATGAGTAATTCTAAAGTGACTCAGTTACCAGGGGAAATGATTAAAGGCACAATGAAAAAAAATCCATGGATTAATTAACGGGTCAATGGTAGTTGAGTAGTGATTACTAAATTACATGGCTTGCATACAAGAGAAGGAATTAATCGCTGACATTTTTTTCTACCTTGGATGACTTTAGTCGTTACAATTCTACCCCTTTCGGTGAAAGGAGATTCCCATTGATTGGCTGATGTATAACGAGATCAGGAAAGACAGCCCTTGGATTTCCTTCCATTCTACACATTCAGGACTTAATCTTGTTTTCTGTCAGTGATACATCCCTCTTCCTGTAGTTTCTGACAGTGAGATTTGAAGACTTGATTAATAATAAATAAAGAAAGCAGTGCTAACCATACTATGGGAGAAGGGAAAATCAGGGTCAGCACAAAAAGACAAGAACAGATGCCAGCAGGGACATACGGATTCTGGGAGAGAAGAGCAAGTCATAATGTATTCTTTGGAAGCAATACAAGTTTCAGAAAGGCGAGAAGTATCAAATGTATCAAAAGCCCCACTGTGCCATTGATGGTTTGAACATTTATTCATGAAAGACCCATTGTATTAATTCATGTGTGGATATGTTTGCAAATATGTGAACAGCATATATTTTCATACATATTTTATATGGATATACCTTTTGCATGTACATGCATGTGTGTATGTAGAGTGTCCCTGTGTCTGTGAATGCAAATGCCTGTGGGTTCTGTTGGAGGGAATCGAATGACATGCAGAAGAAAACTATTATGTCATTAACCAAAAAGTGCTATGCTTAAAATAAAGACAGAGAGCCCTTTTAAGTATCATCAAATCAAATGGGTGGTATAGGTGAAGCAAGTACCAGGTAGCCCTGGTTAGGGTAGATCTCTTTGAGAAGCTGACATTTCAAGATGTAAACTTAAAGGGTCCAGAAACTTAGATGATGCTACTTTTTTTTTTGTAGAGAAGAAAGGAGCTAACAGCTGTGGCAAAACCCTGCATTGGCATGTGGAGGGGGGTTAGACATAAAAGAGGGGTGGTTATATGGCTAAAGTGAAGCAGGCAAAGGAAGTATCAGGCAGTAGAAAAATCACACCGGGAAGGTCAGAATTAATATTCAAGGAGCCATACAGAAAACTAAGCCAGAGTTCTGGCTCCTCTCCAACCCAGGAAGAAAAGATGCGACATTTATGATAGTGTCAGTGAGAGACAGTGCCGTGACAACCTAAGTGATGGACTAGGTAAAAATGAAAATTCATATTTGGTAACTTTCATACAAATACAATGAAACGAAAAATAAGCGACACATGGATACATGGAGAAATCCTTTCTAGGATTAAGACCTGAGTAGATGGTACAGATGCAAACAAAATAAAATTATAACACTGTTTGAAAATGAGCTCAGTGTCTAAGAAGGCTCTGCCTAGAACATTTTATCTCATTTTCAGTGACTTTAAGGCTATTAAATGTTTTCATTTTAATTAATATTTTGATAAATTATGTAGTTTGGAAATGTGACTAGCTGATTCATTTACAGAAGATAGATTTAAAGACCTTATGAAGCTAATGAGGAGATACAGGATAATTCTCTGGATAAAACTTAGTATGTTATAAACAGGATAGAAGACATTAATAATCATCTTTGCCACCTAGTGCGCCTGATTCTCCATATACTGAAGGAAAAAATGGCTTGCGTATGAAGGAATCATACCAGAATTGCCCTTGATACTACTAGAGTCCTGTCACTGGATCACTTTGAAGAAAGCCCATCTGAGAACTGCCTTCCTAGAATATCCACTGCTAGTTGAGCAACTGAAGCCTCTGTCAAGAAGGACTTGTATGTATATATGTCCACAGTTTTAGTGTATTTAAACAAAACATCATAATATTACATGTTTTGAGACCTATATATCCCTTGCAAACATACATATGAAGTTTGCTAGTACTAAGTTTTGACAAGTTTGATTTCTTATCATAAGTAAGTGTGGATCCAGAGGGAAAAAGGAAACCATACATAGCTGTGGTCTATGTGAGTGCCCATATTTCACAGAGCTGTTGGCATCATTTCTTCTCTGGATGGGCCTTTCAGGCCTACCAGCTTGCTGTTTCTCATTGAACACAGGCAGGATCTATAACAACCCATAACAGCTGACCATCTGCATAAGAGAAAAGGTGAGATGCTTTATGTAACCTCTGCCAATGATTAATCAATGATTAATCAGCAGCAATCAATCAATTACATGAGAACCTATGCCACTTTCTTGAGTCAGCTGATCTCTTTTACTGAAAACAATGAACTTTTGTATCAATAACTTGCCAGGTGGGACACTACAGAGTTGGAGAAGTTAAAAAAAAAAGAAGACAGTTTTTTTGTTTGTTTGGTTGGTTTTTGTTTGTTTGTTTGTTTGTTTGATTGTTTTTTGCCATTTCCTGGTAAAACTGCCTTCTCCCTAAGGGAAAGAAGGCTACTTAATAATGGATCAAGGCTAAATGAGGAGAAATGATTCTTTTTTTTCATAGCATAAAAGAACCATATTAAATGATATAAACGTTTTAGCACACTACATTCCAAAAACTTAAAAATTTACTTTAACTTTTAGCCTTTAAAAAATTCTTATTTTCTTCCTTTGTTGCTCAAAATACAAACATTGTTCCATGTGCTCAACAATGCGAGGAAGGCAGGACGAATGATTTGGGGCTACTGAGCCAGCGAAGGGCCTCTCTGGAGCCATTTTGAGCTATCTGTCATCACCTGCTATTCCGTGTGGGGCACAGCCTACATTCTAAAGCTACTTCCTCCTGTAACAATAACGGGGATGAGAGGCAGACAACTGACGCACACAATGACAAGATTTACTGATAAAATTTGGTAAGAATGCCTTCACCCTATCATGCCTGGCAGCCCTTGGTGAACAGGCAACAGATTAGCCATCTCAACACCTGGGGATTTTTGCAATTTCTCTAAACTTAGCCTTTCTTTAGCGGATAGTATTATCACAGACTTCTTACTCTCCTCTTACCCTAACAGTCTGAAGGGGCGTGCGTGATCGAACGGCAGTTAGAATTAACCAGACTAGCTTTAATATAAAATATTCAGCTTTAATAAAGGGAAGAAGGGGAATTTACAAACCAGGGTTCCGGCGATTCAGGAGCGCAGGAAAAAAAAAGAGGAGGAGACAACCGTACATGGATGTTTTATATATTTTCTTTGGCCCAAGGGGAACATGTCCCAAACAGAATGTGATTGGCTGAGGTTCCCAATCCACAATATCACTATGTTGAGTAGCGGGAGCTGGGCAAAGCTCAGAACATACAGGAGTGAGAGCTTTGCCCTATTGAGGTCCAAACTCAAGCAATCTTATGTTTGCCTCAACACTTTTATTATGAGGTATTAGAATGTTTAGTAAGCTTAACTAAGATGTGTTCACCAATACACATTTGAAAGACTTTTCTGGGCCACAGTTTCCTGACTTCCTGATGTGAAGAAAATTGGTGAGCTCCCCACATACAAAAAATACAATAAAGAAGTTTAATGCCAGGTATATTACTCTATTCTATATGAATCATATATATATGAATTATATATATATATATACATATATATAATTTGTTTGGGGATTAGGGGAAATGTAGGGTGTCACTAAGATATAGAATAATTTTTATCAAAACAATGTGAGATTCTTGGCTTCACCTCTCTGCTATTGATTTCCAAAGCCTTCCAGCCTATACAGGCTTATGAAATTTCATCATCAACTCCTGTGTAACAGACTTCTCAAAATCCAACCCTGATGTCCACAATCTCAGTTCACAAAGCTGGTGAGCTGTGAAGCAGAGGCTACAATAAGATTAAGCACCAGTCATTTCCTTGTCTTTTACTGGGATGGTAGGGAGAGGCAGGTTTTTGTCTCTATATCCTTTGAAGTCACATTAAGCAAAAATGGAAGAAGTGTAGAAACTATTTTACATATAACTAATAATCATTAATGAAATTGTTAACTGTCTGGTGTTGCCTTTGCATTATTCCAAACCAGTTTATCTAATTTATCTAATAAATTTATCTAACTAGCAATTTGCTATGAGTCACAAAGAAGAGCGACAACAAACACTCTGATGGAGCATTCACAAATCAAGCAGCTGTGTGGGTGTGGTCAAGACTTTGCATTAGGCACAACGTATGAGTTTGTAGCACTAAGAAGACTGTTATTTCCAAGAAGTGCACTTCCTGGAATTTATTCAAAGTTGTTCCCTTTTCTGCTTACTCTCCTGTGATAAATTATGTTTCTCAACTTAAAGGAAATGGCATTTTCCTGAAAACTTGACAAAGTGCCTTCTCACCAGCAACATTCTTTTAATGTACACATCGGCGATACTATTAGCTTGAGAATAAATCACTTTGTGCATCTCAGCGCATTTCATTGCTAAAGTTCCCTAAGATTTGTGAGTGCCTGCTGTGTACAGGACATGATACTATAGTAGACAGACACTAGGAGACTGAGAAAATGAGCGAGCCATTCTCCAAGATTTAGATGACTCACACTCAAATGGTTCTACACAGCACATAAACCAATAATCTAATAAGAATCCATAATCGAATTCATCTTCATCTCAGAAGAATCTGATACCGCTTATTTCACGAGAGTCTCCAAACAGACGCGGTGCTGAGACTGTCGATTGATATTTATTCAGATGATATGCTGAAAAATAATAAGCATGGTGGTCTATTTAATTGCCTATTTCCTCAGCAATTTTTCTTTTTCATTTTGTATTAATGTCAATTCTAAGATTAAAATTACTTTTTAATACAATTTCTTTGACTGAATCCTATGGGTGCATCAGTGAGTTTGATTTTCCCTACATGGGAAGCTGCATTTGAGTGTGTATATGAATGTGTTTATGAAGACAAACTCTGCTGAAAGCACCTGCTTGATCACGATTCTCTTAGTAAATTGTCTTGGCTCTACTAACAAATTATTATATTCAGTGTAGAAGCCCTGCAATGATACTGTTTTCCAAATGCAGGCCATTTCTTTTTACTGTGATTTCATCCCTTTGTGAACTATGGAACCCAGTGTACATGCATTTCATGTACTCCACATGTAAAGATATATCTACAACTTGCAGTTACAAAGCTCTTTACAGTTTAGAGTTTACAAAGTTACTTTGGTATCATAGCTTACACTCTCCTCCAAGAATAATTCTTTTTAATGAATTGTCTACATATGCATACATGAGTACGGTTCTCTAGTTAGAAATCTTATTATTTATATTATTGTTCTTTTTTTGTGCACATTGCAAAATTAGTCAGTTCCATATTCAAAATAATGCTCCCATGTCTCTCTACTCATTTGACCACTGTCTTTGTTAAACTTGTAACTATGTTATCTTACTAATGTGGTCATCAATAATTAGTCTGCATGACTGGACCTCCATAGCTGCTCAATTTTGTTGTTGTTGTTGTTGTTGTTGTTGTTGTTTGTTAGCAAACAAGGTAATTTTCTTTAAATACCAACCAGACTTTGCTGCTCCCTTTCAAAATAATATCCTAACTAGTGGTAGTTCTCCAAAGAAGTTTAGAATTTCTCTGCCTTTCTTCTTTACATATATTATATTATATTCCCATGATAACAATTATGAAACGATGCCTGCTGATTAGATTGCATCATCTGAAACTGCAACATCAATCAGTTTTGAAAAACAAAAGTAGGCTACTGTGGGAATTAAAAATAGCTAGATAAGGGTTAGAAAAGTACTTCATTAGGGGAATAATGGCTTGGCAGGCATGAGCCCCCAACTCAAGACACATGAAATTAAGCTAAACTAAGTGTATGTTTGCAGCATAAATTAGTTCATTACATAAACTAATAACCACAACAATAATAATTGGCTTGATTTAGTTTCCTGTTTTTTTTTTTTCACAAAAGTTTCATTCTTCCTAGATAAAACGTCTTTGAGTCTAAGTTTATAGCTTCATTTTGGAAATCCTTTCAGATTATATAAAATTCCAAGTGGAGCCTTTCCAATTCCCATTATTTTTCTAACCCTTCGACAAAGAGGGTTATATTATAGTTACCTTACCTTTGTGTATTATAAGACAGTGCATAACTTTTAGAAGCCATTGAATGGGTTTAATTTGGTCACAGGTATATCCCAAGTATTAAGATCATACAGCATGCCTTCCCCAAATAATTATTGAATAAAATATTAAGCAATCAATTGAAAATAATTCAAGAGGCATTTGTTTCTGTCATCTCAGTGGGTTATCTCATTGTCTTATAATGATTTTCATCTCATTTTGTTATATGTGAGGTTGTTTTGAGAGAGACACATGAAAGTTTTTATAGGACTCTGTATACTGTTGAGATGTCTTTTTAAGATTACTTAAGAATAATAACATGCAAATGATGATGTAGATAGGCCAAATGCGATAATTTCCATTTGCATATGAGGACAGGAAGGCTTATCTAATGACATTATATTTTGGAGGAAACCACACTAATATTGAAAAATTATATAAGTTCCAAATCTTTTTTTTTTTTTAAATCTGGTAATATGTTTTCTTTCTATTGACCTGTATGAGTTTTCTATCAATCTTAAATATTAATTATATGCTCATCATACAGTTTACAAAACAGTGTTCAATATTTTGTATATTGTATAACTGTTGGTTATGATAGCTGAGAAGACACTGACCAGCGTAAGCCAGATGATGTTACTTTCATAAAAGAAATGCATGTATAAGTATACGTATATGATTGTATGCTAATATTAAGGTTAACAAAATTTATGCAAATATCAATATTTACAGATCAAACTCAACAATGCATTGAAAGATTACATACACTATGGACCAGTGTGATGTATTTCAGTCATACACTGGAAGTTAGCATATGTAAGTCAATGAAGAGTATATCACTTCAACAGGCAGTTAGAGAAAATGCAAATGATTATATGAACTGATTCATAAAATTCAACTCATCTAGTGATATTCAGGATCCTCTATTAATAGAAACTGTTGACTATGTAATTATAGGAGAAAAATGATTCAATATAGGAAAGACCATTTGTGAAAAATCTATAGCTAGTACAATAGTAATGGGAAGATACTGATAGCCTTCCATCTAAGATATGGTGCAAAGCTTGGTTGCCTAGTCTAGCCACTGCAAAATACACAGTACTGGAAGAACTATAAAGGTTGGAAATAAAAAAAAAAGTTATCCAGATCAGAAAGAAACAAAGAAGTAATATTATATCTATTAGCAAACCACATGATGTTATATATATCAAAACTGAAAGAACCCATCCAATAGTTAGATATACATAATGAGTATTTAATCAATGACTTCACTGAAGAGAAATATAGAAAGCAGTATTGTTCATAGTTGTATGTGTAACTCACGTTTTCTCTCCTGCCTGCCAGTTCCGGAGTAACCACTCCAGGGCTTAATATTAGTTATAAACTGTTTAGCCTGTCAGCTAAGGATTATTATTAATTGCTCTTAAAACTTAAATTAACCAATCTCTATTATTTTATATTTTATCAAAAGGCTAGTGGCTTGTTATCTCCCATCTTGCTTCTCTGGCAGCTGCTAAAGGATCTCTTGAATCTACCTTCTTCCTCTCTGTATTTAAGTTGGTTCTCCTGACTAGTTATATTCTACCCTATCATAGGCCAAAATAGCTTTATTTATTAACCAATAAAAGCAACAAATATTCAGAAGGACATCTTGCCCTACATCAAGTATAATTATTATATTCTTAGGAATAAAATTTGCAAAAAAGATTAAAAAATATTTATACATTGAAAACTATAAAACATGTTTAAGAGATAGATGAGAACATCAAATAAATGGAAAGATATTTTTGTTCATATTTTTGAGCAAAATATTTAATCCAAAAATATTAATTCAATGAATATTTTTGAATTAAGAATGAACATTGCTAAGATTACTTTTTGTTTATATCAATATTTTAATTAATTAATTTATTTATTTATTAAAGATTTCTGTCTCTTCCCGGCCACCGCCTCCCATTTCCCTCCCTCTCCCCCAATCAACTCCCCCTCCCTTGTCAGCTCAAAGAGCAATCAGGGTTCCCTGCCCTGTGGGAAGTCCAAGGACCTCCCACTTCCTTCCAGGTCTAGTACGGTGAGCATCCAAACTGCCTAGGCTCCCACGAAGCCAGTATGTGCAGTAGGATAAAAAACCCATTGCCATTGTTCTTGGGTTCTCAGTAGTCCTCATTGTCAGCTATGTTCAGCGAGTCCGGTTTTATCCCAGGCTTTTTCAGACCCAGGCCAGCTGGCCTTGGTGAGTTCCCGATAGAACATCCCCATTGTCTCAGTGTGTGGGTGCACCCCTCGCGGTATGTTTAGATCAATATATAGATATTATGATATCTTATCAAAAATTTTCCAGTTTCTTAGACTAATATACGTTTCTGATTGATTCAGGGTAAGAATAAGCAAACTCAAAACCAAGTTGAGAGCATCATAGTTCCTGATTTATAACAAAGCTGTAATGAGTAAAATGATACGGAATAAAAACAGAAGCATAGCCAGTTTGGATGTTCACCTTACTAGACCAGGATGGAGCAGGGAGGACTTTGGACTTTCCACAGGGCAGGGAACCCTGACTGCCCTTCAGACTGGAGAGGGAGGGGGAGAGGAGAGGGAGGAAGGGGAGAGAAAAAGGAGACAGGGAGGGAAATGGGAGGCGGGGAGGAGGCGGAAATTTTTTTTTCAATAAAAAATTATATTAAAAAAAAACCAGAAGCATAGTCTGGTAAACTCAAAATAGATAAATGACAAAAAAGTACATAGGAAACCCTAAAATTCCCAGAGGATAATAAATTTTCACCTTTTTGCTTGTGTTTTAGGCAGTTGTAATGGGCAATCATATACAAATTTGTAATTAATCTGACCTGGACTAATTTTGTAATTAGTACAACATTTATTTATTTGACAAAATTTACCGTAGCTTAGATCACGCTGTGGAAACTAAAAAAGCAACAGGAATGAAGGGTAGACCTAGGATGCTTGTGCTCTAACAGAGGCATGGAGGAGGTAAATAGTTAACTTGCTCCAGGGTTATATTCAGTTTCGGTACTGTGTGCAAAAATTGGGCACAGAAAGAAAACAGTTAGGGAGGAATAAAAGAGCATATTTTTCAGAGCTTTGAGAACATCACATGACAAAGAATATCACTAAGCGGAATGCTAAAGTTGGGCAGAAAAGACGGAGCCTAGAAAAATAATGAGTGGATGGAAGGAGGAAAAGGAGAGGGTATCATTGTAAGGATTCTGAGGCTCTGAAGAGTACGATTTGAAGGACTTTCCCAAGAAGTAGGTTAACTCCAACTCAAGGGGCACTGACCCTTATGTTTTCCTTGGGACTCTGCCCATTGATCATGAGAGGACAGCACCTTCTCCTTTGTGTGTCATGGGATCTTTGATAATAAAATGATATACTGATATATTTTCCCTCAAAATAAGAGACACACAAATATAACCACTGAAATATAAAATTAAAATAACACAATGACGTCGATATATAATTATTCAATTATATTAATCCTTTTGCATTTCTTTTTCTTTTCCTCTAGGTAAGTGAAAACAAATTTTACTACCCACACAGCAATGACTATTGCACAGCTTCAGCACACAATGACTACACCATGGAATGTACAAGGTGATATTCTGGTATCTTCCAAACCCTTGGCTAAATAAGAATGAAAAAAATTATCTGTGGTTAAGAGATGTTTACATGGTTATTTCTTTAAATAATGTTTGTTACACTTTTCTTTAAGGTAAGTGAGGCTATTCAAATCTTATTTTGCATGAAAAAAAAAAAAACACTAAGAGAGTGTGAACCTTCAGGCAATCTTAAGAATAAATGTCCATTTAACAATCCTAAATCTTTTTAATGCAATTTCCCTTATTTGATCGACATTAAATGCATTGGAAGGATTACTCAAATCTTGTTTTTTATCCTTTGAATAGCAACTTTCTTTGCATACTGATATTTGTTTCATTCTCACTTTCTTCTCAAAACGTAGATCCAAAACTGGATTTTGTATGATTTGCGTGTATTCTGGAATCTAGGGGATAAAAATGGATGGCTTCATTTTTGTGTATCTAATTTAATTGGATAGAGGTTGGTGTTTTAATCTTGAAGAAAATTAGTTCTTCGAAGTGCCGTGTGGAGTAGGATTTAGTTGGCAAGAGAAGCGATAAATAGAAAATGAGGGGAAAAGAATACTTGGAGTTGTTAAATATTCAAACTGAGACTTCTACAAAAATTGGCGGTGAATCTTCTTGGTCACTGTCCAGGAGTTGTCTACCCTCTTGGCCTTTTGCACTTAGCTGTTCTTCGGTTCCTTGCTCTGCTTTTCAAATTCAGTTTTGTTTTCTACGTTAGACATCAACCTTGCTGATTTGGACTATTTGCATTTGCCGTGGGCATTTCAGATGTTCCAATGAACTAACTTGTGTGTCACTGCTTGTAATTTGGTACAGGCACCCCTGCCTTCAACAGAGAGGTGACACACCTCCTTATTCATAGTAATTATCCTCACTGATAAAGCTCATCAAGCCAGTCCCTCTGCTCACCTGATGAGGACAGATTTTTCTGAGGTGCTGCTGATTCCCTGTTTGAGTTTCTGTCATCAATACCCATGTGTGAAATTATTAATTACAGAGCACAATAGAATGTTCTCACAGTAAAAGCCAGAACAGCTTTCCTTGAAGGTCACAGTTGGAACTTGCCTTCTGTGATACATTATTATAAACTAAACATTTCATTTTGTTTCACTGATAATTGAGTGCCTCATCCAGTGATTTACTACTGTGTGTCATATGAGTCTTGGTATATACAAAAAAGGTAAGAAGGACTGGATTGCTCTGCACTGTATAGCTTTTCATTTCAGAAATGAAAATGCCCAAAATATCTCTCTCTGTCTCTGTGTCTGTCTCTCTCTCTTTTTCTCACTCCATGGAAAATAAATGAATACAAATTTAGTTGGATACAGTAACCACCAAATTTTGAATTTGTTTCAGTTCTCCTATAGTGCCGTGGCTTTTTTGTGTAATGTATGTTTATATGCTCTGTGAAGAAAACACTGGCATTGGAGTTATAAATCTGTCATATAGCTGCTTGTGAAATGAGTCAGCTACTTATTTCTGTTCATTCTTAATTGTTTTATATATATGTATATATAAACATATATATACATACATATAAATGGTTATAATTATAATTACTTGCTCAAGTTATGCTGAGTATGGTGAGATGTATGTTCTAGCCTTATTAATATTTTGGAGAAATGAATACAAATATGCATTGTCATGGGGAAAAACAATGTGATAATGTGTATCAAATGTTCAATAAATAGATACTTAATGATAGATCATCTGAAAAAGAGGGAAGATGAGGAAAGGAAAAACATGATAAACATGAGAACATGGGTTATAACAATGATGTTCTGAACCCTAAAGATCGATGCCAGATTCCTTTTAAGTATTGGTGTGTGTGTGTGTGTGTGTGTGTGTGTGTGTGTGTGGTTTTACTATTTCTAAATAAATGTGAACAATCTCCTTATAGACAATTATCTTTGACAACCCCCTGGGGTCAGTTATCACCACACTGATTAAGATATAAGGTGGTTGTATTATTACATGTGGGTCATGGAATCTCATTGGAAAATACCCAATTATGGGTCAATGATGGCCACATTTATGATGGTCTAATAAAGCAATTTCTGAAGTTCATCCAGTGGTGAACTAACATCAGTGCCTTGGTTCCTTCACTGCGTTTGAAGTGCTTTGCCTGTGTGCTTTCATTTTATCTTCACAACAAATGTTTGATTTAGATAGTTCACTTTGTTTATCAGAAGGGAAACATAGTGGCAAACATTTGTACAATAATAATCAAATATTTGATTTCAAGCCTCTACTTTAACCTAACATGAATATTTATCTTCTATTGAATGATCTGACATTTTCTTACGTTTGAGTCACCTATTCGGTAACATTTTTACACAGTACACATTTACCATTACAACTATTGTTTTAAATACCTTCCAAACATTTCATCCCCATATGATGTATTTAAATGATGACAATTAAGTCCTGCAATAATAGCTCAAAGACACTACAATGTGCTTTAAAAGAATGACATTTCAAGACGTTATTGCAAGAGAAATGACTCACTGGTTAAGAATGGCCATGTGCTGCTCTTTCAGAAGACTTAGTTCTGTTCCTAAGCCCAAGCCAAGGTACTTAACATCACATGAAACTATAGTCCCACCTTTCAGAAATCTTTGAATTCCAGGAAAATACACACACACACATGCACACATGCGAACACACATACACAGTATACACACATGCATTTTAAAACATTGTGACTGTACATCTGTAAATATGATCTAGTTAAAAATTAGTGGTCTAGCTGTTACAAAGAAAGGTCTTTCCTGTGACTCAAGAACACCTTGTCATTAACAATATCACACTATTTACTTAACAGTACTCTCATAACTACTTTGTTATAGCTACAGTGTGAAATATGCTATGGTGATCTATATGTTTCAGTGAAAAATTCCGTAGACGATCATCCAGGTTGGAACTGTGTTTCTTAGTGCACACCTCTTTGAGCACTAACCAGGTTGAATACAGAACAGCAATAGAAAGAACAACTCCATCTCATATAGTTGTTGACCGGTCAATTACGCAAAGCAAGCTTCTGTCCACAAACCATGTAGTGCTGTTAATTCTGTATAGACTTGGAGTGCCATTTCGTGTCTCTTCTGAGCTATCATAATGTAGGTGAATATCAGTATCGAGTCATCCGTCTTCTACAGAAATCCAGAATGTCTGTGTAGCAGAGACTGCTTCAAAAATATTACTGTATTCAATATCACCCAAGAGAATTTCTAAATCCTCACCCTCTTCATTCTTTTGATTATATTTTCAAAGAGACTGAATTTGAATTTATAAGACACGCTTCTTTCAAATGCAATTCTCTAGTTAGTGCTTGCACACCTCTGAGTGGTATCCTTTGAGTATCAGGCTTTGATACATCTTAACATCTTGCTATTCCTTTTCACATCTATTGGAATGTCTGTATAATCATTTCTCAAAATGGATTCTGATCAGGTCATGGACAATTGGGTATAAGTGCCCTGCATGCGTGGGTGAGGTGAGAAGACAGGGGTCATTTCACTGGAAGGGAGAGATAAGAACAAGGCTACCTATTGAGGTGGGAAGCACTCTACAGTTTCCCTTGGGGCCAACTATGTATGGTTTCTGTTACACATTCCCTCGTGGTAAGTAAAACAGAAAGATTCTGGTGATAATGATCTGATTTCAGAAAGTACATGTATTATGGAATCATCTGCTGTGAGTTAACTGTATTGATTGCTTTCAGTAAAATATGTAGGAAGCTAGTAACATGTCTTAGTATACGTTCTACTTTCTTGCTAAATTGAATCCATTTTTCTCAATTCTATTAGCTTTTCAGGTAGGTAGAAATGGGGATAGAACAAAACGGATAGCAGGGAAGTAAGTTCACTTGCTTTCATTGTTCTAAGATTAAGAACAAAAACCCATCAATATAGTGCAAAAGTGTTTTCATAAGTGTAGAGTTGTAGACACACGTGCACTACTTTTGTGAATTTTCATTTTTTCCATTAATGGAGTGTGAAAGATAATTTGTAGACCCCTATTTCTATAACCACAGGAGGAAAAGTTCCTCAATCTGCAGATGTTTAAAATGCAGTGCTTTCAAGGAATATAGAAAAAAAAAAGAAATTTTTCCATGACCACACGTCCCTATGAAATAGAGTAATGAACATGTAAACATTTATGGAATTTTTTCTATTAATCTTCTAAATATTAAGTTTATTTTTGAATACCATTTTGCATTTAGATACTTATATACAAAAGTTCCTCTATTCAGTCATGAGAATATCATCTTCACAGGCAGAATTATATTTTATTTATACAATAGTGAAGTCTATAAAGGTATATTCCAGTTGTATAATTCAACTAGGGATCCAGGACTGCATATAATATTCCTGGAGTTCTCTGTCTAAGAAAATTCTAATTCAGTTAGTGAATACATCACTCTCCACTTGTGGGTCAAGTGGCTCTTCTTTAGATGAGGATGTTCTTTCACCCTAACCCCAAGAAAGGGTCCATGATAGTGATTGGAGATGATATTCACATATGTGATACATTTAGATAGCTATTATTAATAGTTTTTCATGGAAATCGCTGAGATTATTCTCTAGAAAATAATAAATGCTCAATTTTTTTTTTTTTTTGTAACTAGACTCTCCACAATTCTCAAAGAAGTTTTCACCCACTTTCTGCGGCTCTCTTCTGGCCAGGTGTAGTAACAACATCCTTGCCATTCTGTAGGGGCTCTTCTGACCAGGTGTAGAACTAACGTCGTCATTTGGTAGAAAAAGTATTTCCTCTGGAACCTTCCTGCTGATGACAGTGGAGATGGCACTATAGATTAATTGTGGAGCTTTGCTTCTGTGAGGCAGCACATTTTTAACATCCATATTTCTTGCTGAAGGAAAAGAAATATTTTTGACTTGAGTTTTTAAACTATAATATTTAACTGCTGGTCTGTGCAATTAATCAAGTGTTTCCATAATCTGGTTACTCTCTTGGACTTGTAGAATTTCAAATTAGTAGGGCTAGAATTGTAAATTACTTCTGCATTCCCAAGCCAAGTCACATGGGGAGAAAGCAAGTAGAAAAAATAAAAGAATAACTTAGATTTCAGAGGGAGAAGAATGGCGTGTACAGTTCCAAACTGCTTCCGTCTCTTGGCTACCTCAGATCTGGGTGTTTAATCTAAGCAATTATAATTGTAACTGCACATCAAAGCAAAGATATCTTGGACAAGTGAAAAACCCAGGCCATCTGAAATCAAACTTCATTCTTGTTGCTTCACATAGAATCTTCATGAAGTGAGCACTGAGCCTATACCTGAATTCCTTATTCATATGCAAGACTGCCGCCATTACTCTACTTCATAGGGACATGCAATCCTTGAAATATTTTCTGCTCCTTATATATTCCTCAAAAACATTGCATTTATATGTGGATGACCATACTATAAAGCTCCCCATTTTAGATCTATGTTGCTCTCTGCAAGAGAGCTGATTGTTCTGCTCCTGTGTGCAGATCATCAATCTTAGCTTTATGAATCTATTCTGATACTCCATAATATTTTCTTATTGATTTTTTCACTGTCCTGCATCATTTGCCAAATGAGTTAACTAATGTCCCTAATTCTCAGTGTGTTATCTAGTTAGCTAGTAAGAATTTAGGAGCAATATTATGAACACAGCGGCCAAGACCATGATGGGGATACCCAGAGAAACAGCGGACTCGAGCTAGTGGGAGTTCACTGATTCCAGATTGGAGAGCCAACATAAGAATGAACTAGGCCTCTGAATGAGGGTGGCAGGTGTGGGGCATGGTAGTTTGTGAGACACTAGCAGTGGAACCAGTATTTATCCATAGTGCGTGGTCTGGCTCTTTGCAGCCCATTCCCTATGTAGGGATAATTTGCTCAGCCTAGATACAGAGGGGAGGACCTTGGTCCTGCTTCAAGTGAAGTGACAGACATTGTTGACACCCTGTGGGAGGCCTCACCCTCTCTGAGGAGTGGATAGTGGGTGGGGTGGTGAAAAGGTGGGAGGAGTTGGAGGATGGAAGGGAGAGGAAACTGTGATTGGTATGTAAAATAAGATAGTTTTGAAAATAAAGAATTGGTTTGTGAACCACAAAATAGGTCAACTAATTTTCCTACCCTACAGAAGGGCACAATCTTAACATTTCATCGGGATGAGGGTTTCAGATGCTGTTTTGCATTCCCCAGCAGTACCTTCAGATTTTTTTTTCATAGAAGTGTATGACTCTACTTCTTTTCAGTTCATGTTAACATATTTATTCTGCTTATTTATTTATTCCACATAGGCATGTATTGTCTGAGAATTTCAGTTTGGATATTGATTTTAAATTACTTAATATCATAATTTTATTAAATTATAATATTAAATTACTTCTCGAGTTTATTATAACTGGAAATGAATGGAATAAAGGAATGGAAAACAAGAGAAATAGAGGAATAAAAGTAGAAAGTGAGAAGCGAAAGAAGTATCCAAAGTGCATTTTATGTTACAAAGATGACATAACATATTACTTAGAGACTAAAAACAATCTGTTGACATAGAATAAGCGACTTTTAAGTCTTTACCTAGTTAAATATCGTCCCGAGGTCTTTAAATCCACAAACATTCTATTCTAAAACATAATGTCAAGGTTTGACCATCCCTAGTTCTATAATTAAAACAACTGGATTCAGGCATCATGTGTTTCTAAAAATGAAATAATGAAAAGTCAAGTAACTGACTCAATATTCTCAGCTAAGAAATGGGGAGGCTGGGAGCTGATCTTTAGATAACATTGTTTTAGACTAAGGTTTTTCAACCTGTGGGGGTCGAATGACCTTTTCACAGGAGTCACCTAAAACCATCCTGCATATCAGATATTTACAATATGACTCATAACAGTAGCAAAATTACAGTTATGAAGTAGCAATGAAATTAATTCTATGGCTGGGATCACAGAAACATTGGGAATTATGTTAAAGGATTGCAGCCTTAGGAAGGCTGAGAATCACTGCACTAGACTATACATTTATAACACCTCCACCAGCAGCAGAGAGTCACACTTCTGACCAATGGCTTAACATCAGCCCCTCTTCTAAATGTTTAATGTCACAAATATCTGCGTCTGGCTGATATTATTTTGTTATACAGGCAAAGAAACAGAAGAACGTGTCTGCTTTCATTCATCTATGCTCATAAACCTACGTATTAAAGATGATAGGATTCAAATCCAGTCCTCCTAATATCCTGGAGAGACAAACATTCCAAACGATTTGTTGTCTAGGAGATATATAGGCCATACACATATGTACTAAGCATACAGAGTTCTCCCAAGTGTTTTAATATCACTTAGCAATATATCACTAGGAATAAACTAGTGCAGTGCAACCTGACTACACAGAGTTCCATAGCACACTCAGCAGTTGAGTGATCACGACTAAGTATTCTCTCAGACAGTAGAATTGCAAGTGACTGGCAACAGGCAGTTGAGAAAGTCCAGAGAGAAAGTAAAAGGTTAAAGGCTGTTTATTTGTTCAGTCAAGCTGTCTAAAAGAGAGGAAACAGATCTGGAGCTTGGGCAGTGGGGAATATCAAATTTGCTT
Source organism: Alexandromys fortis (assembly GCF_014885135.2). NCBI lineage: Eukaryota > Metazoa > Chordata > Mammalia > Rodentia > Cricetidae > Alexandromys > Alexandromys fortis. Next base: position 26,270,094 of record NW_026067944.1, read on the forward strand.
GAACACTGAAAAAACAGTACTTGTCATTCTTGCGGTGACCATCTGCTTCCCTCCCCCCTGTCCTCCACTGTGATATTATAAAGTTTTTTTTTCCACCTTCCTCTTGGGAAATGCAGCCAGATATTAAATGATAATTCAAGAACTTTAAAAAAAATAAGACTTTCCTTCTATCCATTTCTTTCACCCAAAGTTTTTTGTTTGTTTGTTTGTTTTGCTTGATTGAAATCATCCCAAAATCTCATTCTCCTAACTCCTCTGCTCAGAAAGTGGCTTAGTAACAGCTAGATCTTCTCTTGGTCAGTTGCGTGTTGAAATTTTCATTCTCAGGGGAGGTTCTGCACCAGTTATCTTTCCAATGGCTCTTATGCTCTTCTTTCTTTGACCCCAGAACACAGGAAGTAAATTTGATTTTCTGTGGTTCTCATCAACCTCACATCTGATCTGTATGTCTAGGAATCTACTCTTCATTAAATGTTCTGTGCCACACATTACCACAAGTCTTTGAGGATATATTTCACATGAAATTGATGAACATTTTTATGAATTGCAAAGTTCTTATTTTTGAAATAATTCCAATAAAATATTCTAATGACTGCTACTCCAATTTCATGAATGAAAGTTAACTTTCATTATTAAAATATAGGAATCGAATGATCCCAACATAAAGTAGAGCCCTTTACATAAAAAAAAAAAATTACCTTCAGGAAAGTATTCCAAGGTTGCTTTTCTTTATCATACTGTGCCAGCATTTGGGAAATGCTAATAAACCTGTGGGTATGCTGCTGACATGCATATAGCTTTCTTTAATCAATTATAAAATACCCCTAAGCAAAAGCCATTTCTTAAGAATCTGTTTGTTCTTGACACAGTCATAGAGTTTGTATAGCTTGGAGCAGTGGAGTCAGTCATTGATTATGCGTATTTAGAAGCAGTTGCTGCCCTTATGTTTTAATACTTCTTAAAACAGTCCTAGGGATGCGGAATATCTTCTGTGGTTTACTTCGAGCATGGTGTTCCAGCATCTCCTTAACCCATCCCTACTACACTTCAGCCCTTGGTTAGGCTTTTAGCTTACAAAGAACATTCAAGTGGCACCTTTGTCGCTACTTTACTTAAAATCACCTGTGCTCCCTACATGACCTTTGAAGCTTAATACTCACTGTGCCTGAATAACTCACAGCCAAATTGAGACTTGTCTTAGCTCTAGGTTCCTTTAGAATCAAAGAAACCCTACGGTGCTTAGACCATTGGTATTCTACATCAGTGTTTATTTCTCAAGGAATCCTTAAGTAGACAGATACCTCAGCAGGACGTGCTTGAGGGATATCTAAAGACTGTTCCCACTACTTATCTGGTTCCCTAAACTGAGAATGTTTTTCATGTCTAGGTGCTTTTCGTGGAAGAGATTACAGAGAACCAAGAGTGGGTACCTGGTAAATGCCCAGCCAATCTTAGTCCCCATTATATGTGATGTTCACTATTCTTTCACTATCTTTTTGCCTCCTGTATCTTTCCCTCAGCTGCTCCACTTCTCTGAAGTCTTTGAAGTCTATTATTTTAGACATAAGAATGCAAGGTTCAGTCACCTTCAGTGAAGCTGTACCTGACCAGAGTTACTTCCTCATCACTCCATCCTCTCTCCGTTTGGTAACTGAATTTACTTGTTGCCGTAAGAAGCCATCTTATACAAATATTTGTTGAGTCTTCCAAATAGAATTTAAATTCAAAAGCAGGGCACTTAACTGATATGATTTTATTCTTAGCATATTGAACAGTATCTAGCAGCAGATCTGTCACCAATAACATGATTAATGGAATGTGTTTATCACATGCAATTAGCAAATGCAGCCCATTCTTCATCAGAATACTCCATCGCCTTATAAGACATTATATATTCTTGTTATCAGGATCTACCTGGAACTATTTATAAGTACTATAAATAGTTCAAAACTTATGTTCGAAGCTCACCTTTCCCATTTCAGCAATGGCATATATTAGCAGAGGTCAGAGTGATAATAATCACATACTTTATTGCCTGTAATGCACCTTGATGCAGTTCTCCTTTGCTGCCAGCAGGGGTCTCAGAAAACCTTTTACCCACTGCAATGTCTACTTCAAATTGCTGGGTTGTTGCCTTTATAGTTCAAAGAATAAGAAACACAAATATTCTGGAGTGTAGCACAAATAATAAAAGCCCAGAGACAGACATTTGGGTTCAAACTGAAAGATCAAAGAAGCAAAGCAGTCAACCACTAGAGAGCTCTTACCTCTACAAAATTCAAATATCTACAAAATGTTTTACCTCTACTCCCCTACAAAATAACACTATCCTGGAGTTTATTAATCCTGCTTAAACGACCCCATCTGTTTTAAATGACATATCTATTTTTGCTTATAAACATTGCTATTTAAAGTTCAACAATTACCTAGAACTAGGCAGGAGGGTGTAGAGGATCCTCGGGAGCACGAGAACACCATGTTTAGAAACGGAACTGATGGATTTGAGTTTCCTGGTAGAGTTCACAAAACTGATGTCCCTAGCATATTTCCCTTCTCTACACAAATCTGAGGCACTGTATGAAACTAACTGAACTGTATGAAAACAGTCTGTTTCTCTTTCGCTTATGTCTTTCTAAATTATAGAAATGCAGGCTGCATTTGCTTGGCTCCTTTTAGTTAACTAGAAACAGGACTTGCAAGGTACAGTAACAGCCTCCTCCCACCCCTCACAATTGTTGTCCTTACTTAGAAGGGGCAGCAAAACTGGCCCAGCGGCATCTTGACAGCCCTTCTTCTATACCATCTGGGTACATGATATCACCCATGCCTCCTCAGTTCTTGATCAAGGAAGAAGAAACAAGCTCCCTGCCCAGCTACCTCCTTCTGATTCTTGTCCAATGTATCTCATATTTGATTGCCAATCATCTCTGGGACCCTTTCTCCAGCCTGTCTTTTTACTGACATCATATATGTGAATGCACAGGTGCAAGTAAACATTCCAAAAACTGACATTTTCAAAGCCCGTTTTTTCATGAACTTGACAAAATTTGGTATCATGCATTCTCATATACTGAATACTGATTGATGAGTAGATACATATATCAGTATAGATATGTATCAATATGTTAATTTGCATTTTTATAGAGTAAGCTAGAGATATTAGGAACTGACACTTATCCTGAGAGTCAGAGACTCTTTCTGCATTGATATTGAGCTGTAAAACAAAGGTAAAATTCCACTTCTAAAACCTGATATCTTATATGTAAGTTTATGAAACATCATAAACATTTATAGTGACATATAGCTAAATGAAGACACTTCGCGCTGAGGGAGAAAGTATTATGGCAGAGTGCAAAAGAGATTATTTATTAAATTATTTTTTAAAAAGTGACACACTAAAATAAATAGTATGATAAATAAAGTAATATTATAATGATAATTTTTTACTTAAGTACCCTCATTTTTGTCTTTTAAATTCATGCTCTCTTTTCTTTGAATTGTTTATATATATATGCATATATTTCTTAATGTATAAATAAATGCTGCTTTATAATGTTACTTGTGTGTGTATATTTCCAGGTCTGCTAAACTGGTATTAGATAATCAGTTGGTGTGCTCTTCCCTAGGGGAGACTATTTCTACTGCTCTCAGATTCCTTAGCTACCTGCAGTGCTTTGCCTACTTTTGCGAGAGTGAGATTTTATCCTTCCATGTAGTAGGCCTATTAGTGTTGCTCTTGTTCAGGTCATGTTTAGGCAACTGTGTTGGTGATATGCATGGGCATAGCTTGAAAGGTTTCTAGGTGGCATAATCCCTAATTCCTTGGGTTTTATATTCTTTCTGGCCCCCCCATCCACAATATGAAATGAGATTTTTATAAAAAAATATTCATTAATTTTTATTTATTGGGGTTTTTGTCTTTGAGAGACGGTTTCTCTGTGTAACAGCTCTGACTCACTCTGGAACTCACTCTACAGTCCAGGCTGACCTCAAACTCACAGAGTTCTGCCTACCTCTGCTTCTCAAATGCAATGATTAAAGTCCTGCACCACCACTGCCTGGATTTTTTTTTCTTTTTAGTTTCTTCTCCCGCCTCTCCTCCAGGTTACTGTCCACCACCAACCCCAATGTCCCCTCTGCCCCTGCCTCTCTCCACTCTTGCATTTCTATGCAGAAAAAGCCAGGCCTCCTTGTATAATGAAAAAAAAAAAAAACATGATATATCAAGTTGCCTTAAGACTTAGTTAGCACTTCTCCTTGTATTAAGGTTGGGCTACAAATGCAGTATGAGAAACAGGGTCCCAAAAGCCTGCAAAAGAAATGGCCCCTGTCTCCATTGTTAGGGGTCTCACAAGAAAACCATTCTACACAACTGTCACATATAGGCATAAGGCCTAGGTCAATACCATGCAGGCTCCCTGGTTATTGATCAATAAAAGTGAAATTCTTTTTTTAAGGTCTCATCTAGAAGATATCTTTTTAAACTTTTTATTCATTTTATATACCAGCCACAATCCTCTCATCCATCCTTGCCTCACCCCTCTACGCCCATCCACTCCTCCAAAATGGTAAGGCTTCCCATGGTGAGTCAACAAAGCCTGGTATATTCAGTTGTGGCAAGACCAAGGTCCTCCCTCCCCCCTGTGGAGCCTGCCTGGGACAGAAAAAAAGTGAGATTCTTAAGACAGCCCAATTACTAAAACTATCTCAAGTACAAATGTAAAGAGATGGACCCATCACCCCTTGTAAGAGGAGGACACCATGGTAAGAGAGGGAGGGAAAAACACCACAGAGAATGGAGCAAAGCTTGACTATTCTAGATTTTCCCTTCTTTGAAAGGAGATAGGCATAGACTAGTGTCTACCCTCCATTTGAAAAGTCAGTTATCAGAGAAAAAGAACGGTAGCAGCATTCTGAACTACCTCCCCTTTTCTTTTCCGATACTATGTGATCATTCTCCTTCCTAAGGTCTTGTTTTGTTTGCATTCCTCAAAGTGACTCTATCTAGCCAAATTTTTATCACACCTGTTTGTCACAAATTCTCAAATGTTTATATTATTTATACATGTGTGAGGCAACTTTTTATTAGCGTTCCCAGGAAACTGTAAATGTATGGGTTTGCTATTTTCTTTCCCATTAAGGGCCCATAGCTCAGATTGGTACTTGACACATAGCGGGCAGCTATTAAATACTAGTATATATCATGGGTGTAGGAAAAATCAAAGAACTATGAAGAGTTTAAACTTAGCACCTTTTTGCAGATATGTAAAGAAAATCAAATTTAGATATAATCTGTCCACTCCCTGAAGTAAAATAATTCAAAGTACTTACACAGAACTATGGAGTATAGTAAAATTATGGACGATATGTAGATAAATATTTTCAATATAATTGTTGCAATTATTTTCTGGTTCATGACTCTATATTGCCCAGAACTACAAGTACTGAAAAAGAGACATAAGTCAAAAATGAAATGCCTCTGGGGTGTTGGAACTGATATTAGAAGATACTAGAATGATTTTGTCTTATACGTGTAACATTCTTATCTTTATAATACTCTTACTAATGTATAAAATCTGTCATCATTGACAGCATCACTGGAATCATGAATATGTATTAATCGCTCTAAAAGGAGTGTGGTCTAGAAGGATGCCTCGCCTGTATGCAAATGTGAGCACTGTAACAGTGACATTTGTATGGGTGACAAGGTGAATTTCTATGAGCCAGCCAATGTCCATCAGCAATTAACATGTCAGTAGATCATGCCTATGCTGACACTTTAGTCCTAGTAAATGGGTTGTCACATTATGTGGTGGTGTTATTGAGCTAGCCATGCTATCCTATGTCCCAGAGCTATTGGTTATAAGGGCAAATACAGTTGTAAATTGAACATGTGTTTTCTTATTTGTTTCCAAGAAAAATTACTGATTTCTGCTCCCTTGTGGTAGAGAAAATGTAAACTCAACTAAGTCATGAACTGTCTATTTTCTGTAATCTGCTTACAGCCCATTCAACACAGTCACCAGCACACATGAAAACTGACTGTTTCCACATTCAGGGCTCCTTATCAGCTGTGGTTAGGAGGCTGCAACACAGGCTTTGGATTTCAATTCACTTTGATCCCACAAACATGTCTACATGCTCCAGCATGGAATATTTCACAGGTCTGAAGTGGTAAAATCCTTGACTTTATGAATTACAGGTTATCTTCACCATCTAAGTTCAAATATGACAGCAGAGACAAAGAAGAGTAGGATACTGTAGGCAGCTTTACCTGTGCGTGCAATTTACATAATCTCCAGTTGGATCCCTTACATGCATGAGGCTGAGGAGGTATTTTTAGCCTCTCAAGGCCTCAGTTAGCTTCTCAGTAAAATGGAAACAGCTATGGATACTATATAATAATTTAAGTGTGAAGAGTTTATCCCAGTGGCTATCATACATCCAACAAATATTACTATCCATGGTTAGTTATCTTATTCCAAAATATAGGATGATGTCCTCTAACTTGCACAGGAAACACTTAAGCAATAGATAATAAACTTTCTTCTTAATGTACAAATGGCTGTCTTTTGATAGATATGGGAATAACCTATAATTGTAGCCAACTGTCAGAGTTGAAATTATTTAGAAGAACAAAGGGATCTTGCCTTTCCTTGACTGAGAGTATTCAATTCTGTAATTTCTGTAGAGAATTTTATTATACATTCCTCAAAAAGGTGAAAAAAATCATAAGCTGTTGATTTTATCAGCCAAGCAAAATTAATTGTTTCACAAGAAAAACACCATAAAACATCTCAACCACTGTGTTACTGATTTCTTCTAAGAAAACTAATTTAAACTTTATTTTGCACACAACCCTAAAAGTACCCATGAAGACAATTGGTCATGTTTTTTTGAAGTTTTATTCTGCTCATAAAATTTTCATAGTAATATAAATTCAAAAATGAGAAAATCAAACAAGTACCTTTTTATTTTTAATAATTTCTTATATTTTCTTATTAATATAATTAATTTAAAATCCTTTATCCCTCCGTCTAGCTCCTCCATACACTCCTCATATCTCTCTTTCAAAATCATGGCCACTTTTTTCATTAATTGTTGCTTATATGAATATTTGCTTTCTACCATTTTTATAATAAATTTTTTTCCACTGTCTTCTTCTGGCTCTGGCTTCTGATTCTTTTATGTTTTTACTGTAGGTCTATGGCTAACATCTAGTTATGGATTACTTACAAATATTCTTTCCATTGAATATATATGCTCATAAATTTATTCAATAGCCTTTGATGTCCGACATATAAACCTATTCTTTCTATTTTCATAAGTAATATTGTAAAAGTTTCCCCTGAAAATCAACATCTTTTTGTGAGTTTGTTTCAGTGTGCTTCTCACACAATGAACTTCTGGATTTTGTTTTGTTTTAAAGATTTATTTATTTATTTATTTATTTATTTATTTATTTATTTTGTTTACTGTGTTCTGTCTTCATGTGTGCCTGCAGGCCAGAAGAGGGCGTCAGATCTCATTATGGATGGTTGTGAGCCACCATGTGGTTGCTGGGAATTGAACTCAGCACCTATGGAAGAGCAATCAGTGCTCTTAACCTCTGAGCCATCTCTCCAGCCCCAACTTCTGGATTTTATATACCTTGGTCTAGAGACTGGAAGTTCTTCTTGCAAAGGGTAGTGCCAAGTTTTAGTAGCAATATACAACTGTGTCAGATTTAAGAATTTGATTTTAATATTTAGTGGAGGGTGACAATAATTTCTCATTTTCTGTATTGTAACTGCTATCTCTGTAATATCAAGCACAGACTGAAATCCCTGACATACATTTTTCTGCTTACTTTTAATTTCTCTCAGAATCATTCACTATTTTTTCACAAATCTTTGTGTACTTACCTATTATCATTTTGATTTAATTTTTAATATGGGCACGATTGCATATTAAACAATATAAAGGCAATTTTTGTACATATCCTATCTTCCATTTCCTAAATATTTTAATTAATTTCTTCTTCTTTCATAGACTACTACACAACTGCAGTTTCCCCTCCCTACTCTCCTCCTAGTTTTGCTGCCCCCACCTCCCCTCTACCCCAGATCCACACTGCCTGTTTCTCCTCAGGAAAGAGTAGGCCTACCAGGGATATCAACCAAACAAGTCATATCAAGTCACAGAAGGCTAGGCACATAACCTCATATAGAAGCTGGACTAGAACCACTAGTGGGATGAAGAGTCCCCAAAGCAGACTAGAGTCTGAGACAGTTCCAGCTCCCACTTGTTAGGAGTCCCAGAAGAACGCTAGGTACACAAACATAACATATATTCAGAGGACCTATGACAGACACACAAAGGTTCTCTGATCGTCACTGCAGTCTTTGTGAGCCCTTAAAACTCCTGGTTAGTTGATTCTATGGGTCCCATTCTCTTCATGTTCCTGAGTCTCTGGTTCCTCCCTCTCTGGAGGACTCCCTAGCTCTGCACAATGTTTGGCTGTGGGGCTTTGCCTCTGCTTCTATTGGTTGTTGGGCAAAGTCTTTCAGGTCTCTTTGATGACAGTTCTGCTAGGTTCTCATCCCAGAACACTCTACAAGAAGGACACACTGTAGTTCAAAGGTTTTGTGGCTGGTTAGTGTCCCAATCCCTCTACTTGAAGTCTTGCCTGGCTGTAGAAGATAGCCAGTTCAGACTCTGTGTCCCCCATTACTAGAGATCTATTGCTAGCATTGCTCTCATAGATTCCATAGAGTTTCCATTGAATTATGTTTCCATCTTATCCCTGAAATGCCCTCAGTTCCATTCATTTTCCCTCTTCCCAGTTAATCCCTTCTGTTCCCAACCCCACCTACCCCAGTCCACCTAAATCTATTATTGTTTCCCATTTCAGAAAGATCCAATCATATCCCATTGAGCTCCGTTTTTTACTTAGTTTTTCTGTATGTGAATTGTAATGTAATTATCCTTCACTTTACAGCTAATATCCACTATAAGTAAGTATATACCAGGCTTGTATTTTTGGGTCTGAGTGACCTCATTCAGGATGACTTTTCTTCTAGTTTTATACATTTGCCTGCATATTTCATGATATTTTTAACAGGTGGGTAATATTCCATTGTAAAAATGTATGTTTTCTTTATCCATTTTTGAGCTGAGGCACATCAAAGTTGTTTCCACTTTCTGACTATTATGAATAAAGCTGCTATGAACACAGTTGAGCAAGTGTCCTTGTGGTAGGATGGAGTATCCTCTAGATATATGTGAAGGAGTATGATAGTTATGTCTTGAGGTAGATAAATTGCAATTTTCTGAGAAACTGCCGTATTGATTTCCAAAGTACTGTATAATTTTGCTCTCTTGTCAGCAATGGAGGGGTCTTCCCCTTGCTCCACATCCTTGGCAGCATGAGCTGTCACCTGTGGGTTTTTGTTGTTGTTGCTGTTTTGCCATTCTGATATTCGTAAGATAGAATTTCAGAAAAGATTTGATTTGCATTTCCCTGATGGCTAAGGATTTTAAACATTTCTTTAAGTGTTTCTTGCCCATCTAAGATGGCTGGAGCTAGAAAACATCATTTTGAGTGAGGTAACCCAGAATCAAAAAGACAATTATTACATGTACTCACTCATAAGTGGTTTCTAAACATAAAGCAAAGACAACCAGCCCACAAATAACAATCCCAGAGAACTTAGACAACAATGAGGACCCAAAGAGAGAAATAACTAAATCTAATATGCATGGTAATTAGAAAAAGACAAGATCTCCTGAGTAAATTGGGAACATGGGGACCTTGTGGAGGGCTGAAGGGGAGGGGAGAGGCAGGGAGGGGAGCAGAGAAAAATGTAGAACTCAATAAAAATNTTAAGGAATTTCTAGCTGTGTTTGAGTAACAGGCAACAGATTTACCTTATGACCTAAATGGCAACAAAAGGCAAGCAATAAGACAGGGTAAGATGGTTCTGAAATTTTTCCTGCCTCGGAAAATTGTCTGTCCGTTACTCTAGGCATTAGCCAAAGTTGGTTGCTTCAACATTGCATATGAGACTTCGAGTGATTGCTTAAGTAGCCAGTTGTCTCTGTCAGCTACTGTACATTTTTAGAAGCTGCTTGATTGCACTTCCTGCCTTCTCAAGCAATATTATCTCCCTTCTCAGTCCTTCAGTGGGGTTGAAGATCAGATAGACAGAGTTACCTTCCTTGTATGATCCTATACACACTCACACACACACACCTCTTTGCATTCTTCTAAAAGCCAACATCCAGTTAGCTCAGCACTAGTTGTTGAAGGTGTTCTTTTTTATATTATATATTTTTTGTCTTTTTGTCAAAAAAATGGTGTCTATATGTGTGTGGATTTACATCTGGTACTTTTATCCAATTGCATTGATCCATCTGTCCCTTTTTATGCCATATATTTTTATTGCCACAGCCCTGTAGTTCAGGTTGAAATCAGGGATGGTGATATCTCTAAAAGTTCTTTATTGGTAAGGATTGTTTCAGGCATTCTGGAATTTTTGTTTTTTTCATATGAAATTTAGTATTACCCTTTAAGTGTTTGTAAAGAATTCTGTTAGGATCAAAAGGGGTTGTGTTGAATCTGTAGATTGTTTTGGTAGGGTAGACTTTTTTTTTTTTACTGTAAATTGTACAGAACCTACCGAACTTTGAGCATGGGAGATATTTCACTGTTTTGATAGTTTCTTTAATGTCTTGCTTCAAAGGCTTGAAGTTATTGTCACAAAAGTATTTCACTTTCTGAGTTAGAGTTAACTTACAATATTTTATATTATTTGCGGCTACTCTGAAAGATGATTCTAGCATTTCTTTCTTAGCCTATTTGTCAATCATGTATAAGAAGATTATTGTTTGTTTGTTTGTTTTGTTGTTGTTGTTGTTAATCGTGTATTCATCCACATTTCTGAAGGTGTTTTTCAACTGTAGGATTTCCCTGGAAAAGTTTTTGGGGTATTTTGTATATACTATCATATCATCTGCAAATACTGATACTTTGACTGCTTCCTTTCCAGTTTGTACCCTCTCCTTTAATTGTCCTTTTGTCCTGACTATGATGCAAATGCTCCATCTTGAATAAATATGATGGAACAAACAGTCCTGTCTTGTTCCTGATTTTAATGAAATTGCTTTGAATTTCTCTCTATTTATGGCTATAGGTTTGCTGTAAATTCTCTTTATTATGTTAAAGTATGTCCCTTGGGTCCCAGATCTCTCCAAGATATTTTATCATGAAGGGGTGTTGGATTCCATCAAAGGCTTTTCAACATCTAAGGAGATGATCATGTGGTTTTTGCCTTTCAGTTTGTTTATATAGTGCATTACACTGACAGATCATCATATGTTGGACATCCATAACCCTGTCTTCCATTTTATGAAGTTGTATATACAAAACAGGCTGAACTTTTCCTTTGTTTCCTTGGAGGTTATAGAAGCTGTATAGGAACCTCTATGAACCCTGTACATCATATTTGTTCCCCGCTGTCTATTTTATTTTACTTTATTTTTTGCCTTAAATAAGTTGACCTCACAGAGCACATACATCTTCTCTTTTGAATAAAATGCTAAGCTGTATTCCTAGAATCATTTGTTAATTACATTACCCTACTCTATTGTTCTGTAATGCTTATTTCTTATAAATAACTTTCATTTAAATAATTGGATCTTTTTTACAAGCCTTTTAAAAATAGAGTTTGCCCTATATAAAATAACGATGACTGGACATTGCCCTGAGATGTTGATTGAATGCTTCTCCATGGCATCTTCTCTATGGCAGGTTGTTAACATTTGAATGTTTTATAGAAGTGCATTCTCTAAAATATGTTGTTGAGTGCATTGGAAACCTTTTAAAATGTCTGTAATTAGCTACTCTGGGAGAATGTTATAGGTTTTGATGGGCCCCTCAGTGGCAGTTCCAATGGCCTATCCCGTTGACTGACAAAAGATTGTAGGGGAATATTTAATGTTGTTTTAATTAACAACTCCTAAAAGAAAATGTCAATTATCTTCCATTAGCCTGAGGCCTTATCTTTCCAAATTTTCCCTTACCCTCTTTAAAATGATACACAGAAAATTATTTCTTTAATTCCCCTATGGAAATTCATCATCCTTTGGAAGAAAGACCAGTGTTTAGTTTTAATATCCTGAGTTAATGATGATTTTAAGACTTAAAAAAAGGAATGATATTGCCTTCAAAATATCTATCTGGAAATGATAGGCATTTAATTTTGCCTGCTTGTTTCGCAGAAGGTGAAACTGAGAGATATAGCAAGTGTAGGACATAATTAAACATGGATACAATTGTTGCATGTAGAAAGTAACTGAGAATAAAGCTATCCATACAAAGAGATGGTACAGGATCTTTTAGGCATGGGCTAAGTGATGCTGGGTACTACAGCATTTGCTCAGTCTGTGTGTGATCCTGGGTTCAACCAAAATCTCTCCTCTCTCTCTCTCTCTCTCTCTCTCTCTCTCTCTCTCTCTCTCTCTCTTTCTCTCTTTTACACACACACATTACAGCATCAAAATATCATACTATAAGTTGTGGACAAATAAACTCCAAGATAGCGTTTTTAAAAACATGGATTCTGAGAAAAGAGAGCTCTTTATTTCTTTACTTAGCATATATGGATTAAGGTTTAAAACTGAGCCCCTGTTGGCTTCAACTTTCATAGGTAAGGGGATGATGACCACAGGACTCATGTCGTTGGGTTGTTATAGTGATTAAATGCAAAGCTTTCATTGAAGAAATGGTATCAGTTATCATTGGCCAAGTACGCTTTCAGGCTTAGCTGAAAGAAAATAATTTAAGAAGGTATTTCAAGAAACAATACTGTTATTTCTGGGTGTTGGCTCAAGTTTATATCTCTTTTTATAGATGAGAGACTACTCAAATATTTCAGCCAGTTGAGAAAGAGTTCCTAAACTCTTCATAAAAGCTAACTAATAATTTATGAGCTTATGGATATGGGTTACAGTATACCACTGATAGAGAATTACCAAGTTATGCTACCCAGGTTTTATAGTTGTCAACACTGACATGTGGCTCCTATTGGTAGCTGTAATATCTAATGCTTATAATTCGTTGGCTGTACAATTCTTGGGTGTACACAAAAGCCTCTGTGTGTCTTAAAAGTCTGAAAGAGGTCGATGCCTGGACACCAGAGCAGACATTAAGCTTTAAAAGGACTCTTTAGCCTAAGGAAAATAAAGACTTTTTATTTGCTCTGAAAATGGAAGTGAAATTATTAAGTCCCTCTATAAACATGCAAATAAGCTGCATTCCTCTAATAATAGCTTGTACCATATGCATATTTTATATAGGTATCTACCATATCTCAAGTGCCAAGGAAATAACTTTTCATAGTTACCCACTAGAGACAGGGTCTTACTGTGCAGGAGAGGCTGACCTTGAATTTGTAATCTTTTTCCTTAGCATCCCTGATGCTAGATGGTAGAGGTGTGCTATAATGCCCAGATGTCTATATTTACCCTAAAATTTATCAGAACCAACCAACAGAATACATGATAGATTTTTCTTCTTCCAACTATTGTAATTAAGTCATAGAGAATTATTAATTTGCTCAAGTTGAGATGCAAATTTGGCTTCAATGGTATGTCCCTAGGTGTATATAGTCACATAGTATGACTATATCCTATATGCTTCTTGTCTCTTAGAGAGCTGGAAATCTGAAGATGCACAGATATACAGGGCCAGATTAATGAGAAATAGGCCCCCTCTTACTCAGACTTCTCTGGAATAAATAAGCCCATTATAAAAGGCAAAACCCAAACAAGCAAAGAACAGTAACCTTCTCTTTTACCAAACCCTGCCACAAGAAACAAAATTTACCACTGTGTATTTGGGAATTTCTAATGTGGCACATTTGTCTAACACACACTCATCTGGCATACTTGTCTTCTAGAATATTCTCAATCATGTGCTCAGAATTTTCCAAAAATAATCCCTTTGGTTCCTACATTCACTGGCTCTATACTCCTTGATTTTACGGTCTCTTGCCCCTACCATTGCCTATAGGTCACCACACTGGATATATTTTCTCTTCTCCTTCCTCCTTTCCTTTTCTCCGTTAAACTTTCTCTTTCCATTTCTCTCCTTTTTCCTGCCCTTTTCTTTCTCTCTCTGCTCCTCTTCCCCTCTCCCTGTATGTTTCGCCCCTAAATCTCTTTTTCCACCTATTTCTCCTCTACCTTTTTTTTTGGCCACTTTCCCCCATCTCCTCCTTGTCTATCTCTCTTCCTCCACTTCTTCCTTTACCCCGGCCCAATATACCTGTATAGCGTATTGGAGCTAGCATCTATAAGATAAATGGGTTTTACATGTTGCTTTAAGCTTTTACTGAGTTCATCTTCAGGTGAAAAGCAGTATAGGTTGTGAAAAAGAGGAGTGCCTCAGATCAAGCTAAAACGGGGTAGTGGGCACCGTATAGAAATAAAAACACCAAGGAGGAGGTAGGAGAAAAGGGGTCCATGGAGGAGACAGTATTAACCAATCCGCATCTACTGGAGACACAGTCTTTAGAGAGTTCTTCTATTCTTAAAGGAAGAAGTTGGGATTGGAAGCTAGAAATAGAAGGGGAAAGAGGAACACAAGCTGCAATAGGTTTATTACATAATCTTTATTTTTAATTTATCTAAGTTTGCATAATTAAGTTTAAGCTCATTTCTTTGTTCTAGTTTTGTTAACCAATTTATTGAGGTGCAGTGGGTATACACAACGTTAAACATATTTGAAGTGTGCAACTTAATGAGGATGAAGAACAATATACACCATGGAATCATCACCATCATTCGTGCCGTTAGCATACCTGTCTTCTGAAAGTATCTTTGCATCATATCCACTTCCAGCATTGTCCTAAGAGCACATACTGCAAGGCATACCTTCTCTGAAGTGTCTTAGTGGGCAGTACATAGTCACTATGCATGCAACGCCCCACACTTGATTCTAGTTCTGATTTTTTTTTTTTTTGCATCATTGAAAGCATTTTCCTTCCCTATATGAGGCCCATTTAGTTGTAAAGCAAGATTCAAAGGTTAGCATTCCATAAGTGTCCTGAACCCTTTCTCTGTTAATCCAGGCTTAATGAGATACTGGATGTAAGAGAATGACCCCAGAGAACCAGTTTTATTAGGTCTGCCTCATCCAGAGGCCTGATACCCTAGAAGTCTCAGTAAGGTGAGAGACACTGAGATTTTCTTCCAACTCCAGGCTCGAGAACTTGACAGGTTAAAGAATTTATTTCTGAAGCATTTTGGTAAATGCCTGAAAAGAAATTGCTATATATAATTCCATGGTGCAGATTGCTCTTCAAGTGATTTCTTTCACGCTAACAGGTAAGGAAGAGCTGTTGCAGGATAGAGATCTGCGCTCTCGCCACTGCTGAGCAGTCTCTCAAACACTGGGGGTATGCACATGGGAGAGCGTTGTCTCTGAATTATAAATGATAACCTGACACTTGAGATATAGGAAAACATTATGAAAAAGAAAGGTTGCGTATAGTGATAATAATAATAATTACATGTGTTACAGTGGATTAATGGTAGGAATATCTTATGAGACAGGCTAGGAGCAGCTACCGTTTCTTGAGGACTGACTGAATGTCAAGCCTTAGGGTAGGCTTTTCTCTCGTATTACATTCTTAATTAAAACAATAAAGAAATGGGAGTTAGAAAATTTGTGTAACTTGCCTTTTAGTTCATTCTGTCTTTTAATTAGGAAGTCAATGATTTGTATCAGATATGCTTGATAGTAAAAGCTACTTCCTCCCTGACTTCCTTGGCTCACATAAAGAGCTCAGTAGCATAGGAAATGAGGAAGAGATGACTCAATTGCAGTTTGAGAGTGTCATCAAATGCTTTAGCTTCCAGAAGGGTGAACTGCAATCACTCTTCATCCAAAAGTTTATAAACCTGGAGAAACCCTGTCTATCTTACTCACCTGACAGTGCTGTTAAAGCATTTGGAAAGGACTGTATCTGGAATGGTACATTGACCCGTCTTAAAAATAATGGTCAGCAGAGACATTTCACAATGGGATTGTGTACATACACAGACACACACACACACACACACACACACACACACACACACACACGCCACGCTCCCACACACCACACATATGTATTTATAATTGTTTTCTACTTAATCAACCCCAAAGCAAAAATGCTAATAATTTAAAAACCCTCTTCAATCCTTGTAGCATTATTTCCAGGTTCAGTGGAACTCTGTTTGAGGAGACACTGAAAGAAGGGAAAAGTCACCCTTCATTGATGCATGTGTCTTCATCTTCCATAAAGGAGGACATAAGAGTGAGAGGGACAGCGGCAGGAAAGAGCAGCTAGATGTCGCATTGCTCATTCCCAGATTATAACATTACACCCATAACCCTGTGGAAACCCTGAGCATTATTTTAACTAAGGTATTTTTAAATTTTAAAAATAACCTTCATGTAAAAATGTATTCACATTCAGGAGTTTACAGGAGATTTTAATTTGAGTTTATTTGTAAATATACAGGTATAAACTCAGCATATTCATGTCTGTAAGTTCAATTTGACTTTAATAGTGTATATTTCATATCACTATCCCCTCTTCTGTTCAAGAGACAACAACTTTTCATCCATAGAAACCCACATGGAGGATTCTTGAAGAGAGTGTAGCCTGGCGATACACATGGCATGTCAGATGACCTTTGAAGATAGTTTTATTCAACTAGATGTGGCTCACACCAGCACAAAGGAATATGGAGCTGAAGAATTGCTATGACTTCCAGACCACACTGGGCTATAGAGCTAGATCCTATCTAAAAAAAAAAAAAAGAAAGAAAGAAAAACAAGTAAAAACACTTATATAAGCAGCAATGACTACTTATTTGAAGGAGGAATTTACATGTGTTGAAAATTACAGACACTTTTCATATTAATTTCTGAAAGATGAATTACAGAAGCAATGTATCATCCTAAATTTTTCCTTTATGTACATAACACATGGTCCCAAGAAGAATAAATGGAATTAAGAATTTAAGGGAATATAGCTATGAAGTTTCCCGCTAGGAAATTAAATCTGAAAGTCACTTGAAAGTTACTGTGAGCTAAAATATAAACTGTTTCAGCATCTCAATTCCTTGATGCTTCTAGATTGCATACTATATACTGACTGAGATTCTGATAATAATTCCTCAGATTGAAAAGCAATGTAAAGAGATATGTATCAAAATAAAACACAAACTATTTAAATCACCTTTATGTATGACCAAGGAGGGCTTATTGTTATAGTAGTTGAGTGGTGTGGGAGGTCCTTCTGCCTGTTTGTTGCTTTCATTGGTTAATGAATAAAGAAACTGCCTGGCCTGTTGATAGGGCAGAACTTAGGAAGAGAGAACTGAATACTGGGAGAAGGAAAGAGTCAGGGAGATGTCATGGATCCACTGCCAGAATAAGACATGCTGCCGAAACTTAGCTGGTGAGTCACTGCCATGTGGCAATATGCAGATTAATTGAAATGAATTAAACTGAGATATAAGTGTTAGCCAATAAGAAGTTAGAGCCAATGGGCCAAGCAGTAATTTAATTAATACAGTTTCTCTGTGGTCATTTCGGGGATAAGTTAGCCAGGCAGCCAGGACAAACAAGCACCTCCACCTTCCAGTAACAGTTGAGCACAAACTGGTTCTTAGCATAGATTCTGGTGATAGTGAATATTTTTCTCCTTCTTAGAAGAACAATGCTATCTCAAGACATAGATGAGAGAAAAAGAATGATAGAAAGCATCCCACTGCAACAGCTCAGTTCTCCAAGAGATGCTATGCTGCATGAGCTTTGCCTCTTCTGCATTATAAACTGTACACTGAATTGTGATCTTGCTGACATCATCCTTAGAAATAGAAAATTAGCAGGGACATATAATTGTCATTCTATTTGACTGAAGAAAGGCTCTTGAAGCTTATTCCCGTCAATCATTTCTTTTGTAAAGCCCCTCATGGTCAAGACAGGGAGACATATATTTTCAATTTTTTTAAAACCTAGAACTCAAATTACAGGAAATTTTCTTCTAAATTCTCCCTGCGATGGGTTGGCACATGAAATGCGGGATCATTAATACAGAAGGCTGCCATGAATACAGGCAAGCTAAGCCCCAGTGTAACAACTTTCTAAACAGTTGATTGAACAAAATTGCAAGTGCTAGACTCTCCAACAGCACATCCATAATTTCATAAGAAGCTGGGTTCAGAGGTCAACAGCAGTGTTTCTGCCCTCCCTGAAACAGGCCTGGCACGCACACTGTAAAGAGAGAGATCGCACAAACACATTTCCGAGTTCTCAGAGTCACTTGAACTTGTAGTTCAGCTAAAAATGAAAGGATAAAAAGTTCTGTATTTGAGAAAATCATGCTAAGAAATGTGTATTTAAAATAACACTTTATTATGATCCATATAATATTTTGTAGTTTACCCAAGTAATTTAAAGACTGTTGATGGCATAAATTCACATAAATATACTTGTTTAGTCTGTATAGTGCAAGAATGATGTATGTATTGAGTTTATTTTAATTTTCACTTAATTTAGTATTTGAATTTTTATGGAATCTGAGTAATGTCATAGAAATGGAATAATAAATCCAAAACTCAAGCTTAGGTCATCAGATCTCATGACTCAGACTTTTGCAATACATTACACCAATATCAAGTACAGAAGACCCTCATCGGACATGTCACTGGGCCTCCTCTTGGGTCTGGTTTAGGGTGACACAGAGAAGGGGCAATAAATAATGACTGAGAATCAACATGGATGTGACAGCTATATCAGCCAGTTTTCCAATACTGTAGGAAATACCCGAGATAAATTACAAAAAAAAAAAAAAAAAAAAAAAAAAAAAAAAAAAAAAAAAAAAAAAAAAAAAAACAATCTCAATGTGGATCACAGTCTGGAGATGCTAGTTCATAATCAGGTGCTATTATTGTTCCCAGATCTTCAGTATAGGGTTGTAAATACATGTTGACTGTTGATGAAATGAACTTGTCACCTCATAGACTAGACGAAGGTAAATAACAGAGACTAATGTCTCAAAACTCTCTTTGGCATCATGATTCCTCAATACCTATGACTTAAGGCATTCAGTCTATGCCCCATATTTTGAAGAGTTTATCACTTCCCAATCCAGTAATGGGATAGGGTCCATTTGACACATGGGCCAATCAAAGATCTTCAACATCTAAATGCAGCAGAGGTAGACACCCTGAGTCTAGTAACCTAGTTCTGTCCTGTTCTGAAACAGCCCAGTTCTAATTTGTAAGAACTGGCAAGATGCTATGAAGAAGGAGTCAGGCTGATACAATGGCACAGAGTAAACATTACTGGGGACTTATGGAGAGAACTGTGGACCCAGGAAGTGTCACGCACAGGGATATGCACAGGTTGTGCATCAGCATAGAGAGAAGGCCTAATGACTGTGTCTAACACGTCATTAGGACAGACTGTACCTGTTTTAACTCAAAGTGCTATCAAAGACTTCGGGAATCCTGCTGACACAGACCTTCTAGTCTTAAAGTTCCACATACTCCTACAATAGCTACAGATTTGCAGTGTCTTAGGGAACCACACGGAACAAGGTGACCAGGATTCTTCAGGGTCAGTCATGTTAAATGTCTCTGTAGATATGCCAAGCCAGATACTTTTTTCCACCTATTACTGTGTGACCTTGGATGGTTTTCTTAACTTTCTGGATTTTCAGGCTCCACCAAATAATAGCAAGCATTCTGTTTCATAATTTATGAGAGTTACTTGAATTAATTAGAAATTTCTTAATATAGTTCCTGAAAATTGTGACATAGCTATTATTTTTCATGAATGCCTGCTTCAGTTGGCTAGGAAGTAATGGAGAATGTTTGCATTTTTGCCTCTCAAGTGTCGCTCCTTTGTATTTATTTTCAATAATAGCAAGAGAGTTAACATTAAAATATTACTGAACAATAGTCCTGTATTCTTTTCTAAATATTCAAGTACAGAAAGGCCATATTCTGGCCTTGGATTCCTTGAGAAGAAAGCAATTCTTTCTTTTCAGTAATTCTTTTCACCAACTGAAACTGTGAATTTGATTGCTTTCACTAAAGAGGTTACAAAGCACAAATATAATTGTTGTTTATAGTTGATAATTTTTATGCAATGAATATTTTGATTCAGGTAGCTCTGACGGCTTCAGTCTGAGGCTCCTTAATATTCAAACCGAATAATATGGACAGTGTCTTCTGCAACTTCCATCTAGGAACTCTCCACCACTTAGGTGTCAGTTGTCCAGCACATTCTTCTTTCCTGAAAACTAGTATTTGCATACTAATGCTGGGAAATAGAAGAGATTGCCCAAACTTGGATTCTTAGTTTCTAATGATTTTCCAGTTAGATAATTAAGAAATAAACATTTCTTTATCTGTCTACATACTATCTTTAATATAGGATCCAAGCAATATTTATATTTAGGATGTTATAGGGATGATGCATACACAAAGCTCAACTTTACACAAAGTTCAAAGTCTTTATTCAGCTCCGGTCACTACTTAGGCTTCTCTGTGAACATCTCATCAGTTCTGAGAACCCATTTTCTAATTATCATTTGTGCCTTTGGATTTTATCCCATGACTGCTGGGGAAGGGAGAAATTTGCTACCTATGATTCAGTACTAGCATATGAAAGAGGAAACAAAATAATACTATAATAGTGCTTTCTCTTAGTGTCTTCCCTTATAAATGCTCTTATTACTAAAGGTACATTTATCCATGAAGTTTCTGTCCTACATATAGCTTACAGATCTGAAGACTTTTGGTTGTAGCACTGTTTTATGGTATCACTGTATTCAAGTCACTTAAACATATCTGGAACTTAGTAATTTTGACTGTGTAATATTCTTAGTCCTTATAAGGTCTTGTTAATGAAATAATACCTATAAAAATAATTGGCATGAAAATTGAGAAAAGATTATATTTAAAATATCTTAATGAAAATAAGAAAAATAATGACTGGTATGGTGGTGGTTGGTTAATATTTTTTCTATCGTCATTAAAATTGGTTGCATATATTTAACTTGATTCATATATCTCTGGTCTATTGCAGATTTTAGAAAATTCTATCTCATCTATCCTATAGCTTCACAGATAAAACATTCTAAGTTAGCAGGGAATACTCTCTTAGAAATGTTTGCTTTCTTCAGTCAACATAGCAACAGGCTCTCCATATAATAGTGATAGAGTTTACAGATTAAGCATAGAAACTGTTTTCCCCAAGCTACCATGACTATGAAATCCATAGAGCAGAAAATACACTGTATTTCCTGATAGGGAAAGTTCAGGGACTTGGAATAGAGGCTTTGCATCAAGCTGTGCGGGGAAAACAGATGATAAATTTTAAGCCCTAAAATTTGGAGCCTATCCAGCACAGCGGCTTTTTGTTCAGGGTTAGCTTGACTGACATTTGCAAGCAGTTATGTCTTCCCAATTCTCAAATAAGATATCCAGAAATTCTCAGAAACATATATATATATATACACATATACAATGGATATTATATATATATAAAATAAACAAAATATTTAGTTGATTCATACTATCAAAATATTTCCTTGACTTCCAAATGCTGAGCCAGTGTATTTAAAATGCATATGAGACTTACCTTTACACATTTTACCCTTAAAAGAACTATGTACTATTTTTCAGCAAATGATCATATTTAGAATAACACTGTTAAACATCACAGGTTACTGTGGTAATGAAGGAAAATTATCAATGCTAAAGTATTCGCTAACTAATAACATATAGTGCTGACCTTTTTTCATGTCTTCCGGATATAATTTCTTTTGTACATTTACTGATGGAAGTTTTTAAGTTCTGCATGTACATAAACACACCGGCACATACTACCACACGCAAATCGAGTTTCCTCTTTTTCTGTGTTACTTGGCAGCAAATATTTTAAGCGGATAAGGTAGGCAAACATATGACTTATTGTTAAAAAGATAGAAAGGCATGGAACTGGAAGGAAGAAGGTAATGAAGAGAAGGAGCAGATGCAGTTCTGAAAATGGGTGAGGGATAGCACTAACTGTTGGGTGTGTCCACCCAAGGGTAGCTACTGTCTTCCCACAAAGTCCTCAGAACTCAGTTTGCTCTTGTTTCAGCTTCTCTAGTGCTCATGACCTTGCTTATTTCTCTTGCCGGCATTCTAAGAAGTGTGTATTAGCTTCATGCCTGGATTTCACTTTCTTTCTATGGAGTCTACAGGAGAATGTCATCAAAGTAAGAACCTGAAGAGAGTGTGACTCTCCCTGCCTGTGGAAGACATAACAATCATACCCATTTTACTGTTCCACAGCATTTTAACAGCTAAATCATTTTGACCAGATGTAAATAGGGGATTTTTCAAATACTAGGTTTTCTCTCTTTCCATCTCAAAGGCAAGAGTCCATCATGCCTTTCACCTATGTATTAAATGAATCTGAGTACAAAATTTATGCAGCGTTCTTAACATACCGATCTGTAGAGAGCTGTTGAATCACAGCCTGTTAGTGAAGTCTCAAGAACTTCATTTTAGTGAATACCCTGTTAGCTTTCTAATCAGACACATTTGGAAGCTTTAAACTAGGTAGGAGTCTAACCTTTTCTTACTTTACAACCAGTTAGACCAATTCAGTGTCAGAAATATTCAAACCTCTCCAGATTCTAACCCAAATGTCCCAGAACAACTGTGTCTACTAGTATCAAATGAACAGTCAATTGCATCTGAAGAAGTAACAGGAGACTTAATATAAATCATATTTTTAAAAGCAAAGTCTAAAAATGATAAGTGAAGGATCCTTGAAAGAAGCTAATCTAACAGTTTTCAGACGGGAGGAACAGAAATGAGATGCGCTGCCTTTATCCTGAAGGCTCAGAGGAGGGCCTGGAAATGAGCTGTCTTGCCTATTATCTCTCACTTGGCCTATTGATTGTCTTACCCAGACTAGCATTTTGGAGTGGAGTCTTTTCAACCCCTTCTTCACTCTGAAATACCGTTATAACTCAATTCCCATGCCAACCAGCACCTGCTTTCCCAAAACAGTGTTTGAAAACGACGCTGGATCTTGCGAAAGAAGCAGTGCCAATGTGGTTTGAAGTCTTTCCTATGATCTCTCCACCCACGTATATTTACATCTGCAGCATCCTTAAAATGAATTACAGTCAAAATGCTTCATTTATAGCAGCTCAGCCAGGAGGACAGGCCCTGGGCAGTTGATTCACAGATGAATGTATTATTCACAAGTTTCATCAGATCACACAAAATTTGCACTACAACCACACACCCTCAGGAAATTCCTTTCATAAACTCAAATGATTATGCTTAAAAAGCTAGTGTAGAAGAAGGAAACTAGGGCCTGAAGGAGGTGGAGCTATTGTTAATTTGCATGTGCAAGACTCACAGAGGGATTTTTTTTTTTCTGAATGCATGCCCCTCACATATAAACATGCCTCCCCAGGGTACTATTTCCTACTCTTTAAAAAGTACCCTTCTGACAGTTCTGAAAAGAGGAGAGAATGATGAATTAAGTCAAACTGATAAATTATATTAATGATGGTTTCTATGACAACAAGCTCCACATACTTCGTGGTTTAAGCAAGGATATATTAAGCAAACAATTCATCTGTGGAGAAAACGTGGTAAGATAGTGAAACAAAGGAGGCTTTGTTGATGCTTGGTTAATCCTTATCCCCCATTAGATGGCGAATAAGTTTTATATGTTAAGAATGAAAATTGCACTGCAGCTTTGCAATATTTAGCTCTGGACCTCCCCTGGGTCCTTCTGGAGTGGGCTATAATCTACCTCATCATTTCTAGCCAGGATATTTGTGTAGTTTTACTGGCCGTTATCACCTATACAAAGTTCCTACGGTCACTCTGTGAGTCTGATCCTGCTTCTAACTGAAGAGCTTAAGTTGGCAGACCACTGCATTAATAAAAGACTTGGCAGTGAGTGTTGGTCAGCAGCATGCACGGCAGTGGATACTTCTGCTACTACTTCCAGCTCTTGCTCTGAAGAAAGAAGCCTATCTATTATTAAAACCTCTATTAGTAGTGGTAAGATTGCACTGTGCTTTACCTAATTGGTTTTTATTACTTTGAAAACCCTGGGAGTGTGGAACACAAATGCACATTTGCTAACAGTTGTTCTCTTTTCTATTGTACTCACTGGAGTTGCTTTCAGATCATTTAGATTTGCTTAACAGGAAAAAGAGGGGAAATATAGGACAGCATCTGGAGTACCTAGAAAGAGAGAGACTACTAACCCAGAATTTGTCTAGCCATAATCCCCTGGCACTAAATCCTGTTGAATGCACATAATATGTGGCTTTTCCTACTACAATTTAAAATATAATATAGCTGAGAATATGCTGGAATTGTAGCATTATTATACAGGAACACTATTGTTCCTTTTCTCTAAATTGGTCTTACAATTTTTGTTCAATCGTTTATTCATGTAACTGAAGCAAAGTAACAATGGGCTTTCATGCTTTTAATTGTTGGATATAGAATGCCTTTCCTTAGAGTCGGGTGAGGTATTGGAAAAGGGGTGTCTTTTGGCTACCCTTAATCATTAATGTCTCCTTCCCATGAGTTCTCCTTTTTTTGGTGAGCTATAGTTTGCTTGAAGCACAGTCTGGAGCAGCTTTGTGTCCTCATTTCTAGCAGTAAGGACCACAAGAGCATTGCTAGCGTTCCCACTTAACTCTTTTCAAAGAGTGCTGGTTTCCTTTATTTAAATACTTTATATCATGCAGATGATCAAACCTTCTGCATATTTCTGGTTTACCATGCCTTTAAAAGCATAGTGTGCAGGCACTGGTTTGCTATCTTCTCCCTCTTCCTTGACCCCAGAAGCTATGCTTCTAATTTTAGAAATGATGTATTTTTGTTATTAATTTGTATGAGTGTGTGTGTGTGTGTGTGTGTGTGTGTGTGTGTGTGTGTGTGTGTAAGAGGATGTCAGACCCAGTGAAGCTGAACATATAGGAAGTTGTGAACCACCTACTGTGCAGGCTGGGAACTGAATTCTGATCCCACGCAAGAGTAGTAAATGTTCTTGACTGCTAACACACCTCTCAGGCCCCATGCTTTTCCCATTTCCCCTTCTGCATTGAAAGGGTTTTTTGTTAAGTCATATTAGGATCTTATATTCAGCTCTCACTTTTCCCTTTGTTAAATCTACACCTGGCTTTTTAGCAATGTTTCCCTCAAACAGTCATGAAATAAGTGTTAGAATATCTACTATTTCCCAGATGAAATAAAGGTCTAGAAAAGTTACTGAAGTATTTCACTGTTTCACTGAATTATTTCAATGTTCCCCAAGGTGAAGTATATTACACTCTCTGATTTATAGGCATGAACACTGAACAAGAAAAAGGTGAAGTCACTTGTCCTAAGTTTTCCACTGACTAGGAAACTTGGACTCCATCTCAGAAGATCTTGGAGGTGCCCAGACCCTGTCTTCAGTACCGCTCAGGGCTGTCTCACCGAGTTCCCTCTAGATTGTCACCATGATGCCCTTTCCTTTCACCCCTCACTTTTCAACTCACCAGAAAAGCATCAACTGAGTGCACAGTAGGGGCCAGCTCCTGGTCTCCTTCATGATTGGCTTTATCCCCCTGCCCATGAATTGTATCCATGAGGGAATCATTAGCTGTAAAATCACGCTGTGGCTTTCAAGCTCCAGGAGCTCTTCTCTGGTAGTGAAGAAGAGCTGGGAAGGCAGCACTGGGGAGCAGCGCCATCATTCCTGTCCCCTTTCCTAATTATTCATAATTTCACTAGGATCCTCTCATGCCCCAGTCTCATCACTGTAAATTTATTCAATTGCTCTTTCTCTTTGACCTCCAAATCTAATCAGTTCCTAAATGTTACTGATCTCCCCTTTTAAAATTCATCTTCACAGCCATAACTCTACAGGGGCCTTAATCACTTAATTTATGAATTGTAACCTCAGTGCGTGGCCAACCTTTGTTCCCTCAGGTTTTGTCCACCACAAGCTGGTTATCCACAGTCTTAAGTGCCAGCCTCCCAACATGCTTCTGCTCGTCTTCTGTGGACATGGAACAAATACTACCTTCTTTCCGAAGCCATTTGGGTCACTTCAGGAGCCTTATCCATGTTCCGAGGAGCAATCAGATGCTGTCCTGTACATCACAATATGACGTCACTTCACTACCTTTAAATCCTCAGGGTCTGACGACATTTCTGTAATATTTGACATCTATCAGCATAGAAATTTGAGCATATAAGTGAAAAAAAAAAACAAGTGACAGAGACATAATGACTCTTTAATTGACATTTTAGCATGAGAAAACTTCTCGGTGAGGCCATAGAAACCTTTTGTCCTGCTCATGTTCTCACCAAGCTTGTCTTTGAGACCTGGTGGTTTGGCCCCAGTTTGCTCAAGAAGATATACTCCTGTTTTCTTCATTAAAAAGTTCTTCTCATTTCCTTTTTCCTCATCATTCTCTTTTTATAAAGTACTATCCCCAGTTATTTGTGCCCCCACCAATCATAATTCCTTATTTACAAAAAATATAATCCCTGCTTTCAAAATAGTTACTTAAAGTAATTATGTTCTCCCGAAGGATTGGTGTCATGTAATTTAGCACAATTTCTATCGGATGTTAAGAGGCTAGGATTGTATTTCCAACTCTAATCTTTGTCACCTTGGTCAGTTACTTTCTATCCTTAATATTCTCATTTTTAAAAAGTTGATTAAAACTATTAGAGATTTTACAAATCTGCTGTCATTATCAAATAAATGTCCATATGGAAAAGACAATATTTTCAAATTTTAAACTTTATTGTTACGCTTATAAACAATTACACAATGGCAGTATAGTAGATGGTTGTATCTGGCTTTCTCCATACCACACTACCAAATGTGAACCAGAGACAAATGGCCACATATCAATACTATGTTACATGACTGGAATATCCATGATATACAGGCTTTCTTTCAGATGCTGGTCTGCATTGTGTAGAACACTAGCAAATTATCCTTCATGACTTTTAAACAAACACACAGTCTATGAAGAATTACCACGATTTCTAAACTTTCAATGGCTCCAAATCATCAGAAGCATCAATAGCAATAAGTAAGCAAATATTTAACCAAATCAATGAATTGCAAACATTATTTCCCAGTACATTTAGAATTAGAATGTCAAGTCCGTCTCTCTTAAGGTCCATAACTATCCAAGGCCTGGATGCTTCTGTGGCAGAGCCACTGTCTGTGTTTACTTATAGGTCTATTTCTCAGTAAAGGCAATATGTTTGTCAGTAGCTCCTGTGGTTTGAAAAGACACAAAAGAATTACATTCCAGTCTTAATGTCTCATGGAGAGCACTGTCCTGTTGGGGTCAGCAAGTTGGCATCTTGCCATCCAGAGATGGTGTCTTTTATAATGAGAAAGTTAAAGAGATAATTATGGAAATTAATTCCTGAACTGCTGTGGCCTATGAACTTGGCCAGGCAGAACTTTGGATATCAAGGGCAGTGCTGCCATACAGAACAGAAACAGGAAACCTCAGCTTGGCAGTCTCTCAGGGAGTGTATTTTCGCACAGCCC
The DNA here is from genome assembly GCF_014885135.2 of Alexandromys fortis. Classification (NCBI taxonomy): domain Eukaryota; kingdom Metazoa; phylum Chordata; class Mammalia; order Rodentia; family Cricetidae; genus Alexandromys; species Alexandromys fortis. The sequence goes on from NW_026067944.1 coordinate 26,297,746, forward strand.
CAAGCAGTCTTATTTAATAAGTGTATGCACTTCTGTGTGTATATGTCAGGTGTGATTTTGGGTCTCTGAGTATGCTTGTCAACTAATACAGCTGACCCATTAGCCAGCATAACTTATTGGGCTAAATAGGATAAATCACACTTAGTGACATAAGCTTGCACTGCGAAAATGGAAACAGGAAATAATTAGGATAAGTGTATTTTAAATGCCAGCCACAATGAATAACAATAATAATAAAATAATAATAGTAGTAGTAGTAGAATGAAGAATGACAAAAAAAAAAGAGAATATGACCCCCCTACTCTACCCATTTCTTCCCATCCCAAGCACTGCCTAATCTCCTTTTGTGGATAGATTACAGACTATTGCAAGTCTTGTCACTGGCCTACCGCATTGCCCTCTTAGGTCAGGGCCAGGCTGAAGGTATAAAAATCAATGACGAGAAATAGATTTCCTAGGTTTTAAAATCGTCTTTGTCCATAATATGATTTATTTCCAACCAGTAAAGAGTTAGTCTAACATCATGTTCCACTACATGAAGAGCAGCAGCCATATTACAAATGAGCATTCTGAGAACTCATTTCAAAAATGATCTTCCCGGAATTCTGCATGGTTTGGAAGGACAGATCCACAAGTCATATCCATGTGCCACAAACAGGGAAGGAGAAAGGACTACATATTTCTCTTTTCTAATACTGCCAAGGTACACACCTCCTATAATTTTCAGAGACCCACACTATAATTCTCTCTCTGTCCTATGATCTGCCTCCTTTCTCTCTCTCATTAGATTTAATTCAGTAATCACACCCTACAAGCCGTTCAAGCAGAAACACCCTTGCTGCCTGCAACTTTCTCCCGCTGGTCCCTGAATATTACTCTAATCTCTGTGTACACATGTGTCTTTGCCTCAGACGAGGAGGGCTTCTCTGTCGTTTTCCTTGTCTGCAGACCCAAACACTACGCCACAGTGTGTGTGTCCACGGGGTTGGGATTCTATCCCTTTAGAGTGCTAATACCAGGAAGTCTATTCTCCTTCCTTAACAATTGCTCCTTAATTTAGTCTTGTTTTCTCCTTTTCTCCCTTTGTTTTCTTTTGTTGAAGATGTCTGTTTTTTGTTATGGTGGCTGCTGTTGTTTTTCATTAATTTTTTTTTATTTCTATCAGAAATCCTTACAATGTGTTTTGATCCTAATCACCCCTAATCAACTCTTTCCCAATTCAGCCCCTTTCCCTACCTGCCCTGTTTTGTATCTGTTTATCACTTGGAACCCCTCGAGATCAATTTGTGCCTATCAAATTTTCTTCACTATGTGTTTTGTCTGGAGCTTGGTCAATACAACACGGGCTACCCTCTCAGATAAAACTACCCTCTCCCCTTCACAACATTTAGCAATGGCACATAAACCCCAAGTCTAGGAGTGGTATTTTATGTCAAAATCCCCTCTCCATGCTGGGATTTGATCTGCCTGGGCTAACTCCAACCTTGGACATGCTGTCACAACCACTGTGACTTCCTATGTGAACATGTCCTGCTGTACCCAGAAGACACACTCTTCTTGTAATCTTTACTCTCTTTGGCTCTCAGATTCTTTCCTTCGTTCTTCCACAGTAATCCCTAAGCCTCGGGAGAAGAGACTGATATATACACACACATACACACAGAGAGACAAATAGATGATGATAGATAGATAGATAGATAGATAGATAGATAGATAGATAGATAGATAGACAGACAGATAGATAGATAGATAGATAGATGTAGAGATAGATATTACCTTTGGGTTTGAATAACTCTGTAATTTCTATTTTCTATTTTCTGTGCCTTGCCCAATTATTGGTCTCTGTGTTAATCATAATCTACTGTACATAGAAACTTCTCTGATGAGACTTGAGAGATGCATTAAATTCTGGGCAGCATGACAAGCCACTGAGAGTCTGTTGTATATCATGACTGGACCCTGTACTTAGCCCAGATCACAACCCTTCTTCTGAAACTCAGATATTCCTGTGACAATGCTGTCCTTTTACAGCTGAGAGTTTTTTTCTAATGCCTGTTTTCGCTGCGTTTTAATGCCTGCCTTGCTGTTTGTCTGTTTCTCTTTTAAATTTCCCTCTTATACCCCAATTTGTTTCCTGTGTGTGATGATCACTTGGTATTCCCCGTGTGAACTTGGGCACACGGTTTCTTTTGGCTTCTTTTCCACCTTGTGTGGCATGTATATGTCAATTTCGTTTCCTCTGGGAGAAGTCTGAGCATCGCAGTTGTTGAGTGGTATGTGCACGTTCGTAATAAAATGGGTCTGTGTCTCTGTGCTGCCTCCTTTTGTATCTTAGTGACACATGAGCAACATCACCTAAAGCGAGCTAAAGCACAACTGGGAACTGCACACTGCACAGTCCACAAAAAATGCTTTGTGTTCTCAAGTGACCAGGCAGAATTGATTTATAAGGTGGAGAAGTTAGAAGGTCTAAAGAGGCTACGATTCTGTATTTTTAATAATTTCTCTTATACAAAGGTCTAAAGAGTTGTTGATTTACCTTCTAAAGGATCAAAGAGAAGTCACAGCAACCTGTGCCTTTATATTAGGCAATAGGAGTGAAGACACATGCACAAGTATATTTTGAGAGAAAAATAATGAAGGTTCTGTAGACCCATGTGGGCAAGAACCATTTATAGCTGGCACCAACTGGCCTTGCACTTCCTCATAGGACTCTTGTGGAGAGCCTCTGGCTTTGATCATATATTCCACCTAGTTTGTCATCACCCACATTAAATGTAGGGTCTTTGTTATTGTTGTTTTGTAGTTAGAAGCAATTTTTGAAAACGTGATGAAACAACTGGAGGAGAAATAGAAAAGGGAAGTAAGTATGAAAGCAGACTTAGTATGCTCTAGCCCCTCTTGAACATTCAAGTAGCACTTATTTGTTTGCAAAACAGCACATTTTATCTTATATCTACATATAAGCCTACATACTACATACAATACATGCACACACACATATATATGCATATATATACAAAAGATATAATAAAAGGACAGATAAAAATGAATATATTACAATAAATTTAGATCATTTCTCCTTAGAGGAAGGAGATAATTACTTGACTACAATATGTGTAATATGAAAAAGCTCCCAATAGTACAATAATTAATATATATGCAACTTTATTAGAAATTAAATTTGTAGGAATATGACCTAAGAAAATGAGTATGTGAGGACAGAAGAGTGAAATTAATATTTATTTGACATCTGTTATGTGTTCAAATACACAGTTGGCTACATTCACATAGAGTAGTTAGTTTAATCATCTCAGCTGCCATAAAGCTAAATGGTGGTATCTCTGTCTTTATAACTATGGGAATTGATGCTCATATAAATTACGTCCTTTCCCCAGTAAAGTTCCATCAGCCTGATATATGATAGAAAGCATGTTCAATTTCAGATGACTTGACTTTGAAAGGATATTTTCAAAAAACTTATTAATTGGAAAATTTACTTTTTTCACTTTTCATTAATTATTTTCTCTGCTTATCAGGCTCTAAATGTTGATGGCTATGATATGAGGCATAATATGTAGTCCTTTCTTCTCAACTGAGGAAATTAGTGTAAATTTATGGAGGTCCATACTAGTGTTCATACACTTGAATGATTTCTTAATTCAGTTTGATTGTGAGCCCTGCCTGGTTCTTTGAGATAGAGTATCTGCATTATGAGTCACCCCACAGATCCAGGTAGGAGGAGCAGGTCCATGTTCCCTGCTTACACAGCACTGACTAGTTCGTCTGTTCCTACTTCTCTTCTCAAGTCACGAGTTGGTCACCCGGAAGACCCACCTAGCCTCTGCCATTGTCTTCCCATAGCAAAAGTATGTCCATCCCATAATGCTGTGCTCAGGAAGCGCCACACCCATCCCCCAGGTCTCCATTTGCCTCTCTCTGCTTGTCATCCTCACTAAAGCTATCGAGGAAGGAAAAGTCTGCAAATTGGGTGACAGAGTGTGATCATGGGTTGAGGTTCTTAGTCAATGTCTGCAGGGTGGAACTGAGGTTGGACAGGAAAAAGAGACAGATGCATGGTGACGTGAAAGAAGGTTCCTGGGGAGAACTGCACCTATGGATCTCCTATGAAGCTCATTGATTTAACAGAACTCCATTATGAACTGATTATGGAGCAGTTGGAATGTTGTAGGTCCACTTTAGCCATCTTCATCACCAATCCTTGCCCACCATGGTGACTGACCTAAAATATGGGTAATCCATAGGCAAACCCTTTGCACCAGATTAATTTAACAGACCACTAGCTTCTGCCAGTCCATAGGCTAAGGACCTGCTCAGATAGCTTCTGTCACCTATGGCAGAGAGTTCCCTGCTTTGCTGCCACCCTTCTACCAGGCGATTCCACCTATATATTTGGAAAGTACCTTCATTTATCACTCTCAGTGCTCTGATGCTATTTAAACGTCATAAATCTGCTGCCATGTTGCAACATGGAATTTCTTGACCATGGCCACTTGGTTCCACAATAATCTATCTCTTATCACCTTTGAGTTCAGAGTGAAGTTTTGTGTTTACAGAAAAGACCAGCCCCAAGAGGCAACCTTTCCTTTTTGGCAGTCCTTGGAAACAGAGCTTTAAGGAATTTGATACTGCTAAGTCTTCAAGGGTGATGTAACAGTGTTGTGCCCCTCAGAAGCACACAGATCTCCACTGGTGCTATAGCCCTGCATCTCTCATAGAAGGAAAGTTGATGTCATATACCCTGACTATAACAAACAGAAACAGACCTATCAGCTACTTGCAACAACAATTATAGTTTTAAATATAGTTTGACATATGTTTCTCAAGCTCCTTCAAAACCTGCAGGACAATGAACACCCCTGGCTGCTTACATTTGTCTTCCTTGAAGCAGGGTCTCCTGAATACCAGTAGCCCACATGAACTCCAATCCCCGGGAAAAGATTGAAGGGAGTCATTGATTTTCTTAGATTCCATTAAAAAATGTATATGCTTCTGACTGGGAATCTAAACTGCTTTTTTGATCAAAACTTTCTTTTGATGTCATTTTAGAATTGAGAAAATTAAATAAGCATAAAGCCATACAATATTTGATGCAAGATCACACAGTATCATTTAGAAAGTACCTAACAAATGATCACCTCCTCCTTGCTCATCTTTCCTCTCAGGCCAATTCTTAGATGTCAGCTGGGAAACAGGAGTAAACCATACCTGGGCAAAACGGATGGTTTCTGTTTGTTTGTTTGTTTGGTTGGTTGGTTGGTTGGTTGGTTGGTTAGTTTCCCCTAGTAATCTTTCCCTGGCATCTACCTCCACGTATTTCTAAGACATGTAAATCGGAAGAGGCACAAGATGCTTTAGAAGCTTTCCATCAGGCTCTGTAGCAATCTGCTAAAACCCTTAGCTCGGCCCAAAGCTGGTGCTAGGGCATACGCTGCTTTCCTTGTGCTTAATTCTTGGTTTCACTGTGCAGTTCCCACAACATGCACTCCTTTCCCCGAAGTGTGGCCATTTCATCTCTGTCACCGGGCTTTTAGTCAAATGAGTGTAAAACACTTAACCACGAGACCTGGCCTGAGTCGGTGCACAATGTCAGACCTCATTTGCTTAAAAGTAAAAATAAAGTCATCTCCCCGTTTATCTCTAGCTTCCCAGGGACAAAGGCAGTTGCTGATTTTAATCATTTGTGATAAAGTGCTTGGCTTTTCTCACACATGGATGCAGTACTGAAAGAAAGCAAAGAGAGCAGCCTTGGCCACGGCTTGGCTAAAGGTGCAAAGGCTTGTCTTCTCAGGGAGAATTTTTTTTTTCCCCTGAGTCTCATTCTCTATCTCTCCAGCACTCAGCACATGGAGGGAATTCAGATACAAGAGTATAGCTCTAGTTTTTTTTTTCTGCTTCAAATCAGCATGCAGTATATGATACACACACACATGGGTGAGTTTCAGATTTACATATGCAACAGCTTCTTTCAGGGCAGTATGGGGAGAGAAGGATGCCCTGTAGTCCTGGCTATGTTAGGAAACTACGAGTGATGGGAGGAGATTGTATCCAGAGGCAAATATTTAGACAGAACTGCATCAGGCCCATTTCTCTGTTGATTCCTTAGGCAGCCTTTGCATGAACAAGTGTGAACAGTTAGATAACTTAATGAGGTGCTGGTGAGTGGAAAAAATGAAGCCCTCCCTATGCCCCCACATTGCACTGTTAATAAGGGGGGAATCTTTTTTTTTGTATATCCCTATATTAGCAAAATAATGAATATACTTTCTAATTTCCCTGCAAATATCCCCCAACTAATCTGTTTCCACAGGCCTGCATGTATACATACAAAACTTAAGTCAGCAGGCAGAATGGCTAGAAACGCAATACAAAGTGGAAGGAAGCCGATCCCCGCATTTCTATTCATTTCTCCTAGCATTAACTGCTGAGTTATTGACAATGGATTTGGGCTCAGCTTGAGTCAGTCACATATTTCATTGGAGCTGACAGGTTACCATCTACCTATTGGCATCCTGCTGGTATCACAGGTGACACACTTGTAAAGCTGCTGCATGCTGGCCATGTTTAAGATGAACTTTTTTGGAGAGATTTACCTAAAACACTGTTAAATGGCTCCTTGTAGGAAATAGAGTTTTCTTTGAGTCCTAGAGAGAAAAAAAGAAGATGGGGTGACTTAAGCAGCCCTAGGACAGCCCTACCACAAAGAACAAGCAATGACATAGAATTCGTCCCTATCTAATAAAAGTCACTTTCTTTTTAATTTTTTATTATTTTGACAATTTCGTTTATTTATATAATATTATCATCATAGTCAATATTGCTTACCCAGTCCAATCTGCTTTTACCCATTCTGACTCCATTCATCTTCCCAAGCAGTCACCTTCCTGTGTGTGTTTGTGTGCCTGTGTGTGTGCAGATCTAATGCACGTGACTACAACTGTTGTGTGTTCATGATTGAAACAGCCTCACATGTCCAAGAGACAGTGTTTCATAACATTCTTCCCCATCCCCCAGCTCCTATCTCTTTTAACATTATTCTGCATGATGTTCCTTAATGCGTGAAACAATCCCACACCAGTTAGAATTTAAAGAGGTATTTATTTCGGGGGTAAAACTCACAATACACCAACCATCAGGAAAGGAGCCTAGTTGCTGGAGCATGAGCAGGAACCAAGAGCCAGAACCAAGAGAGCGGCTTGCTGCTCTTTTTAAAAGATAAATAGACCACGCCCCAGTGGGCTGGTATTTCAGCAGCTGTTGGCTGAAGGAGTGGGAGTGGAAGGCGCTCCCGCAGCAGTTCCTTGGGCTTTGAAAGGGATGATATGAACGTCCTCTTTAAATCTAAACACTCAATCCTCCCTTATTCACAGAACTGGCTAGTTACTAGATATGACATTTTCATAATGAAATATAGACTACATTTTCACAATTAGGAATATAAGAATATTGCTAAAGGATGTATCGATTCAATCTAATCATTCAACTTCCTTTACTATGTAAATTTCTAATTTAATTTAATTTATGGCTGCACAAGTTCTGCCCTGCTAATAAGGGTTATTCAGGTCCTGGTCAAAGAGTAAAATTCTACAATATTAGTTAGTGATTACCTGCTATGTTTTTTGAGTCCTTATTTTTAGTTGATTCCTCTTTAATATTTCAGGTAGGTTAAAGATCTGATGAATGATTGGTGAAAGGATATGTGTGTGTCAACAAAGCTATGGCAATGCTTTAAGGTAGTTATGATTATAGCTTTTTGAAACACATATTTTTATCATTTCAATATTACTGCCATAAGAATCCCAGAAATACTCCAGAGGTTCAGATAGGGCAATTCTATCCAATTTGAAATCTAGAGAGGCCATTTGATGTTGCCACTGAACGCTGGCTCAGAATAACTAAAGCAATTTCCTCAGGTAGAATTGAATCAATGTTTTATAGTGATCAACAACAACAGAAGAGCCATCAGGATTAAGAAGATTCTGGGTCATTTTCTAAGAGTCTGTAGTTTTATTTAGCTGGAATTTCAGGCATGCTGCTTCAGTTCTCTGTCATGTAGGGTCTTAAGTGTCAGGTAAAGTAATTAGGATGTAATTGAAAGTCCTGAGTGGCTAATGATGGTTTTTCAGCTTAGGATAATAAGATAATAGCTGCATTCTAGAAGATTAATCTGTCAGCAGTGTGTAGAAGGAAGAAGACCAAGTATTTCAGGTAAAGACAATGTGTGTCTCAACTATCATAAGAGTGGCGCAGAAGGACATCTGTTCTACAGATAAATTAACTTACTGCTATGACATCCTGAATGAGGCTTAAAATTAAAGCCTGAAATAGTGATGGCAAATTAACTGGCAAGAGGAATGTGAAGAGAAGCGTAGACAAGAAAGAAGAGTTCTCTTGGACTATTTGAGGGAAAGCTACTTAAAACACTGCAAAGATAAGGGTAGTCCTCACCCTTCATCAGGAAACATCTGTTTGCAAAAGAAAGAGACCATTAAATAAAAATGCAACCAACCAATCAAACTGCAGAGTTGTGGAGCCCAGCACCAGTGGATAAGTTTACAATAGATCTCCTGTTCCAAGTCTCAGGTATCGTTTCAGAAGAAGAGGCATAAAGATTATAAAAGGCATAGGATTAGGGAGTTTGCTATGATCTTTTGTCTCCTAGGAAAGTCAGAACTCCACCCTTAGAATCTTAACTTCATGACTGCCTAAATATCAGCTGGATAAGGACAACAATGGCTATTGTAATATGAACAAGGAAATGCTCATCAGGCTTCAAGCCTACACACAGAATTATAGACAACTAAAGGGGACTGGGATCAGAAGAAATAGCCTTCTCCAGAGCAAAACACAGTGATTAATTAGCCAATACCAAGTCGTCTGCCCTAAATTAAAGTCCATATGAGTGAGTATGTATTACACAGAGAAATTGTACATACATGTACAAAGGAATATATATATATATATATCAGCATTTAATAAAAATAAAGGCCATGAACTCAAAGGATAGAAAGAGGGGTTTACGCAAGGGTTTGGAGGGAGAATAGGGAAGGGGGAAATAATGTAATTGTTCTATAATCTCAAATAACAAATATAATTTTTAAAAGCACCACGGATAGAGGCATATAGAGCACTTGGGCAAGTTCTGAGTACTGCAAAACTGATTCTAAAGAAATAATGCCTAAGTAGAGGAATTGGTGGAATCATGAAATAAAAATTACATTTAGTAAAAAATAGGATCCTATGGCATGCAGTAGACTGGGGAACCAGTAACTGTGTTAGTGGTAAGGGATTTGTGGATAATGAATGAATTCAATCTTTAGGCCAGAGTAGGAATCAAAGTTTATTAAGTACACCCCAAAAGTACAATAACCTGGACAGCACCTAGAATATAACTCGAGTCTTATGCCAATGACTAGGGTGGGATGAGGTCTTTGTTTCTCATTTTGGAGAAAAAATTTTATGGTTAGGCAGTGAGAGCAACTGTCTGTTTGTAGTTTCCTGTGCTATGGTTCATCCCATATAAAGAAACACAGTCCAATTTAGCTAGTGTGTAGCTCTGGGAAGTAATTTGAGCTTCTATCTGTCTCCTTTCCAGTTCTGTAAGCTCTTTCATGCTAACCAGGGATAGGCAAATGGTCAAAAAAGCACACTGTGGAATGCCTGGCTTCAGTTCTGTGATGGGCAGTTCCAGCATCCCAAGGCCAGCAGTTTTGGGTTTCTGGGACATGCCAATGACAATTCCCTGAGGAGATGAGCTCCTTTTCTAGTCTCTTATTGATGGCCTTCTGCCAACATGACAGACTTCAGGGAGAACGCACTTTAATGGAGCGAAGAAATATTAGGCTTTGGTGAAGCTATCACAGGGGACTTGATTCTTAGAACAAAACAAATACTAAAAGTCACTGGTCTAGTCGTTAAAAAAACATAAATAAATAAACAATGAGCAAAAAACAAAAAAAAAACAGTGTAAACAAGAAAATTCAAAGGTTAGCGTGGTAAATTTTAAGGCGATATTAAAGAGAATAGGAGCTAAGTCTGTCACTCCAGGTAATGATATTGCATTGTCAGCATCTTCTGGGAGACTTCCAAGAAGGCAGCTTTGAAGTGGAGACCATGGACACAGCAGTAATCCGTTGTAACTAAAAAGAGAAGACAGGTGGTTCATGCAGAGTGTCTCAAAGTGAAGAAGGGGATCAGAGAAATGGATAAAGGTTTAGAGTTTAAGGATACAGAAACTGTATGTGTTTATTATTTTCTTTGTTCCTATCTGTTAATTCCTCATTAATTTTTGGAACCAAGGAAGAACTGGATCTCTGTGAGGAACAGTGGAAAAGGGAAGATTAGAAACAAGAAGACCCTGGAGGAAGAAAAGAAGGAGGGGAAAAGTGAGTGGAAGAGGAGGAAAATTTGAGAACTAATTAATTAAGAAATTAGAGGGGATTAATGGGACAGTCTCAGTGACAGCATCACTTTGTTCTAAGAAAGAGATAAAAATTTTGTTTCTTTCTTTCTTTCTGTTTATTTATTGTTTAATTTACTAAGATTTTTCTCTATGTACTCTAGAGTGTCCTGAAACTCAATATAGAACCAAGACTACATAGAACCTTGAACACATAGCCACCATCTGCCTCAGACTGAGTTACTGAGATTACATGAGCATGCTCTCATATCTGCTTCTTTACTTTTTACCCATTACTACACAAAGCTGATGTAGATGCAGAGGAATGTTGTGATAGAGAAGAAGTTTAATGTTAACATTCATCAGCCTATATTGTGACCTAGGGAAAAGGCCGTGAAGACCAAAGATCCCCAAAACAGGACAGGGGAGTACAAAATAGAAAAAGACTGGAGATTGGACGGAAGCACCAAGCAAACCTTGTCTGTTCTTTCATTTTGCCTAGGGCCAGCTGTGCTTAGAAACCTCTCAGACTGTGTTCTTAATTCAGCCTGGGAAATCAATGTGCCATGTCATATTGACAACACGGAGCGGGACAGGTTTATTCCCGTCACTTCAGCTGTCACAGACTTGGACCCGCAGAGGGGCCTTACCCTCAGTCCAACCACAGAAAATATAATTACAAGGAACTCTAAGCAAACAGCAGTGATGCATTTTAAAAATAGAGCTGAGTTTCCACCCCACACAAGCCATACGAGACTCACAAGTAATAACCCAGAAGGATAAAAGGGGAGAAGAACATGGGGTGACCTGGGAGGAGTCTGAGAGAAACAGGTCCTTCTATCTTCGAAGAAGCAATCTTTTTTGACAGGGAGGTGAGGGCTTTGACTGTTACTTGGTTTTGAGCTAATTGAAAAGGGAATTTCCTCCATTTCTGCCTCAGGTTAAAAAAAAAAAGAGTTGTTGATGGCAGAAATATGTATGTCTTAATTCAGAGATTTTACTAGTAAACTTATGCTATCAGAACAGAGTGGCTTTAACATTTTCAAAGAAGGCTGTTATAATTAGGGTTCCCTGGAAAGGCATAACCAAAGAAAATACATAAATTAAAAAGAATGTCGCTAATATGGGAACTGACTCCCATTAATCTGGAGAGTTAGTAGGTACAAGAGACCTGTCTGCAAGGTGGGGAAAGAGGAAAAACTGATGGTATCATTCACCATGAAGCCCAAAATCTGAGAACCCGAGGCCAGTTTTGGAGTCCAGAGTGATGAGAACATGGAGACTATAATTTCAAGGAAAACAGAAAAAGATGAAGGCTCCAGTTCCAGAAGAGGGAGTATTTGCTTTATCCTTCTGTCTGGACCTTCACTTGACTAGATCCTTCCCACCCATATTAATCTGCTATTTTCAGTTTACTGGCTCAAGTAAAATGTTGGAGAAACTCACAGAAACACTCCTACCAATAATTCTTCACATTTTGCTTGAGTTCCTCTTTTTGTGCTAATTTAAAAAGTTATCATCAGAGCTGTACAGAGAAATGTTAAAGATGATAAAAGTGGTCTGAAGAAGTTTGTCTAATTTTGTGGCTAGAAAAAGATATTTTAATAACATTAGCTATCTTAACCATGCCTGACCAAACTGACTGAACTAAGTTTTTCCCTGAAGACTATTTTCATAATCAGCTTTTGCAAAGATGCAAAATGTCTTTTATAGTATTTGTTCACATGGCAGAGCCAACTAATATTGAAGAATTCAATGAAAGAAAGCATGTAGTCAATTCTGGTCTAAATCTTTGATGACTTTGGCCCCTGCCATCCCAGAGGACATTAGGTGATTCTTTAAATAGGTAATACAAAGATGATATTGCAACTAGCAGAGTTGCAAGGAACAAAAAAAATTCTTTATGAGTCTGACATTTAAAATATGTGGGTGTATGTCCCATGCCTTCCTAGTCATGTTTTCTACATAACAATAAGTGAGCTTTGGGGGAAACATTACTCAAATTACCAAATTTGCTTCTTTTTAATCTCTGTGTGTCAGTAATGAAGTATATAGTTCTGTATAGGAAAAGAAAATAGATAAATTTATATTATGCAATTACATATTATACAGTACGAGCTGGATAGTCCAAGAATGACTGTCTGCACAATGAAGAGGGTGAGAATCTGATATTGTCTTGGTCCATGTAGCTGGATGGCTCAGTAGTCTCAATCCAGTACTGAAACCTAGAGGGCTCCTGGAGAGTGGCTGGATCTAGTCCACATTCAAAGGCTGCAGATGCTGAGTTCTGGTGGCAACTAACGATCATTTCACTCACTGCTTTTGCCGCAGATCTCTTTAAATGTGGGTTGCTGTAGGAACTTAGTGCTCACTCTGGGAGCTGTTCTTTCCCTCTTGGGTACTCCTCCCAAGAAATACCTTCACAAACGCACCCAGAGACAAACTTCTAAGTGAATCCAGAGATACTCAAGTTGACAGCAAGGATTAACTGTCGCAAGTAACAAGTGAACTTATTTTCCACTTCAGCTACACGAAAACCGGTGACATAGCTGACACCGTCACTAACCCTTCTTATTCAGGATAGAATGGAAGAGAGCCATTGGGCTAAGTCAGCATTTGCGATGAGACTGTCCATGATAGCCAGTCTTAGGAATGAGCATGTAAGTGTTAACATGTCTGTTCTACATGCTGGCCAAAGTTTCTCACGTCAGGAGGCTCAGAGACTGAGAGGACAACTGGACAACTCTTCTCAATCGTATCTTAATAAACTGAAAAATAAAGAAATAAATAATGGGAGCTGTAGGGGTAGATTAGTAGTTAGGAGTATATGCTGCTCTTGGAAAGGACCCATATTTTGGTTCCTTGCATTTCCATTTGCCCATGACTCCAGACCCATGGGATCTGACACCATGTTCTCCACCCCGAGGGTACCTGCACTAACACATGCATATTCTTACACAATAACAGAAACATCTATGCATTATTTAAGAAGTATTAGAGTTTTTCTTAGTATTTTTAAATATTTAATTAAAATATAATTCCACCCCTTCTTCCCTTTCCTTAAGACAACTCAGAAACTTTGTGAGAGGGGCTACCCTGATCCTGTTAGTAACAGAACCATTAGAAATCAGGATGGGTTTGTGTAACCACCCACTTAGTAGGGATAAGCCTCATAAACGGAATTCAGAATCTCAATCACAAGTGAATGACATTGATTTCAGATCTAGAGAAACATCAACTCAACCAAGATTGCCTGTGATCAGCCTTCCCCTACCACTTTGAGTACCCAAGCACTAGGAAGGTCAGTCAGCCTTTAAAAAGCACTTAGGAGACATTTTATCTACAGATCACGCATCTGGCAAAAGCAAGCAATCAGGCCAGAGTTAAGCATTGGAGTATTTTGTTATCGTTAGAATCATGGTGTCTTGGAGGGCTTATTAGCTCATGTTTTTGGCTGAGTAAAGGTAACTCATGAGTCAGAGTGGTCAGGGACAGCTTGTGTGTGAGCTGTGAAGTGACGAAGGACCGGTCTGGATCTCTGGCTTCCTAGGAGCAGTCTCTCTTCTTTCCCCAAAGACATCTTCTATTGCATTTAGACCCATCCCTGCACTGAGAGCACAGCTCCACAGGCAGAACACAGCCGGCAGGTGAGAAGAGTCTCCTGACGGTAGAAAACCTTATGATTTAAGGTACATGTTTGACAGAAAGATTGTTGGCGGAGTCCCAAGCCCTTAAGAGTACACATTCTGATTTTTGAATATAAAATATCAGATGCTGTAACGGAGCTTCAGGTTGCATAATACCCTGAATCATCACGAAGTATAACGTCTTGCAGTTGAACACAGCAAGGCAAAAAGCAGAGACATAGTATTATAATGAAAGGATTCTCTATTTAAAAGGCAGTTTAATTAACTAAGAAACTGATGAGAAAACCTGATGAAACTAATTTTTTTTTTCAAATGACACTAGAACTAAAATATTATCTTTTTAAAAAGGTGGTTTTTACATAGAAAACATATTCAAATATCCTAACAGGACCCAAACAGTTTATTTTCATTAATGCTAATGAAAATTGGTTTCATTTTGGAGTATATTAGCATAAGCTTCATTTCAAAAACAACAACAGAAAAAAAAAGAAAGAAAGAAAAGCTAGGCAAATGGCGCATGTTTTAAATTCCTACGCCGGAGGTAGAGGCAGGCATACTCTGTGAGTCTGAAGCCAGCCTGGTCAACATAAAGAGTTCTAATCCATCCAGGGCTATATAGTCAGAATCTCTCTCACTTTCTCTGAAAAGTAAAAATACAAAAATATGAGTTGAATGAATTTAAATTGATGTAAATCACTTAAATAATTAAACTGATACTTTGAGAAAACAAAGTAGAGTTTGCCTTATTTCATAAGGAGATAAATATCACTAAGCAAATAATTTGTCCAATTTTGAATTCTATGTAACGTATTTTATCTTGTGTCATTTATATATTAAATATGCTGCATATTTTATATTTTAAAGTAATCTTTTAATTTAATATACTCTAAAATATGGGAATTTAGCTTTATATGCTTGTGTTTCTCCCTGATCAAATTCATGTTTTTTTATTAAATATAGTATTCACTTTGTAAATTCTACCACAAAATGAGGTATATAGGTGTAAAACAAAGAATGATTTATTCCATGAAGATGACTTAATAATTTTGTGAGACTTCTTATGGGAGAGTTGACATTGAGGTTTTGTAAAGATAATTGAAGGAAAACTAATTTATATATTAGTGTTTTCTCATACCATTTATTGTGAGAATCTGTGAGTGTGGTGATTCTAAATACTCCCTTGAAACCACAATAAAGGCACCATATTGTCTCCAAGCTTTAGCCTGCTTGCTGTCAGTCATCCGCTCCGGGAAAGACTATAGTTCAAAACAAGATTTCAAAGACCTCTAACAGAAATAGAAACCATATAATTGGTTTGCATATTTCTCTCCATCCTTTTTTCAATAAAAACACTGCTGTACCTGGCCCAGGGTCTTAAACTCCATAACTTGTGAATGTCTGGATTTAAAAAGCTACATTTCAACACCATCTGTAAGACTTAAATCCTAAGAGATACATTGTCTCAGCTGCAGAGGCCAGACTCAACATCAGCTGCCAAATGGAAGACGGAAGGAGGAATGTAAACAGCTTGATTGAGGGGGGCTCTGGCAGCACCTGCCGTTTTGACAGCTTTTGATACAGCTTGAGGAGAAAACAGGTTGCCTGTTTGTTCTTCAAGAGCACTTCTGGCATCCAGGTATTATGCTGGCACACACTGCCAGCTGTGAAGGGGGCAGCTTCCTTGTCACTTCAGAGAATGATGCCCCTGCAGGAAGATCCCTCTAGCTTTTTCATCCAGGGACACTGGGCAGGAAAGACACAAATGATCAAATGCAAAGCCCCATGATGCAAAGGTGTCAGAGGAAGAGCTTATATCACAGGCTTGCCTCAAAGCTTGAGGATGGTCCAGTATGTTAAAAAAGAACACTTAATTGTAGTATTTTTTCAAGATATGAGCCCCTGGATTAATAAATAGGAAAACAAAAATAATAGTCAGAAGTTCATATGCAGCAGATTTCAACTGCCTGTGTTTTCATGTCTTCATCAAGAAGAATAAGCAGGGTAAGACTGTAAGACGTCAGTGCTAACACACTGTAATTTCAAAGAAGTATCACTGAGTAATCTTCATAATTGAAAGTCTTTAACTGTGATGATTTACCTCACAGGCTAGGAATAGTGTATAAATCACAAGATTAGATCAGATTAAGAACACATACGTCATCATGCATGCCGAGTTCATAATCAAATCTTTAAAATACACTATTTTTATTTGGTTGGTTGGTTTTGTTCTTGTTCTTATTGTCTTGTCTTGTTTTCACCATAAGTCTAACACTGTAGCCCAGAGTTGTTTGCTTTTATTTATTTCATTATTATTATGAGCTCAGGCTGCCCTCAATTTCAAGACAACCCTCCTTCCAGAGCCTTCCTGGGGCCAAAATTAGAGTCATAAGCCAGAACTTAAAGTGTACCCTCTGCCTATTCTTAAACCAACCATAAAAATTTAGTATTAACAAAATACAATTTAATAGATGTAAGTAGTTAAAGTAGTGTGATTTAATCAATGAAAGAGATTAGTAGCACAAATATTCTTTTATGCTACTGGGTTTATTTTAAAGATGAATTTAAGAACTAGCAAAATGTCATATGTTCTTTCAGAGGAATTGAATTTTAATTTTTATTTCAAATCAATAGCAAAAATCAAATTATTTAGTAAATTCTGCAAGCAAGGTGGCTACTAATAAGAAGGATAGTTAAATCCCTATCTACCAGACAAAGTCTTAATATACATAACCAAAGATAGATAAAAGCACAAAAGTTGATAAAAAGAAGTCATAAGAAATATTTGAGGAAAAAATAAGGAAATATTTCAGAACCCTAAGTATAAAAGCCAATTTCAAATGTGTCAAAAACAAACAAAATAAGAAAAGGATGTATTTGTAAGATGTGACAAAAGTCCACAGAACTGTCCCTAGAAAAAATAGTAGGAAAGTGGCTATGTGCTGATTATCTTTACACAGGAGAAAAACAATTTGGAATTTTCTGCCACAAAGGAATGGGAAACACTTGAGTTGGCAGACACATTTATAGTTATTTCAGCGATCTATACTGTGTGTATGTATGGAACATCACAACATACTTAGTATATTAGCATATGCAACGTTTTATAAATCAGTTTTAAAAATTAAATGTTTAAAGCAGCATGGTAGATTTAAAAGAAAAAGTGTATGCAGTGGTATTAGGGATAAAATCTTTGGATGTGTAATACATAAAGTTACCCTAATTACTCTTCTTACTTAACATGATGGTTTCCCAGCTATGGGGCAAGACTTTCCGAAAAGCTATAAGATGCTAAATAGGCAATAGGCAAATGAAGAAATAAGAGTAGCACATAAACACAGGCCGTAAATGAATGCCCATGTAGAGACAGAGGGAGAAAAGGGAGAATGATTGCCTAGAGAGGATAGAAAGAGAGTAAGAAAAGGAAGGAAAATCATGGAAGAGAAGAAAAACAGAACGCTGCCATTTACACAACAAATGGAACTGAGATTGAAGAATAAACCGCTCTGTTCTTCTCACTAGTTCACACTCTACTCTACTGTTAACTGTGTATATATTTAACCTGAAGGCATTCTTCCTAGAAAGCCACTCTGGCTAATGCTGTAGCTATAAATATATTCATGGATAGATGCTTTATAAAAGTCATTATAGTAAAACAAACATCCCAATTGTTCATCAAGCTACTACTTAATTAACTAATAACTCAGATTATAATTGAATTTTAAAATAGCAATGCCATACTGGTAGGGTATTTGTTTATTTTAGAATAATCCCGCAAATACATTGCTGAAAATGAAAAGAGAGATTCCAAAATAGTGCCCTGAACTTCTTCATAGCAGTTACGCTTACATTTCTGATTTATTACATCACACGTGAGTAAGTAACTCTAAGGAACGATACTATGGAAAATTAATAGTGGAAATTTCTAGGGGAGAACGTTTAGTTAAATGTGTCATTTTACAATTAAATATTGTACCGTGTGTTCTTAAATGGATGCCTATCATTTCACGACTGAAAGTTTCTCATTCACTTTCAATTTATTAAAAATCATTTTTCAAATTTTGTTTTGATCCATTTCTTTGTCTTTTTTAACCATTGTGTGTTTCATCTTAAGTAAACAATATCTTGTCTGGGTACTACTTTTTGAGCAACAATTTATCAGGTGTTCTATGACCTGAAGGGGGCTTCTCACATTACTTTCCTGTATTTACTGGTTGTGTATTCTCTCTGCATCTGGTGATTCATTTAATCTCTAATTCAAATATGCTCAGCATATCTCCTAAGATTTGACAATCAAGTTTATAATTACTTTCATTATTATACAAAATCTTGAAAATTGCTAGGTCAATAAATAGGGTTATACATAAGCGATTCTCCACCTCTTCTTTACAGCAACTCAAGAAAAAAAAATGCTTCCATTTAGGTTTGGAACACGTCTCGAAAAAACACGAAAAGCCTCTAAACAAAATTAAGTTTAATTCACTCTTTAGGGAAGTGCTTCTACAGACCATTTGAAGGCAGGGGGAACCAATTTAAATAAATTATCAGATAGTCATTTTATCCAGACGAGTGCTACTAATTACAATCAGTTTCCTCTATTCATTAAAAGTCGTCCAGCAAGCATGGATCGGCTCTGCCAGCAGTCACTCCGGTTGCGGGAAAGCTTTATTGCACCACTTCTTTAAATGCATTACATAGTTTAGGCCTTTGCTAATTTAGAGTCTTTTCTAGGCAGCCCTGCAAGTGCCTGTTTTTTTTTTCATGGTCCTTCCTTTTTAATGTTATTTCATTCTTGAACATGTATCATACCATCTAAATTAATTTCTTCTCTACTATGTAGCGTATCACTCCTTTGCTAGGAAAATGGGACGAAATTGTCTCATTCTAAAAGCACCACAGCATCCTACCTTTGTGTCTTTACTCCATACACTAAGTCTCTTGTTTATTGTATAGTTGCAGTTGTTTCTGTAAAAGCGATATGAGCTATGGGAGGGGAGGGGCAGAGAAAACTGTCCCTTTGTGCATGCATGGATTTTTTTGCCATTTGAGTTGTTGGGCCTACTTGCTATTGTAAGATCTCTAAGCCAGTTACGTGAAGAAAGTCACAAGCCACTACTTTCTAGATCATAGTGGGTCCTGTACCTCCACAACCTCCTGTCTCCACCCGGTGCTGTAAAGTTGTAGCAGCTAGAATTTGGTGAGAAGGGAAATGAGATTGTATATTCAACGGAGCAGAGGGCATTCTATGCATTTGCACATCCATCTTTAGTATTTGGCTCAATACTTATCACATCAAAAATACTTCCTCAACATTTGTTGACTGAAGTTTGGGTTCTATTGGTCAAATTTAATAAAGAAAGGGAGCCTGGGAGTAGAGCGGTGATGTTTTCTGTCTTGAATAACTGAAATGCCTTTCTAGAACCCTCGTTATTTCTGATGCTTAAGAGGCAACAGCATAAATTTTAAAATGTCAAGATTCATTGGGAATTCCTAGCAATTAATTTAAACCTACTGTAATTAATTTCTGAGAAACCTACAAAAGCCTGTTAAGTGGTGTTCTTAAAACAGTGGATCCTAACTTAGGAAGCTGGAAGGAGCATATCAGCCTGTATCAGTCAGATATGCTGCCCTGGCAAGTAGCCCTGGCAAGTATCCAAACAAAAATAAACTAGTTCCAATTTTTTTTGGTAAAAATAATTAAGTTTAGCCTAAAATGGATCCAAAATTCATTGTCTAATGGCCCATAGAAATAAATGATTCCATTTTATATTAATAGAGGGTTCAGAAAGAGTTCAGAGCAGTGTTATTATAAGCAGGACTGATAATTTTGTTGTAAACTGGGAGATGCATTCTTTCATTTTTAGAATTTATTGATATAGAATCCTTCATAGGGGCCGGGCGGTGGTGGCACACGCCTTTAATCACAGCACTTGGGAGGCAGAGGCAGGCGGATCTCTGTGAGTTCGAGACCAGCCTGGTCTACAAGAGCTAGTTCCAGGACAGGCTCCAAAACCACAGAGAAACCCTGTCTCGAAAAAA